>NC_054061.1:3901250-4201346 GCF_017639655.2 Falco naumanni
ACGCTGTTGCAAAAATGGTATGAAGAGAGGACAAGATCCCCTTGCCAGGCAGCGGCTGGTGTGTTTACACCAGTACATTGGCCTGGGGGAAGCAGTAAATATGCTTCTGAAGGAAGTCTGGCTTTCAGCACTATAAAGCTCCAAGTCACTAAGATTTTGCAGTCACTCTCCTGAGTGTTGCTGGTATCTCCTAGACAATATTGCAATATTTTGGCCCCACTGCTAAGCTAAGACCTGGGAACACAGAGCGCAGCCACAAACCCTGCTCCCTGGGACTGCCATGAACAGCCTGCAGGTTGCTCCAAGTAACTGGTCCCCTGACTTCTTTCTCCCAAAGACCCCTTTAACGTCTGGCAACATTTCAGATGTGAACTTGCCTAACCTTCGTCAAGGGGATGTACCAGGGTTTCAGGGACTCCGTTTTCTAACTGCTGCTCTAAGTCAGGCTGCCTTCTCCTGGGCATGGGTGTGAGTAACAAGGGCAGAGGGAGCTCGTGCAAGAGGCTTGCGTGTTCAGCTGGGTCCAAGGGAGACCCCCTCCCCTTCTCCAGAGGTGTGGAGTCACTGGGTCTGCACATGTACCTCTCTAAATCCTGTCTGCCTGTTCAGAAATGTGGATACCAACTCAGCCATGGGCTAATAAAGCAGATGAAGTGTTGCCTTGTGGTTCAGAAAGAAGATCTTAACCCCAGCAGTACTTTGCTGACTGTTTTTATGCAAAACCTCTTGTTTGCTTTGTACAAGATGGGAGGATTCAGCTGACTGTTTAAACTAGGCTAAAGTGTGTCACTGAATTTTTTTCTTTTTTATTGTATTTTTGCAGTGTATGCTGGCTCGTAAATTTACGAACTATTTTTAAAGGACTCCTTACAAAAATAAGCATATTTGGGCAGTTTAAATTTGTTCTTAATAAGTGGAAAGATTTACTAAAACAGGCCTGATGTGGTGACTTGGGAGGGATTATTCACCATTGATGCCAATATATTCCAGACAGCCTGAAGAATTAAGCACTCTGGGTGTCGAAAGCAATCTGAGTATCACCTAAAACTTGTGCTGAACGGAGCTCTTGTCTGCAAGGGGTGAGAGTGTCAGGAATCCGGTGCAAGTCAAGGGACTGCATGGTGGGTGAAGGCAGGTAAGACCTAACTTTGCATTTTTATGAGAGCTTTTCACATGATGATGTAGCCAAGCTCTGCAAAGAAATCTGTCCGATCAAGCTGAGAGGCAAAGCACAGCTTTGATAAATGGTGTGCTTCACAAGTACATTCCTACCAAGTGCTGCTGTCACTCACTAAGCAAATTTATCGTATTTTATTCTGAAGTGCCTTGGATTCCAGGTGCTAGGAATTTTCCCCGGACCCTCTTAGCCCGCTTGTGGTTTCACTTTTCTTTAAGAAAACAGATTTAACCACTTATAAACAGAATTTTCTAACAGTTTTTAATGGTGGTCTCTCAGATGAGAAAGGAATCCCAAGGAATTGCAGACACTCCCAATAGATCAGTGCATGCAGGTAGCACTGGCATAAGTCGAAGCAGAGTCCTGGCAGGACAGCACATCCTGTGAGAAGGGCTTTCCAGTGAGATCATTCCGGCATTGATGTGTTGAGAAATAGTCAAAAGGGAATGCCAGGAATTATTCCCCAGGATGAAGTATGGCCAAAGCTAGCACTGGTGTAAGATGATTTTTTGTAAAACAGGCAGGCTCAATTCCATTGATGTAGCTGCTTGTATAAGTCTGAGTGCTCTGCAGAAGGCAGAGGTGTCAACTTATATCATGTCCATGTCCTGTCTCTGATCAATTTTCCTAAGTGAGCATTTTCCCAGATCACAGTCCATGGACAGCTGGCAAGCAGCACCAAGCTTATTGTCCAGTAGTGCTGGCTTTCTTCCTCATGTCCACCTGTCATAATGTAATACAGACTGTTAAATACCTATTTAAAGGTGAGCTTGATATATTACTTTTGCTGTAATAGCTACAAAGGTATTATTGTGCATGGAAAGAGGAAAGGCTCATTTAATTGCAAATGAATAGACTCAACCAATGTCAGAGCCTTGAAAATCCTTTTTAGACCCCTTGTGGATACAGATTTATTTTATTTGTGTTGGAAATGATTCTGTACATACTCAATTCTTTGCCTATGCATGAGCTTGTGTAGGTTTCCTTTTACTGTTTTTGGTCAAGTGGTATCGCCATTCCAGACCACACATGACCTTTACCATCAGAACAATGACACAAATCACACTGACTGTTCAGTTCATCTGACTTGTGCTAAAGTCAGTATCAAAAATGACCGACATTCTGCTGGCGGTGTAAAGGTGCATGGATTCACTTCTTTTTAGCATAGTCATCTGCATGTTTTACTAATGAGCAGGTGAAAGCCTACACTTCAGGAAGATATTGCAACTGCAGAAATGAAACTTGGAGGATGACTAAAACGTTTGTTTCCATTAAATGGGTGGGTCATAATAGGGGGTAGAATTGTGAGTTGGAGCATTACTCGGACTCATGACCAAGGCCCTTCCAGTCGACTGCACCATGAACAAGTGACGTGACAAGGCTGGGGTATCAAACATTTCCAAAAATGCTGCTAGTGGCATTGCTCCTTTTTAATTTTCTTAACTACAGTAATCAGCAAGTCTGAAATGTGCCAGACTGAGGGTCAGATCTTTCTGTGATCTGTGGAAGGGTGTTTGCTAAGTAGACTGTAGAAAGTTCCACTTGGCATGTCCTCTTGTATGACGTAACTAGTGATCAAAGAAAAAATTCCAAATCTAGTTTAACATCTTTCCTTCCACAGTTATAAAGAGTGAGAACCGCATGAAGTGCTAGAGGTCTTCTCCCAGGAAAGAAGAGAAGTTCTTTACACCAAAACCATGAATATTTGTTGTTGTTGTTGTTATTGTCACTAGTGTGTTTGTGAGGAGCAATTCAAAGATGTCTTGAGTACAATGAATAAGAGCTAACTAGAAGATAAACAATTTGACATGACTTGTTTTATTTCTGTTTTTCTCTATCAGATAGTCACCTTTGAAACCAAGGCCTGGAAAGTTTCAGTCAGGGAAATGGTGCCAATTCCAAGCCTGGAATGTCACTTCTGCTACACACAAGGTTCCCCCTGTTCAAAGTTAGGGGCTTGCTTGGGGTTTCCCTACAGCCAGGAAAGTTGTGATCCAGATGCCCGTTTGGATTACACACAATCATCTTCATCACTGTACAGCATATGAGGATATCAAGATTCTGATTTACAGTCTGGAGGGCAGGTACAGCTGATGTAATTTTATGCTGAACTCCCATTTCCAGTTTTCCCCTCTGGCAATGCAGGCTCATGGTGCATGGTGGAAGACAGGCTGCCAGAGTCTGGAACCTTGTGTTTAGGTGTGTAAGGACTCCCCCTTTGGGAGCTAACACTTCAGTCGGAGCTGGGTCTGGCCATAATCCTTGGATCTTCCTCGCTGCTTCTCTTGTGAACATTAAAAATCCTTTATTAGCTTTGCTTAGCAGCCAAATGACTTTATTCTATGTTATTTCTTCACAAGAAGTTATTCTAGTTAGAGGATCTGACTCACATTTGTCCACCATGCAAAGCATCTCAAAAGGAAAGTAAATTGTACAGCTATTTTAAAATCCTGGTGGTAAGACACAACCAGCCTCTTCCCTCTCCCCCAGTCCATAGGTATTCCTGCAACTACTTCACTGCAGGAAAATGAATTGGCTAGATCCGTCTGAAGGAATGCTAGTCCGCAAAAACACACTCAGCTGAAAGATACATTTTAGCCTTTTGGATATAGTTTCAACTTTCAAGATAACTTTTCCTTTGAGGGGCTCTAACTATAAATCCCAAAGGGCCCGCAAGGAGTTGGGTAGAAGCCAAAAATGCCAAGTCAGAAGAAAGTAATTGTTTTCAAATGGTGACAAACCTGCAAGGTCGGCAGAGAACAGAGGAACTGTGTTGCTGAATGGAGATAGCCATGTAACTCAGGACTGTGAGTTCCGTACACTAAACAGAGCCTAACATCTCCACAGGGTGTTTAGCTGCTGCAAACACAGAGGGGAACTGGTCTGCACTGGTCTAACTCACACGGCAGAAATGATATTGAAAGAGAGTCTAAAGGCATCAGGTTTAGACAGGGTGTGCACTGCTAATGCTTTGGCTTGTTCTGGGTTTGTTTTCCAAAGGTGAAAAAATGACAGGTTTTGTATTTTTTAAATTATTGCAATGAAAATAATTAGACGGGTTGGCCTGGAGATTTCTGTGTCATTATGAAATGTTTGAAATTGTGCAAGGCAATACAATAATTATACAGTCTAGCATGTCTAAGGATGAACAATACTTTGAGTGGAGGCTGAGAGTTCGCCGCTGGTGTTGGTCTGGGTTCCTTTGTACCCTGGACAGATGCCTACGCAGTGTGGGAACATGCTGTGGGGGGTGCCGAAGCTTCAGGAACAGCATTGCTTTTGAAACTGCGGTTGCAAGTCATGTGAAATCAGCTTGAGGGAGCCTGGTGATTACTTTCTAAGGATATCTACATATAAAAAAAGCATGTCTGGTGGTATAAATCAGCATAGCTCTGCTGACTGCAGCATAGCTGCATCCATCTACTCCAGCTGAGGATCTGGACAAAAGTACTTAGGGAACACAGAAGACTGAAAACTACCAGAACACCTTTAAAGCTAATGTGCCAGCAAGCAAGAGAGGCATTCATTTGTGTGGAGTAGACTTCTTTCATCTGTGGTAGTTAAAGCAGAAAAGTGAACTGTAGATTCTCACAATTTTACTGCATCTGTTAAAGCAGTATTGGCTTTCAACAATGAAATGAGTATTCAGGCCAAGTGTCTCTGCAGAATTTCGGGCACTCCATGAACGGATAAAATTTCAATTGCAGAAACAAGAGAAAGTACCAGACACAAATGTACCATGTATTACATTTAAGGAAAGACAGTGAAGTGGGCAGGTTATACCGTGGGAATAGGCAGCAGCTGGTGGCTGACCCTGGTGTTATGACTAAGTCACCGATGAGGCCACAAAAAATTAAGAAAATTAGTAAGTAAGGGCAGCCTGCCTTTAAGAAATCCAGAAGGGCTGGTCTGCGGGCTAGCAGCAGCAGGAACTGCTAAGATCTGGCCTTGGGCTCCAAGCCGGGTCCCTTGTTCCCAGGCAGACAGAGTTGGCAACAGCCTGTATCACTCTCTGGTGGCCCCTCGGGCCAGAAAGAGGAGGTATATTGGCAGCCCAGCGAGGGAACAGCAGCCAGATCCCCTTGCCAGAAATCAGGTTGCTACAGCGGCGGTGAGAAAAAGGCTAAAGCAGGGCCCCTTCGATGCAGCAGGCATGGGGCTTGCAAAGAGACACATGGGAAAGACCTGCAACCGTGCCATTGGGATATGCAGCTTGAAAAGCCCAGGCCAGGTGGGACTCACCAGTCAGACGCCTGCACCGTCCTTCGGCGAGCGGTCCTGGGGGCCCGGGCTGCCAGGCCATCCTTGCTGGCTGGCTGGCGTGCGGCAGAGCCGGGCGCTGGCGCGGCCTCGGAAGTGACTCATTCTCCCACCTGGCCAAAACTCTTTGGGGCGCAGTGTGGAGATTTCCTGAAGACATCTGTGCTTCAGTGGCTCCTGCGTCTGGAACAGGCTGCAGCTCTGGTTTCCCCATGCACAGGGCTCTCTGCATGTCTTTTCTCTTTCCACTGCTGCTCTAGACAGGCCTCCCGCTCATCCTTGTATTCATTAAAAGGGCCTTTGCCCCTCCTCCAGCATCTTAAAAGACAGTGCTGGGAAAGAAAGGAGTGACAGGCAGAACTGGAGTAACTACTGCACCCTTTTACTTAAAGCCCCTGCAATTACCTTCTTTCTAGGTGGGAATCTCTCTCAGTGATTATATGGCTCTTCTGATTTTCATCAGCTGGAGAGCTGCATCTTTGGGATTATCTTCTCAGCGTCCTTGCCTACCCCTTAATGTCACAGGCTTTGGCCAGTTACTCCAGTTATAGCTTCTCTCAATTCCAGCCTCATCCTCCTGCAAGAGTAACTCACAAATAAAGCAAAGTGGGAGTTGCCATGTTAATGTGCTTTCCTCGAACCCTCAGGGAAAGGTCCTGAACATGATTTCTTCCGCTTGGATGGAAAGAAGAATTTCTGTTAGAGCCTCCATGAAATTACAGTCTTCTTTTTTTATGAAATGTAAAACAAAGTAAATATTACCTTAGAGTCTCTTATTCGTGCTGCAATAAAATGAGACACTTCCTTGGAAATAAGTTTTAAGGCACGAGTCTTGTAATGTTCGTATTTATTGGAGCAGAGTTCACAGCTGACCTGAGGTCTGGAGGGTTTGGAAGCAATAGTCTGCGTGAACTTCCAATTCCTTCTCTCCTTCTCCAGCACATGAGGTGCAAAACTGGTCAGTTATTCAGAGACTTCCCCACCCTTCATAAGCTCGTGTGCTCATATATCTCTCATGGTACATAAAGAATGACATATTGCAGTGAATCTGCTGAGAATAGCTTGTAAAATACATCATTATATGAATCAGCCTCATTAGAAGTCTCCTTCTCTCATGATTTAAAACAGACACAGTACTTGCAGGAATGGAAACCAGTGCTTTTTTTGCTTTTTTTCCCCCTCTCCTGCTGGCATGTTGTGCTCAACCAAATGCTGAAACAGAAGAAAATAATTCTCTTAACTCAAGGCCAGAAGTAGAAAGGAAGAACTGCACTACCCTGATGCCTCTCTGGCATAATTAAGGTCTTGGGTGTTTCCCTGGATATATGGCTTTAGAGCTTCATTAATAAAATATTATGTTGCTCTTCTAGACAGCACAAAGCTGCATTCTTTGCATACTCCAAATCCCCCTGACTCAGGACCCTATAACACCTCACATTCAGCATCCTTAGCCATTCCAGGCCTTTCTCCCACAGCTGCTGCTGTGTTTATGAAGGGGATTATACAACATGGTGCCTGTGATAGCAGGAGACAAGGCTCGGTGACCCAGGAGGCCTCTCTCGGTCCTGTTTTATGCAAGGACTGGTGCACCAGGTGCCACAGCTGCATAACTCAGACTGTGTTCAAGCTGCTTGTGTGCTGGTGCAACCACTTGCCAGTGGGCTCAGTGAAGTTAGTGTTTTACCTTAGATAAGGCTACGGCAGATGCAATCCAAATGACACACCATGGATCGCAGCAGCTCTGGGCTAGTGGCGATGTCGTGCAGGGCTCACAGTAGAAAAGGGATGTCTCTTTGCTCCAAGGCAATGAAATAAACTCTCTCACTCTCATTTGCTCACAGCATACTGTAGAGCTAACTGACAAACTGCAGGTACAGCAACTTATTATTCTCTTGTCACTTTGGCATCAGAGAATATAATATTTCTTGCTGTTATCTTAAACCATGCCAACACACCCCCTCCACACCATGTTTTGGCTTATAAGCCTCTGGCCACACTCTTCTGAATCACACTGATTTTTTAATTAACTTTGATAAGTGCAATTACTCAGCTATCCTTGGTTGTTCTGGTCTCCTAATGCTTCCAACCATGTAACCCAGGAGCTGTCCCTGGATTGCACTGCATTGTGGTCTTGTCACCGAAGAACCTTGTTGGCTGAACACTACGGTATGTTCCTGCCTCCCACCCGAGATTTTGAGCCATGGACATCAGCAGGAGCCTTGTCATAATCAAGACAACACGCCTTTGCAGGCAAGCTGTATTTATCTTGAGCTTACTTGTTTACTAGATTCTGCTTTGACTTTTGCAGAAGTAGGTCAGAACGTGCAGTCTGGATGCATTTTATTCACAGAGGTGGTAAGAAGCTTCTGCTTGGCTCACGTAGGCTCCACAGAAAGCACCACAGGCTCTACTTGTACCCACAGGCTTTAGACACTGCCCTTATATCCTACAGTATCCCCAGGCTGCTCTTGGACTTGCAGTGCCTTCAGTGGCTGAAAACACAACCACGTTAATCCCCCTGGGTGCATCCGTAGGCTGGCTTCCAGTACCAGGTTTAGTTGGATGTAATGGGCCTGCTAGGATGGTCAGAGGTTGCACTAAATAAGCTGTAGAGAGACAGGGGCTGGGAGTCCTGCAGCTGCACTAAAGGAAGGGAGGTCTTCAGTCAAATCCTGATTTTCCTTCTGCCGTAGTTTGGCTGTTCTGGCTAGTGATCAATGGATGGTGCCAAAGAATTCAGCACAATCTAAAGATGAAGTGCTTGTGAAAACACACATACTTCTGTGCAACTGCACTTCATTTGGGTGGGTGGTGGCGTTTTGGGGAGTAGAACAAACACATTTCCTCTCCGTTTCTAGTCTTGATCATCTTTTCCCACACACTTGTCTTACTTGTCATGGTTTAGAGGAATTCTTTTTAACAGCAGTTCACATAACCTTTGTATCACTGCTGGTTTTGCCACTGACAAAAGTGGGTTTACTTTTCTTTATCACTCACTTTGTTTATCAATAACTACTTTACAAGACCTGTTGCATTTCAGTTGTGATTTTTGCCTCAGGACTGGGCATCCCTTGCAATGCAAGCGTAGCCTTCTGCCCCTTGGATTTGATGGGGAAGATCTGGTTCCCAAAGCTGGGATTTCACAGCTGTGGTCTGACTGGCTTCCTATCAGCCCATACAAAAGAAGCGAGCACACAGCAACAGCTAAATACCTACTTCAAACTTCAGACTTCTCAGCTGGAACAACTGTTGCGGTTTGAAGTTGTTTTGTTAACTTCTTTGGCTAATTGATAACATCTGCATCTCACCACCCTTCCTTGTGTCTCAAGCTACTTCCAAATAGATGGGATAGATAATACTGTGGCAGATCTCAGTTTCTGTATTAGTGATATATCGTTACGCTTTCACAAAATTGTATGAGAACTGGGGGGAGTCTTCAAATAATGCCTCCTTTATAAAGGTTTTTTTCACACAGTTGCAGAAACAAGCCCAGAAACACTAATAAAACCTTCATGCTATTCATTTGGCATTTCTTTCATGATCACGTTTAGATAAAAGAACTTCTAATTTCCCATTTTTTTCTTCTGTTTTTCCCTACCACACTTTCTAAGTTTGAAATTTACATTTGGGGTTTAAAATATTGGAATTAGTTTTTATTTTTCATTAGTTTGCATTTTCTTTAAATTACAATAGATGGATCAGGAACTCGTATATGTGATATTTTAGTAAATAAAATCCTTGTATTCAGGATCACTCTTGAAGTCTGGTAATACACAGTGACAACATATAGGTCCCAAGGAGACATTATGGTTGTAATGGAAATATCATATATCTCATATCCCAGGTCTGATATATCAGCTCAGCAATAAAAAGAAACAGGATATTTGCAACTATATTTTAACAGGGATTTTGCTGTTACCATGAGAACATGGATTACTTAGAAATTTTGGTGAGAAAACTCTTTAATGGTTCATCAATGTCTAACCCCAGGAGATTTCAGTTCTTTCATTGCTATTGAAATAGCTATTAATGCACTTAAAATCAGAAAAGTTGAGCACGTTTCATTGGTGTCTCACTGTACATCTCAGACTTAGGTCTCAGAACAGGTCACATGGTCCTTTCTATCATATTTCAGGATTCCCAAGATCAGATCTGGGTTATGCCTAAAGACCGATGTCCACTATGAACTCTTCACAGCTTGACATCTTTCCAGTTTTGGCTGGGGAGAGATTCCCTCCTCCGCCTCCCTCTTGCTCTTAGGATGGCCAGTGCTGCTACTGAGAAAGGCCTAGAGATGTCTGCAGGCTCTGTGATGTGCAGGGAACTGATGTAAGCCAAGGCCTGAAGGCTTGATGTTGCTTAGTCAGCCAGGAGAGCCTCATGAATTTCCTTGTAAAAGGAATTTCTTAGGATTCGGGGAGATTTGTGTTACATAATCCTTTGAAAACAATATTTGACACAGGATAGGGCTATCCCCTTTATGAAGTCCCCAACAGAACCTGTGAGATGCCATGAGCATCATTATTATTGCAATTCTTTTCTTTTGTGCCATTTCAGCATCACTAGTGTCAACAAAAGAAGTCAGATAAAATCCCAAATACAGATTTCTTGTAACTTCACCTAGTGTAAGCTCAGCACATTTGGTCTTAATCTGAGTGCCTGGACTGGGATGAGTTCTACAGGGCTGTAATAGAATAAATATTTTCCTGCACTGAGAATGGCTCATCGAGAGGTTCAATGTCAGGTCAGCACAGCAAGCTCTTTAACCATGTTTTGCTAGACATGGACTATGTTTTTACCTAAGAAACTGTCACGGCTCCACAGCAGCTGGTGGAGTGGAAATGATTTAAATTATTCACCTCTTGCTCATTTTAATATTAGATTTGGTCAACATTCGAGGAAAGCTGGACAATGGATACAGCTCCAGCTTCCAGAAATAAAAAAAGTTTCCACTAGAAAATTAAAAAGAAAATAACAAATGGGGAACTTTCTGTAGAGCTCCCTTTCCTGCTCTGCCCTGCTCAAATTGGATTACTTACAGAAACAAAGGGAACAAGCAGCCTTGTTGCAGCAGACTAGTCCCAGGTGAGTAAGGGTGAGCTACTTAACAATTAGCAATATAGTGAGAGCTCTTTTAATTATTTTTTCAAACAAACCTGAACCACCTGTTCTGCCATTTTAATGCAGGAACCGAAGGAAGTGTGATTCACAGGTGTATTATAAAAAGGAAGGCAGAGATGCTTGAGAAGGAAGTTTGTCTTTTTCCTGTAGCATGAGACAGAGCTTGAAAATGTGGTGACTGGATAGTTCATGTTATTGTGCAGTTGGGGCAGAAATAATCTGAACATCAGAAGAATTTTTAAAGGTTAGTGGTTTTCCATTCTTTTACAATCATGTCATCTATCAGTACAGCACAGATGAGCAAAAAAGCCTGCCTCGCTGCCAAATAACTCCCAATTATTATCACTATACTAAAATGTTAGGTAACAATTTTATTTATTTATTGCTCATCTTTCTTAGTTCCCTTTCAAATTGATGAGAATTGATTATGAACTCTAGTAATAAAATTCAGCTCTTCAAGTGAAGTTTTCTTAGATGAAACTGATTTATCATGTGACTCTTCTAAAGTTTGATACTTTACTGATTTGAGAAGTGGTTAATCTTCTACCAAACCATGCATGTAGTTACTGAATATTAGCTCCATTGTGCCAGATAGAAACATTTTTCTCACTTCCAAACTCATACCAGCCCATGCAAAGAACTCAAAGGTCTGACTAAGCTCATAAAGAGGACTAGGAGCAGAGATGGAAATGAATGTGGGCATTCTGGTTCCAGGTCTTGTACTTCTTATTAATTAATCATTGGTGTAATCAGTCTTCAGCTATATGCACCACAGATTATCTCAGCTCAAAGCACAGGTATTGGATGCATGCTTGCAGACCTAGGTCAGCAAGAAGGCCACTGCATGCTCTTAACAGAAGTGGATGATGCTCTACACCTGGGCCTAGAAGTTTTACTGCTCATTTAAATTCAGCAAATGCATTCAATATCATCTCATCCCTCTTGGTAGAACCTAACTCTCCCTGTTCAGTTAAATTGTTATTTACTGAGATACTGCAGAGGCCAACCTAGGAGGAGAAGATGGCTCTCTTGGTTGGACTTACTACAAAAATCTTTGTTTCTCATGTGTTTTCAGGAGAGGACCTTTAAAGAAAGATAGATCCAAGTATGTACTGTTTGCTTACTGGCTGCTGGGAGAGAGGTTGATGTGTCCTGTCCTTGCAGAAGCTGGTTAAGTGAAAGTATTTCTTTATGGCCATCGCCATTTACCCTTTCATTTTGGAGCAGCACTAATCTCTCTCCTTTTAGGGTGTGTCAGTACGTTTACAGACTATGATAAGTTGCCCTGCATTGAAGGGTTTACAACCATATGTATATTTTTTGATTTTTTGGGACACATATAGATCATGTTAAAAACCAGAAGTCCATTGTTCAATCAATCAAGTTAATCCTGGTGCTCCTTGATAACTATAGCTATCGCATTTCAGAGTGATTTTACTGGATATTACTGGGATTACTTGTAGTAGCCACTCAGTCTAGACAGGGGTTTCTATTACAGTGAACACAGACAAAAGGGTAAGAAATATTAATGCCCAACATCCATTAACCATGCACAAACTGCATATTAGAGAGTGGATCCTGTTCACTTGGCTGTGGTTCCCCCTCCCTTTTGTTTATCTCTCAGGAGGGCATTGCCTTTTTTAATTAAAAAGAAACAGGTTGTCTTAATAAAGGCAGGGGTGGGGGAAGAGCTGCTTGAAAACCTTGACATTTGGACTTTTTAGTCTTTGATGAACAGTTCCTGTATGGAAAGGTCCAAGTATTTTGGCCCAAGAGCTGCCTTCAGGATGGCTTTCTCATCACCTTTCTGCAAGATGGGAGCAGAGTTGTGGTGATCTTGCTGAAATGAACAGCTTTAGGAACCTGGATCTCTGAGAATCCTGTCATTGTGAGAAATACAGCAAAGTGGATCTCAAGGCTGTCATCAGAGCTGGATAAAATTATATTACACGTTGTTTCTGAAACAAAGCCATTTAGAATGACAAGCACTCCAGGAATGCTGTTCCTTGAATTAACGTAATGTGGCAGTGACATGTAGTTCCCACCATCCCCTACAAGACAATTCTGCTAAATTAGGACAGTTAGCTGATTAAAATTAGGCCTAGTTAACGAGGCACTGAAAGAGGTAATAAAGTTGAACTGTAAAGCATTTCAAGTTCTCATTTTATGATACTCCACATGTTCAAACTCATAACACATGGGCAAACATCATATTTGCTGCCTAGACTGTTTGCTGTGTCACAGATTTTATTTTGGTTATGGCATATTTCAGATTATTGTCACATTGCCCATCATAACTGAAGTTCCGTCAGGTCTTCCAAAGCACATTAGCAGTTAGGGTAACAGTAGAAACAAACACTTGGCTTCCATATGGCTTGCCATCCTGCGTTCATTCACCCAAAGACCTTAATGTCCTTTTATTCCTGACATCCTTTTGGAATCAAAAGCTAATTAGCTGGCTGTTGGGAAGGGTCTGCAGATCCTGTGGAAACAGAAGCTTCCAAAACTTTTTTCTGGGGACTCTGCGCATGTCAAAAAAATAAAATTAAAAAATCTGCAGTTATAAAAGAATTATGTAATTATTTCAAGATTCCCTTAATCCCTAGGTGATAAGGCCAATTCAGCGCTATATGGATACATAAATCAAGATTTCCCTGCAAAACTTCATTTGGTATAGACTTGGAGAACATACTCCGTGTGCCAATGCTCTCAAACCCTTTTTATATCTGACAGCTGATTTCAGTATGTTTGAACATGATATAGTAGGCACCGGAGTCTGCGTTACTGTTGCTCTCACAACGTCTGTCTTTCAGTATCTAAGGCTCAGCACTGTCCACCTCTAATCTTCCACAGCAAATCTGACCATGACCTGAAATCTTGCCTGTTGGTTGGTGTAGCTCAGCAGGGGTTTGGTGGCTCCAAGGTCTTCCCTCCAGGCAGAGGGGAATAGGAAATGTGGTTGGTTGGTTGTTTTTTTCTTGTGAGGCAAGATTGTGTTTGTATCCCTGTTTTACAAAATGCAAGTGTTGCTGTCATGAAGTTAAGGTCCAAGTTCATCAAACTATTTAAGTACCTAATTCTCTGGGTTATTTTAATCAGTGGTTATGCTCTTGATACAGTTGTGGGTATGATAATAAGTTACTTACATAAGACTTGTGGAGCAGGGCAATGCACTTGGTTTCTCTCAAATTTTAGGCTTACCAATGAGTGTTTTTTCTCTTGCTGTGTACATGTTTATCCTGATCCAGCAGCTGCAGGTCTGCTTGCCTGGATACACCTCCTCCCTTGAACTCTTTGGTTCATGGTAATAAAACAGGAGTTTCTGGGGTGTTTCTCACTGCTGTGTCAGAAAGGAGGGGTCAGCATAAATTTCTGCCTTTGTTTCCAGGAAGATCACCATGGCTGGTGTTCTGATTTTAAAAGCAAAGCCTTTCCAATATACCCATGGGTACCCATGGGGATAGCTCTCTTCAAGCAGTCAATAGGCAGGAATAAACTATTGCTTGGAGAGTAAAACTCATCCCTCCTTGGAATAAGTTTCCTTATTTTCTTGCAGTTGTGTGGATGGCATGAGGCATTCTTGCTGTCTTCTGGTGCAAGATGTAGGGTGATCCAAAGAAAGCATATGAGGGTCTGAGAAGAACAAGATCAGAAAGTCTTTCCTGTGAAAATGCTGCCTTTGTCAGGGGTGTTTTGCCAGGCAGCACAACCTAACTTTATTGAAAGAGCTGAATTATTTTTGTATAGCTTTAAAAGCACAGTATCAAACTATACACATAATTTGAGGCTGGTTTAAATACGCATTTTCTCTAATCTGTGGTTCCCTCTGGTTTAAATGTGCTCAACTTCTTGGTCAAATAAATAACAGCCTAGAAGAGCATTTTTTAGGAAAAGATGATGCTTGGTGATGGCTGAGAATTCTGTGGCTTTCACGGCCCTTCAGAGGGCTTGGGCTTATGTGTATACTTTTCAAGAAAACAAAAAAAAAGAAAAACTTGGGAAGGTTTTAGCTGAAACACCATCCAAGACAACTTGCAACCTGTCCTTTGATTGAGTTAGCTGATGTGTGAGGGGGGTATTTTTGTTGTTGTTTTTGTTTTGTTTTTTTTTTTTTTCCTGAATATAACTGGACTTCCTGAATCTCTGTACACCTGCTCCTAGTTTTTCTTTCCTTCTTTATCTTTTCATACTTTCCTCTGTCTTTTTTTTTCTTCATCCTTGTTGCTTATTCATTCTTTCATTTCTTTGTGTGTTCCTCCCACTGTTTATTCCTGTTTCACTGCTTCCCTTCCTGGTTCTTCTGCGGTTCAAAATTACCTTGTCTTGAACTGTTCCAACCAGTTCTCCAGAAGTCAGCTCCTTGTCAAGGTCAAATTATGCTCTTGATCTAATGTTGAGATCACATCTGACCCTAAATGTGCCTAGATTAAAGGGGACAACATTATAGAAAGGCTGGAGAAGAGATGGCAGCAGGAAAGCCTGGGGGAAGCGTGCCATGGGACGTCCCAGGACCCCAGCTTTAGTTCAGGCTCATTTCCACAGGAATATCAACAGCCGAGGGAGGATGGTGAGGTGTGAACAAGAGCTGGAAGAAACCATGCAGAGAACACAGCACAATGTCTCAAATCTTCTAGAAACGGAAGATGAGTCTGTATGCTTTGAGCTTGTAGGATGTACCAAGCCAAGGCCTGGATTTTGTTATTTGAATTTTCTTAAAACATAGCTGGGGGTGGGGAAGTGACTGGGCCTATGTAGGCAATACCAGAGACCAGAGAGGTCCTTCCCAAGGAGTATCTGAAGGTTTTTGGCGGATTCCCACTGGCTTGTGGATGAAGGCACTATTTTACTGAGGAAGCTGGAAATGGAAGAGGCTTCTTCCTTGTTCCAGGTCCACTTTGATCCTTTCTCTCCTGCCTGCTGGACACCCCACAAAGCCTGGCCCTGTGATTTCAGTGGATGACAAGAACCACTGGGAACTACTTGTAGTAAACATGGAATTAACTGCTGTGAGGGCTGACTGAAGTCCTGAGATTTCCTCTTTGTCTTTTCTGCCCAAATTATGCTTCTTGACAAATCCATTGCTTGACTGTGCTGTCACCTCCCCTCATTCCCCACTTCCTGGCTGTATAGCTCAGCTCTGGATTTTTAGGAAACAAAATATTCTCCAGACCTAAAGACAGTGAAGAACTGCAGTAATTTATGTGGCCTGAGATAATGGCTTTAGGCTGTCCTTTGAGCTTTTCCGTATTTCTTTCATTACTGCCCAAATGCCACTCCAGTTCCTGCAAACGGAGCAATCAATGGTACTATGCCAGGGTCATGAACTTCGGATTAAACTTTCTTTCTTAAACTTTGTCAGCGACGTGGACATTTTGGGAGTTACAGACTATGAAGGAGGTAATTGTCTGTGGGAAAGGCTGGCTGATGCTATTTCATTAGCCATCTGGCTGGGAGATCCTGATTGTACTACTTCAGACAGTTTTTGAAAGACTATTGAAGATGGAGATGTTTAAATGATAATTAATAACAGTATTCATCTCAGCGATTCTCTTGGCAAAACTCTTGCTTTAACATTAGCTTTCAATAAAACTCTACCATTTTAAACTTTCATTCTAAACAGAAAAATGCTTTTAAAGTTTCAGATTTAGAAGCTTTTCCAGAGCTTAATAAAAATTCACTTTTTGGGCAAAGCGCAGTTGACAGCTGTAGTGGTACTGATGGTTTCTATTTAAAAACATGTTCCCTTTGTTTGCTGCATCTTGCAGCTGCTGACATTCTTTGTCTTGCTTCCTCTGAGTTTCTTTTACCATCACACAGGCACCAGAGAAGGGGGCCAAGTGCCTCTCACATACCAGTGGAGACAACTTGATTTTACTCTCTCTCTCTGTCATGACTCAGCTCTTTGTATTGATGGGGGAAGGATCTGGACAAGTACCAGCGATGCTGGGGAGAACATGCTCTGTAATGCACTCAGGATGGGAAGTGAAACACTTCACCATGATTTACAAACTACCATCAGATATGTAGGTGGCAGGATGGCCAAGTACACCAGGCTTTCATGTAGGAAAAATACACCCTTAATCCTTACCCCCCTCTTCTGTGACCAACCTACCAGGTAGCTGGGCAAGGTGGTCCCATGTGAACTTCTTGGGAGAGAGGCTACTTGTTACTTTTAAGTTGCATATAAGGTCCTATAGAGACAGTAATGACAGTGCTGTGGGAATCCTGCTGAATGCTGTTGGTTTGGGACTGGCATTCAAAGGACAGAGAAGCAACAGCAAAATGATAACTGGAATATCATGAACTATTTCAAGAGAATGATTTAGGGAAAAAAAAGCATATACTAGTTCAGTGGGTAAAACATCTGTCTGGAGAGTCTGAGATCTGGCTCATCCTACTGTCACATGCCTGGATGGATGCCTCTCACTTCCCTAGCAAGAAGTATAGCAAAGTGAAGAAAAGGAAATAAAAAATATAATCTCATGCCTAACTAGTAGCTGTATCTCTTTACCAGCTTAGCACTTTTGGGCCATATATCCATGTAGGAACCCCAGTTGTACTTCTTTTTATGTGTATTGACTTAGTGGAGTGCAAACATGTTAAAAAGTTCACTTTCTCCTTTATACGAGTCTATAAAAAAGCTCTTAAAATGGAGTCATAGGGTTTCAATGAGACAAATGAATGATCAGCCGAGACCCAACAGTCCTTTCTGATGGATTAGGTGCGTTAGTGTGAGAAATTTTAAGATGCTAATCAGCCTGGAGAGTTTTCATGCCTCCAGCGCTATGTAATGACACAAAATATTGTGATGCCTCCAAGTTATGATGGAACAGGCGAGTAGGATGCAGTAATAGGTATCACTCGTGGTATTTGATTCCAGTTAAAACTGAAAAGTCTCTAGGCAGCAGAGGTTTCTTATGCATTTATGGGAATTTGAGTAAAACTAAACATACTCATACTAGCTTGGAAATTTTTCTAACAGCTATTTGGACACAGTAATGCACAGTAATAATTGTAAACAGATGCACAAGTAGATCAGTGTGTGTTTTCAGTGCCTGCTTTTAGGAGAAATAACACATTAACATATTTCCTGAATTTTGCAAATGCACTGCAAAATTGCAGCTCCATAAACTTAACTTTATCAGTTCTTCTAAACTGATGACACCAGTTATAATATCAAGATGTTTTCCAGTTGGGATCTAGGAAGCTGTAAGACATGACAGAAGTGTTCATTATAGGATATTTCAGCAGAAATTTTAACTCTCACCGAGTTGATCCAAAATCAGCTCTCCGGCAAGGAATGTATCTGTTCACAACACTTACTGTGGAAAGGATCGATCCCACTGCCAGAGTAGTAAACCACACATTTTCTGCAACAGCACAGAAGCAGGTCACGGTTCACCAGAAGAAATCATTTACTGTGCAGAGCTGTTACGTGTTATTTCTGTACATTTCAAAATTTTGAGTTACATCCTGTCACTTACATTTCAAGCATGCAAGTGCTGTGTTTATATTCCATATTGGTCACCGAGATCACAAACAGGATCAGCCACTGAGAAAAGAAAGAAAGAAAAGAGGGGGAGGGGGGGAAAGGCAGGATATTTCATCTGCGTGTTTTTCTAGGGGTGGTATCGTTTGGGGAGATAATGAGCAAAACAAGTGTTTGGAAACATCGCCCAGGATAGCTCTTTTTCTACAGGCTTCGCTGAGCACTACAAGGATGCACCTGAGCTAGTGCTGAAATGGTTAACTAGTAGCAAGGGGCTAGGAAATCGGCATTCATCCCTGGCACAACTGCTTCAGGAATCTTGCCAGGAACCAGTAGCTGAAAGCCTCCCTAAAAACAACAGGACAACACTATTAAATGTCTGGAGTCTTAAATGGTTAGTAGTTTGTCAAGGTGACACGCTTGTGGTCTTTATTGAAACGCAAGCTGAAAGACATCTCTGTTATTTATAGAAACACGTAACCAATGCAGTCTGTGAGCATGTATGTTGTCATTACAAGAACAAAATGTTATCTGCATAATTACAAAGTTATATTCTGATAGGGATTCTTATTTAAGCCTGTTACATGCTCCAGCAAAGCAGAAAATCCCTTCCTGAGCACCGTTAATAATGGAGCATTAAGAATACACTGTTTTCTTTTCTTGCTTTATGTACATCTATTTATTTTTAAAACAACTGTTTTTTGTTGCTTTCTAGGATTTCTCTCCCAGGTACTGGAAAGACCTTTCCCCTGGACCTGGCTACAAGAAGGGATGTCTCTACAGCCATTTCTGGTAACGTTCCCTATGCTCTGCTGGGGTCGGCCCTCTCTTTCCCACTGTAGTCTGCATCAGGGCCTGGGACGGGGATTTAGGTGGGTGATGGAGTGAGAGGGGTTTGTCAGCCCTAGGGGAAGTGCATGGCCCAGGAGAGGCTGATAATGTCCAGAGATTTCTTTCTGATAGGATTAA
Source organism: Falco naumanni (assembly GCF_017639655.2). Taxonomy (NCBI): domain Eukaryota; kingdom Metazoa; phylum Chordata; class Aves; order Falconiformes; family Falconidae; genus Falco; species Falco naumanni. The sequence continues at coordinate 3,920,267 of NC_054061.1, forward strand.
ATGGAACTTTCTTGTGGAGAAATTTATGATATTTAGAGGTGGACTTGGCAGTGCTAGGTTAATTGTTGGACTTGATGACCTTAAAGGTCTTTTCCACCCTAACTGATTCTATATGATGCCAGAGGACTGAAATAACTCTAATTTGTCCCCAGAAATCTCAGTAGGGGTCCGCTGAGGTGCACACGTCCTCAGGGATGTCCCAAGCATGGACTCACACCTAGGCAGTGCCTGCAGTGGTGGTGGGGATCTCCTGGGAATCCTCCTTGGGGCTGAGAAGGCTTTTCAGGCTGTGCTGTTGGGGGGGGGGGGGGGGGGGGCTGGCAGCTGCTGGGGAGTGGCTCCTCAGGGGGCTCCACCAGCAGTGTCTGATGGCCTCAGCCACCTCAGCTTGGGGGGTGCTGGGCTGCAGACCCAGCCCGGCCCTCCTTGGGGGCTAAAGGTGCAGCACCATTTTGTACAGACCAGTGATGGGCTTGGGAAATATAAAATAACACTCTTTGAAACGAAAAGGAAAGGAGTGAACCCCACAAAAGGAAGCAGCAGGAAGGCAGGCAGGAGGGAAGGGCAGATGGGGTAACTCAGGGCAGTTACGCCTTCTTGGAGGTAACTGACTCCCTAGGCAGAACCTGCCTGGTGGCTCCTTCCACTGCTGCTGCTTGTGCACAACAGATGCATTGGCAGAACAAACAGCCAATGATAATTAAAAAGAAAAAAGAAAAGGGGCCACTATCAATCAGGCTTTGCTTGTTGAACCACTAGGAATTTGTGTCTGGGAAGGTTGTGGAACTGGTCCTCCGTTTAGTGCTGTGTCTAGCTGAAATATCATGGTCAGACAGCTGAGAGGGGAGCAGTCCAAGGAACCTGGTTTTCCACAGGGATTCCTGCACTGCAGAGTCCTGTAGTTGGACAGTGGTTTAGCAGACTAAGCCATGCCCGCTCTGCTTAATGCAACTCACTGCTAGGATCCATGGACGTATCTCCCCATGCTGCGGGAAATGAGCTTGTCTCTCCAGTTTTGTTAAGACACAGTAAATTAAGCAGTGGAAAAAGAATGCAGAATCAACCCCTTCCCTGGGCTGGGCACTTGCGGGACTGCTAAGTGTAACATTAGCATTATGTGGTTTTATTATGGACACGTGTATGCTTGGATTTAAAGGCCAGTGGCTAGACTGAGCAAACATTTAGTGCTGATGGGAGGAGGGAAAACATCTATTTTCTTGTGCCAGTACAAAGGATGACTAATTGCCCCAGGAACAGCTGCAGTGCACTTGAAACTATAGAAGACCAGCTGATTCCTACCAGGCTTCCCCAGCCAACTGGCAACACCTGAGACCTGCTAGGTAAAAACCAAGCTCTGTGCTTTGTCCAAGTCATTAGAGCTCCACTTGGAGAAAAAAGAGCAAGGAACAAGCTTTGCTTCACTGCTTAAAGAGTTACTCAAAAAGGAAAAAAAATACCTGGAAGAAATATTTCAATCCAAAGTAATATTTACTTGGGTGCTTAAAACTTTGTAAAATGCCCTGAAGGTCACAAGCCATTCATCCTGCTGTGTATTTCTCTTTAAGAAGGTGCTTGTAAGTACTACTGGAACACATGTGTGATGAGGGGTTGCCATGGCAAACAGGTTTTGGCACTATTTAAGACAGAGTTTTATTGCACAGCAGAATAAATAAGCATGTTAAAGCCACATACAGTAACTTGTTGGCACATACATTAATGCTCCCAAGGGCTGCAATAACTTAAGCACCCTCCCTTTAAACATTTTTCAGTGTTTTTTCTTTTTTATTGACTACATGCATTTAGTATTAGGGCTAGGAATGTCCCATTTCCACCCCCTTTTGAAGTGAGTAATTGAGGCAAAAAAGGAGGACTGTCTAATAAATCATAAAGGGGCATTGTGCACTGAGAAGAGGGGCAATTTTCCCATTCCTTACATACATGAGGATAAGCCAGCGTGAGACCTGGCTGTGCACTAAATCCTGACTCGCTCCCTCTAGACACAGGAGTAGATTGGGGTGTTTATATTTCTGATGGAGTCTGAATAATCAGAAATAGTTTCACACCATTTTCTGCAGTTTCTGCCTCGCTCTTTTTTTTGCCAAGCCAGTCTCCTACCACATCATAGCAGCAAGCTAGTTACTTCAGCTTTGGTCGTTTTATGAACCACCTGTTCTGTTCCCAGTTTGGCTCCCAGTTCACACCAGTGAGTCCTGTCAGGTCTGGAAACACTCCCAGCTTTGAGGAAGTGCTGCAGGGAGGCAAGAGGTAAATCTGTGCCTGTAAGAGGGCTCAGGTTTGTGGTGCTCTTAAAGGTGAACATAAATTACACTTTATAATGAAAGCTCTGGTTTAAGAAGAGTTACTAGAGTATTAGGCTGGGCTTTATTAGCTCAGAGGTTTTGGAGCCATGTGGGAGGTGTGACACTGGCTCCCTCTTCTGTGGGAAGCAGTTAACTTTTCTGGTTTGGAGAACTTGGGAGCTGCCAAAAGCAGAGGAAGCCCAGAAAACCTGCCCTGTCCCCTCCCACCTCGGGGACACCAGGATGAAGCACACCAGTGCAGATGTGACCAGATACCGCCCAGCTGTGAGGCAGGTGGCACAGCTGCCGCCTCCCCTCGAGCGAAGGCCCGAGGTGTCCAGCCACAGCTGGCAGAATTGCCTCTTGCTTCGAAACTGGGGAACTGGTGGGAGCGATGGACCCAATTCTTTCTGGTTTATTGGTAAGGACCCTACTGGGTCAGAGTGACCAGAAAGTACATCTCACCCTAAAGAAGGTTGCAGCAGTGCTGCTTCCCATCATGCTCAGAAGAAAAAAATCTGTTTGACATATTCCCTATGGATTTAGGATGAAAGCTGTGATGTATTTCGCTCCTAGAGACATTTCTGCCTCTTGGCCCATTGCCAAGATGACCCCGTAGCCTTCAGCAAGGCTTGGGCCGATCGCCGGGGTGACTCCTGAGTTTCTCCTAAACTTTCCTGTACGCTCAGCCATCACTGAAGCATGCTCAAGGCTCGTGAAATGGGGGAGGCGGAAAAAGTCGATTATTTTATGAAACATACATCTTTGTAATATCGCATACTGATAGTTTCATTATGAATTACAATTTGTTGAATAAGAGAACTCACAAGGGAGGGACCGTGCATGGAGAGAAAAGAAAGAAAAAAGGAGGGAGGTGGTTTTCATGCCTGTAAAGGTGTCTCCTGGGCATAACCAGAATTGAAGACCTACCGTTTCCTTCTAGCTGTTTGGATTTGCTTGCAATTAAAGCCTAGTGGAGCTGTCAGGGGCTGTTGACAAATATATTATAACCAACTTAAGTTAAGCGAAAGTTACTTAGAATTAATCCATCCCTGCACAATACTCCTATTTCACTTCAGAAGAATGTGCCAGGAGGAATAAGTACAATCCTGACTATGTTGGGAGAACATCCTCAAGGTGGAAATTTGCAAATAGGGCTACTGTAGTATGTAATGAGAAGCTGCAGGGCTTTCAATTATCCCACATAGTCTGTCTCTTTGCAACTTGACTGACAGCTAATTATGCTGGTGCCATTTTTTTGGCAGTGGAATTTAATCTCCCAGATGGAAAGCAAATCAATCTGCCCATCGCTGCAGCTGAGGCATACTTTGGCTCAACTTTAATTTATTCTCCTAAGCCTAAGAAGGCTAGTCATTTCAAGGTACAAAAATATCAAATTTCTTCCGTTAACCAGGCTGGTGAAAAAGTGTGGAAGAGTTGGGATTTCGTAGGCTGCGCTGTGAAATGTTGTCGCTCCTTCCTTTGTATTAGGAAACCGCAGTATCATCTCCCCTTGATTCCTGTTCGTGGAACCTGACAAGGAAGAAGCATTTATGAGCAGGTTGCTAGTGATAATGGTTAAACATGAGTTGTGGAGGCATTAAGTAGGATTCTATGGAGGAATGAACTAAATCTCTGAAGAACTCGACACAAAAAGGAATCGGTGGCAATTTTCAAGCACTTTAGCCAGTGTGCAATAGCCCGGTTCCCATTGGGTTTCATGCCAGGGATATAAATACAATCCTTCTACTTACCTGCATTCTTCAGGCCTAGCAATTATGCTGCTCCCTCCAAGCTGCTGTTACATTAGGTACCACTGTCCTCTGTAAAACCATCGTAGAGCAGAGTATGTGACTGGTTACCACAGGCTACAGACCTGATCTTCAAGTACCCAGGCACCTGCAGCTCCTGTCAATGCTATTTTTCAGGCTAGAAAACCCGATTTCAACTAGGATCAAGGGGAAGGGGGCTCACAAACACTTGGTGTTAATGAATGCTGGAAAATCGAAGCCTTATTTTTCTGCAAACTTTTGCCTGTTTGACTAACGCTATTTCAGCCTGCGTATGGTACCTATGTTTTATCTGTGTTATTTTCCTTTTTGGGATAATTTCTCTGAATTCCTAATCTCTCAGGTTACTGGATGTACGTACTCTGTTTTTTGGAGACAAATAGAAAAGGTTCACGATTCCCCTTTTTACCGAAAGAGGCATTTCTAGAAGTGCTTTGCTCACATCTCGTGAGTCTGATTCCAGTCTTTCTTGCGCTTGTACAGACCCAGCCATTTCACTGCCTCTTCCTTACCAGGTTTGGAGGCTGAAAGATTACAAGCCTTCCTATCTGGCTATTAACACCTATCTTTTTCTATTTTCACATTATGCTTATAATTATGTTGATGCTATTCCTAATGAGCCCTTGAATGACATTTTATAATTATGATGAAATCTTGTACATGGAAGCATTTGCTCATGACAAATCTCTGGAGAACAGATGTTCTGACGCTGTCCCATCAGTGCATTCCTTACCCTCCTGCATGTTGTATTTCTGCAGTTGGGACAGTTTAGAGGCAGCCCAAGCAATGCCCTCTCAGTTTGTAGCAGAGGAGAGAGGTCGTTCAATAGATGATCGGAGTGCTAATTAGTTTGTGGGAGGGATGATCAATACTTGGGGGAAGGTGGTGCAGGAGCAACTGAATGTGGGCTTGGAAAGTAACGTTCTGTGTGTCTTGTAGCTGACATTTGAGGTTATAATGCCGCTTAAACATGCTAGCTGCAGGCATTTCTTTGAAAATGTACATGTAGCAAATGGAAATCCAACATAATCTGCAAATAACTCCCTAAACAGAGCATTATGAGGAAACCCACCCCGCTCACCAGATGTCAGACCTCCCTTTGTAAAGTGCTGTAAAATATCGGCATGTCCTCATGGCCAGAAAATGGGACCTCTTCCAGGGCAACCTTGCCAGCAGGGCTTGCCTCACCCAGGGGATGAGTTCCTCCCCATGGTTCTAAGTGAGGTGTAAGGATGGGCACCAGCTTCATGGCAGGGATGTGGAGGAGACTCTTGGATTCTTTAGGTGGAAGCAATAGTTTGGACTAGGTACCTGCTAGCAACCAGCACCGTCTGTAAGGCAATGAGGTATGCTGCTGGGGAGGGACCACGTTTACTACACAGGCAGTCACATCAGTGACATTACATTTAAAAAAAACTAAGTCCATAATTTATTAAACAATCAGAACAATTATTTTTTCTTAATTATCCCAGAAGTTTAAATGCTGATGATAAATTGTACAGTGGAAAGCCTAACACCTTGGAGCCAGGCACGAGGACTGCAGTGCAATCCTGCCCACTTACCTGACAGTGGGGTGCAGTGGGGTCCCCAGACCCCCTGGGATCAGAGCAGGGGAGAGTCTCCACTGTATTTCCCTTCCTCCTGTCAGGGCTGGTCCTTGCTCGGCCACCTTACCCTTACTGACACCCTGGTCTCTGCTGCAGGGTGGTGTACCTCTGAATTTGCCAAAACACTAATTCCAAAAAGTTGACATCTGGAAAGGAGCTGAAGGAAATGCAGCAGGATTTGTTACTGAATCTTAAATGAATTGTGAAGTACGGAGGGTTGATTTCAGTGGAATGTAACGTGAGACTGAAAGTCTAACCTGTCCATCAGCGCACTAACCATCAGAAACACACCCGCATGGCTCTTAGCCCTTCCCAAATTGGTTTAGAAAAGTAAAGGTTACACCAATGTTGCTTATTGTTCCCATTTTCCAGGATTTTTAAAAGAATGGACTTCAGGGAAAAAAGGATTCAAAAAGGCAGGTGAGCTACAGCATGGTTATGAACTCTTCTTCCTCTTCGGGGTGGGGGTTGGGGAGAACAACCCCCAAACTTGCATTGTTGCTTCCTTCCTCTCTGGGGCACGGCAACGCTGCTGTCAACAGCTAATTGCAGCTATAACCCAGCCTGGCAACCTGACCGTGAACGGGGTAGGATCGTTATACGGGCTCAACAAATCATGCAGGCTGACAACTCAGAATGAGGAAGGCTTCAGAGGATGGTAGGCTGTAAAACCAGAGGGAACTTCTAAAGTTACACAACTTGGTGCACCCCAAGGACGGTGATTACAATGAATTTTCTACTGTGGAAAAAGTCAGTCGACTGGAAGCAGAAAAGTAGTGCAGAGCAGGATTTGAAACAGTGAATCGAAAATGTTATTGGCCACAAAATGCTTTTAACCTTTGGAAGTACTGAAACAGTTAAAGAGGGGAATGTCTATTTTAACTATTGTTTTCAGTTGCAGCAGTTCGAAGGAATTTCTTCTCTTGTTGTTGTTGTTATGCAAGTAACCCGATCTGTTACTTTTTAGGTTCTTGAATATATGCCACGATCTACTCGGGCTGCCCCGTGCGGCCGAGTTCAAGCTTGTTCTGGGATCTCTGGCTTTCTTGCCAAGAGCCTGCTGGCTTCCAGGACCTCAGAGCAGCGCCCTTCAGGCTGCAGGGAATGCGGGCGAGAGCTGCCCGTGCAGTGGGGCCAAGGCAGGACCAGCTCGGGGCTCCTCGGGCAGGCTCACCCTGCTGCCAGCGTGGCCGGGACCAGCTGCACAGCGGTTCGAGGTCACTTGCAGAACAGGCTGGGTCAAAGCAACAGAAGACGGTATTCCCTGAACCACCGAGGGTTCACGGGCTTTTGAATAAGTAAGGAAGAAGAGGATGCTCTGGTATTTGTACAGAAGGAGAAAACATGATGCCCACTAGGAGACCAGCTTCAACGCTGCATGTTTTACCCAGGAGCAAAAATGGTCCATAGCTACGACTGGGAATGAGAAGAAAGACCTGAAGGCTCTGGGGCTGTCGCCATGCCCACCAAGGGGAGCATCTTCCTTGTTCAAAGCAATGTAAAAAATCCTTGAGAACCGTTTTTGGTGACACTGGGACACGGTGCTGGGAGCTCAGATTCTCATCAGGTGGGAGCTGTTCAGCCCTTTTTTTGCAAAAGGACCCGCATCTGAACAAAGCAACGGCACATCACGGGCGACCCCAATGAAATCAGCAGTGCTATTTATGGAGCCAGCAGCTGAATAAGCAGATGAGATGTGAGGCCAGAAGCAGCAAGTCCATGTGATTTGAATTACAATACAGTTTGCTTTGGGGTTTTCTAGTTGAAAGACAAAAGTTGGCCCTCCCAGCACGGTGCAACATTGTAAAAGACAGATTTATTAAATGCCATCGGAGGCTGTATTTTTGACTATTTTGAAAATATTTGTGGACAATCATTTTTTTCGTAGAGGACATTAAAATTTTGAGACTTTTACAGCTGGACTTTATATACAGTATAGTAAATTCTACAGTGCAAAGCGACCAAGCAGCTGTACTCCGTACACTCGTTTTAATGTGCATGTTCCTTCTGTGGTGAAAAAAATAGAGCCCTTCTCGCACCGAGCGTTTCCTCAGGTGCCTGATCACCGCCCCGTGCTCCATTTTCCAATCCTTTCAGTGACACCTAGCGACAGCTGTGGGAACTGCAGGTCCAGGCTTCTTCGTAAGGTTCGAGGCAAGTACTTCAGCTGCTGCCTTTGAAGAATGGATTTTGGCCATTTAAAAATTTTAAGTTTGACCCTGTAGATTGGCCAAACACCTTAAATATATTTTGTGCCCATTGAGGCATAAAATTAATTTAGTCTTTGCTCCTTTTAACTTTGGGTATGTGTTCAGAATAACACTGTTAATTTAAACTTTCAGTTCTGTTGTTGCTGCTGTTGTTCCTCTACAGCAGTGCGCTTGAAAGCTGCAAGTAGTTGGACTTCTGCACAAATTCTTGCAGGAGCTTAAGCTATACATTTGAATACCTGGTATTCCTGAGCTTACTGAAGTCAGATTTGGTCCAGTCATTGCTCTGGCTCAGTCTGGAGTGGATGTGAATCGCTCTTTCATCAACAAATGAAGTTTTCAACAGAGATGGGAAACGTATGCCTACTATCCAGAAAGAAGGCTAAAGACTTCAAAGGAAGAGCTTCCTCTTCACAGCGAGCGTTCATATGCAATAGCTTTTGAAAGTGTAACCTCTTCTCTTTCAAAGTACAAAAGCAAGTGGCTTCTGTAAAGGTTTATGTTGGTATGGATTTCAGCTGTGTGAATGATACAGCAACCAATACAAACTGGTCTCATAAATATTTGGAAAAAGTACAAAATGGCTTCAAACAGGCCAATATTAAATGACTGGAACTACTTAAAAAAATCCTAGGCCTTGATTGATCTAAAAGGCTTCAGCCTCCCAAACTAAACTGCCAATTCAGCCAGATTCTGAACAGAAGGATCTGAAGCATCAACTGGGAAGCCTGCATGCCCACTGGAAACAGCTGGCTGTGAGTGCCACTGGGCACGGCGCATCCACCCAGCACAGGTAAGAGGCCCAGTATCTCCAGGCTGCTGCTTCAGATCTGGTGTTTCATCATCCCTCTCATAGCTAACTTTACAGAATTTAGAGAAAGAAGGCTTAAGGGAAAAATTAATTCAAGTACACCAACAGCAACAGTTCAAACATTTTACTAAATCAATTCACACAGTTTCAAAATTGTAAATATAATTAAGGACAACAGGGTTTCTGTATTTTTTTTCTTCCAGATTTATCATTAAGACAATAAACAAACACAAATTAGGTTTATAGGATCTGTTCTTTTAAAAAATGAAAGGAACGCCACTCAATGTATTGATAAAGCACCACAACACAGTTACAAAATAGGGTTGGCCTGTTTCTTTCACAAGTAAAAGACTACATACTCCTAATAGCTTTCTGCTTCAATCGATACTTCATTAAAATAAAACTATAAAATCTCCTAGTTTACACTAAGTTCAGACGATGCCTGGTATACAGTGCATTAACAGCAGTAATGCCAACTATCAGTGCCAACATAAAACATTTTAGAAAGTAAAAACAAAACAAAAACAAAACAAAAAAACCAACAAAACCCCCACCTTTATTCCCCTCGATGAGCAAAATTTAAAATAAGGGATGCTCTGCTTCACAATGAGTTAAGGATTTGGGGAGGACAAGGGGTAGAAGAGGGGGCTGGTACTGTAGCTTTCTAGGCTTAGTTGGCATCTAGTTTGGCCATTTCCTGCACGTATATCCCTATACTCTCGCTGTCAAAGAGCACAAAGTACACCGTCTTGATTGAAGAGGACATCGTTGACACAAAATAGCTGGAGATGGCTTTCAGGATCAGCTGAGCAGCTGTTTGTTTTGGGAAGCCGTTTCTGGAAGGAGAGACAAAAACGGAGAGAAAATCAAGACTTGCTGAACGGACTTCTGGTGCAACCTTGCAGGAACGCTCTGCTGCTTCCCTACCACAGCACGGTAAACAAAGCCACAAAGCCAGTGTTTACTGAATTAGAAGTAAATTCAGGCCACAAAGCCTGAATTAGAAGCTACAGATTTGTTTGTCAAGGCAAGGCTTACAATGTTCAAACAGAAGAAAAGCATTCCCAAAATATGAATACAGAGTCCACACACATTATCGGGTTGAGCATCGCAATATCTGGTGCGTCAATTATTCTCATTTAACAGACAAGTAAACCAACAGCACGAAGCGTTCAGGAAAGCAGCACACACATTAGAGTTGTAGAGTCAAACTCATCCTGAAAGCAAACTAACCATTACAGAAAGGTAAAAAAGGACAGAGAACTTGAGATCGAAAATGAAGAATGGAAAGACGTGAAGTACAAAATGGTTTTATCACTATTGATGGTTAATAACATAGCATACAATTTTAAAAGGTACTTGCAGAGCTTTGCTGCAGACTGAAAAGGAAGACAGAATGAGTTCTAGCAGTCTGGCAGTGAGAAAGAACACTGGCAACACCCTTACCATGTCAAACGAGGCAGGAAAAGTGAAGCAGGGTGAGTGAAGGTGAGCACGCCTGCTCTCCTGGGTCACAGTGAGCCTTGTCCAGATGGGCTCAGTCTAAATTTACCGGGCTTGGGAAGCCAAAGTAGCTGTGTCAGATCTGAGGACAGCTTTAAGGGACTTGGTGGCTTTCCTAAGCCAACCTCAGCAGCACTTCTGACGCTCCTCACAAGCTTTTTAATTACAGGCTGATTCAATATAAGTACAGTCCTAAGAAAAATATCTTGAAAGACATCTGCTTTCAAACAACAAAGCAACCTTGCTGCTTTTCTCAGATGCCAGAACTGTGCAGGACTGAATTTCAAAGCTCAGTGCTGAATCTGGGAACCCTTCTTACAAGCTTTTTCACATTTTTATCTAGCAGCTCTTGTCTGAAAGTTTCATCTAATCTCAAAACAGGTCAAGCACAAGTAGAATGGTCTGAACAAAGCCATGAGCTCAACTGTGAGTTTTCTAGGTCATGGCAAACGCCTGAAATTAGAGCTGGTAACTACTTTGAATGTGGCATAAGCTTTGCTGCTGCGTTACTGCTGAGGTGCTGCTACCACCCAGGCTGCAGCTTCACCCCAGCCAAAGCCTGAGCGCTCCACGAGCCGCGGTAAAACACATTGCAGCAAAGCAGCGGTCAGTCTGAAGGTGACTGAGTAGGTCAGAAGGTTATGAGTAGGACCCAAACAGAATTTGAAAGAGCACTTGGTTCCTTGACATGCACCTACAGATAAACAACGGTCAATACTCCATTATAAAGTGTGTACTATTAATACTAGTACCAATTTACAGATTACACAGATGGCTGAGCTTCTCAGAGTTTCCTCAGCAATTCCAAGCAACTTGGCTAAATTCACCTCTGGCACTAACAGGTACAACATCGCTTAGCGTTTGCTCACTGAAGGGCCAAACCTTGATGATAAAATGCTGTTGTACTCTCCCTTTCATTACATGCTGCAAGACACAAAATGAGAAAGGCAACTGCCTGTGTCATGGTCTGCTTACTGCACATTACCTTACCATAAAACACACTCCGAGAGCAATTCTGTGGTAGTGCTGCCTGTAATGTGATATTATACATGCTGCCTGAAGATAATGCTTGTGATATTTCAAAAATGATGACATGAAATAGCTCATGCTGTTTCTTTCTTTTCTGAAAATGCCCAATTTTTTCTGGTACTAAAGAAGAAAAGGAAAGGAAAAAGAAAAGAAGAAAAGAAAAAAGAAAAGAAGGAAAGAGCATTGTGAGAAAACCTTGTACTCTCCCAGAGCCAAATGAGCTGGTCAGGGAGAATCAGCGGCGTGACAAGATAATCAACTGAGAGCATAGTTTAGACACAGGAGCTACTGCCTACTGTCAGTTTGCACAGAGAAAAAGCCACGGACTCAGCATGCCTCCACATCCGATCGCTTGCTCGTTACTTATGAATGCTGCATCCTGGCAGACACTGGACAGATCTTTAAGGAATGTTGCTCCTGAGCAGAAATTGTCATGCGGGCCAGAATCAAAATTCAGTGTGTACGCCACTTCTGGATTGCTGCCAGGGGACTCCGAGGGCATACAACTGCCACTTCAGTAGAGCTGCAGCAGGGTGGTCACAGCAGGACAAAGGGAAGAAGAGCAGCCTGGTCAAAGGGAGGCGTGCACACAGGGAAGCCGATTAAAGTACATTGTTTAGGACCACTCTCCCAAAAGAAAGGAAAGAGACGGAGCAGAAAAATCAGAAGAAAGGTGCTGACCCAATGGCCATGTGTGGGCTGCAAGAAACAGAAGCCTCTTGCGTCGGCCTACTGGTCTGGTTAAGTTCTTGTGAACAGGCAGTTTGAGACTTTAGCCAAGCCAGTGTCAAACCAGATCAAAGTCAGAGCCTCTGAGTGAAATCCCTACTCTGAGGATGACTTTATGTTCAGGCCCGACCTCTCCTTTCCCTGTTCTCCTGCGGGCCCTACCAGACTGAACTCCAGGCTACCTCTGTACAGCACCCAACTTGTGCTTCCCACAAGCTGGCTGTAGCTGAGCATCTGGCCCGCTGAATGCTACAAGCATGCTATTTTATTTCCCCCCGTGATTTATTTGAACTGCCCTCACGTAATCCCATTCCTCAACTATAAAAGAGAATGAAACTGTTTATGTGGGTTTACTGAGTGATGTCTGCTTGACAGATGTCTGTACTAGAACAGCTGCATACATGTGGTGTCTTTGGCATTTGCTGTCTTTAAAAGCTTTACTTTTATTCTTTCTTAAATGCTTCTGACTTCCTAAAAACAAGTAAAGAGTATTATCAGAATACAATCTCTTCTCTCCAAAATTAATTTGTGCCTGGATATCTCTAATTAAGAGAAAAAAGGGAATATACAAATCCGCATCTATTTCTCAAGGCCTTTTGATTCCTCTCCATCTTTTAAAAGCCCCACTTCAACTGGCTCGAGGGAGAATGACGTGCATGTGCCAAGCTGAGAACTCAGCCACAGCTCTTGCCTGTCAGTAACCAGATCTTGCCTGCCAGTAACCAGATTCCATAACGGAATGCCAATCTAATGATTATGCAGGGTTTCATCATCTTCCAGTACCAACCAACTACTTCGCGACAAAGGTTGAGAATGGTTCTTCGCTGGGAGCTATCCAGAAAAAAAGAGCTCTGAGGAAGATGATTTACATAGCCTCGCTTTTACATAGCCATCTCCATAGTCACCCCACAGTCCATGGAGGAATACGGTTTCTCCTAAGAGCAACTGAGAGCGGCTCTTCGTACTGACCAGCCTGTGAAGCTGACAGCCAATTCAGTGGGTTAGTATGAACCCTCCGCTGTGTTTCTCTACTGTTCCACAACGTCTGCTCATGTTATATCCTTAAAATCACATTCGTGCAAATTAGACTTATTTGGAACTTTGTCTGATGCAAGTTGCTTAAATTTATTATCCTACTGAAACTTCTATTTCTTTATTGTTGTTCAGCCACAAGCTCAAATGCTACTTTCTGCCCTAACCCACAGAATATGCAGGAATTAATCATGTGTTGCAATGCAGCACAACGGGAAGAATATTCCCGCTGTACCTCAGCCAACTCCTTTCATGGCAAATTCAAACGGGGCAGTTGCTCAGGGTTAAATACACAACCGTGTAATTTCAGCCTAGATTTGGCCCTTGGTCTTCATACTGAGCCATCATTAAGGGCCAAGTGTTCCAAACCTTCCTCCCCAGCCCAAACCCAAGAGCCTCACACTGGAAGTGCAGTCCGTGTTCACACTCTTAAGGATGTGATCCAGCTTTCAAAGGCATCCTGTACAAAGCCAGAGGACCTTAACTTTAGCTTGGCTTTCAAGGACCTTGGAAAAGCTTTTAAGGCATTTTTTTTATAAAAGAGTCCCATGATATAAACTGCATGGAATTCAGCTTAGGGATTCTGAAGTGACTCTGCAAATCCTAAGAAACAAGGCACTCCACGTTTGCTGCTTAAACAAACACTAACCCACGTCTTCTGGACACCTTAAGACAGTTGTCACACTAAGTTTAATTATAAACCTAGGTAAAATAGACCCTTTTTCTTCATGTTCTCCTCCACATCCCCAATTTATATGAACAAATCGATAGCCTGAAATAAGTCTTTTAATAGCCTCTTAAAAAGTCTGTTTTACGCTCTTTAACCTATTTGCATGCTTTAAGACTCTGCAGGGATCACTACAAGACCTGCCAAAGCTGAACTAGTATTCAGGAGAATACTGCAGGCTCCATGCGCAGCCTGGACGAACCAACCTAGAAGAATGATTTCACTTCGGGAACTGATTTAAAGGAAGAAGAATAAAGTCAGCATTGCAGCAATGGCTTTTGTACATGAGAAAGGACTTGGAACATGTGAGATGGCCCTTAGAACACTCGACCTATTTGGCACTAGGTTTGTGTAACAGCCTTACCTGCCACTGCCAATTGAAGGAAACGCGATTGATTTCAGCTTCTTTTCATCAGCCAGAGCCAAGCAGTTCTTCACCGTCTTTTCCAGCAGCTCCTCGCACTTGTCTGATCCCCAACCCGGGCTGTTACAGTGGATCACATATTTTGCAGGCAATCCATGGCCAGCACTGACAACAGCTAGTGAGAACCGAAAGTGAAACTTAATTGCTTTCCTCTCCTTAGGATTAAAAGAGTGCATACATGATTAAAACAGCAAACAATTGACAGACATTCCTTTAGCCCCTGTGAATGTTTTAGATTACAAATCTGAAGCCTTAAAATATAACAACATGATTACAGAGACTTTGTATTTTCCATTTCCAGCTGCACTTTGCTGTGGTAATTTATAAATCGTAGCTATAATCGAGCTTATTTTAGAGAAAGCAAGAATTCATGGCTGACATCAAAGGAAACACATTTTTATTGGGGATTGTGTGAACCTGTGTAACGTGTAAGGAAAAAGGCAGTAATCTGTTAGAACATAAACCCGTTCAGGGGATGATCTTGCTTTGGTTCAGTTTATTGCAGAGCTACAGTAAATATCAGGATGCTGGACAGTCACATTGGGTTAAGACTTGTTTGACCTTTAGTTACCGCTGCTAAATACAGTTTGTTTCCCTAGCTTCTGATCACGCTGTGGCCCAAACCAGATTAGTTCAGAGCTGGTTAGTGCTCTGCAAACTGGTAAGGAAGGCTGGGAAAGAGGTGAATTAAGATTTTTGCCTTATTTCCAGCTTTGTTTCTGAGTAACTGTAAAGACGACATTTTGCGTGATTTCAAGACTTTGGGCCTGGTCTTATTCGGGGTTTTTTGTGTATGGGTCACTCAAGACCACTTTAACAATGCTGGGTTTAGTTTATCTCTTTCATCACATTCTTGACAGACAGTTGAAGAGGATGCATTTATAGATTTATAATATTTGATTCACATTCCTATACCAACAGACAAGGCCTTGTAAGAAAAAAAGCAGAATTTCTACCATGCTAATTATATACTATCACCACCATATACCATGGACATGTGGGGACTAAAAGGTTTGTTAGTAAAAAAATGAGGGAAGAAAAACACACTAATCACAAGCCGAAGGAAGAAAAACACCTAGTCAAAATCTCACAAGAGCATACTTCAGAGAGTCAGCCCCCTGCCACGCACACTTTGGGATATAATCTGACATGGCCACAAAAGTGTAGGTATAAAATGGCAGCTTATGTCTTCTAAAATAGTAATAAAAATAGCAATAATTAAAAAGAAAAATGATCAGGTTTGTTAAAGGTGCTTAGAGGCCAGAAATCCTCTGCTCCATTCTGGAATGTTTATGAGGCATTGTTATTTAAGTATCGTAGAAATAACTCTTGGAGCACAATCATCACATATGGATACTACCCTGTAGCTGCTGCAGGAAAGAGAAAACAGACTTTGTCACACAGCACTCTGAGCAGAAGTTGATCAGAAGGGTACATGCTGAAGGACAACGGCAGTGCAAGTGTTCCTGTTCTTAGGGGTCTGCAGTTTCTCAGCATGTTGAATAGCCTCTGTTAGGCAATGTTAATTTGTCATAATGTGCAACTAAAATGTTGGCAGACTCAGAATACATCATAAATCCAAGAAAAATCTATTAAAAGCAGCTGACATATCTCTAGTCAGATGTGAAATGTGGATAATATCTTCATCCTGAAAGAATAAAATACTGTATTGATATGCATCACCAACTTTTAATATATCTCAGGGAGTGTTTTCTAGGGTAGTCATTAATTAACTCATTAGATTGAGGACAACTGTTAATTACCAAGAGCAGTTGTCCCTTACTTCAAATGCAAAAGCTCTGAAAGGGGGAGCTGTAAAAAAAGAATGAGACGCCCATGGACACGTTCTGTGCTAGTCATGATTACATGCCAGGTAAGGATCCTGGTTATGGGTAGGTTAAAGGGATACCCGTATAACTGAGAAATCTGAAAACTGGCTATCCGTACACCCTGAAACGATGTGTATCGATCCTTCTCTAGAGCCCTCCAACAAGTCTCTACCAGCCAGTTTCTCCCCAGAGTAGTGCAGAACTCTGCACGGTGTGAAACTGCCAAGCAGCCCTCAGATCTGAGGGATGCACTGATAGCTCAGAAAAAAAAATAAAAATCTTTTCTCTCCGACTTGCAACCTATTTGTGAGCAGTTTGGTCAGGGATGATAAGGAATACTCTAAAGAAGTAAGTGGGCGGGAAAAAAAAAAGGTAATCGATTCTACACATTTTTGCAGAACAAGAACTCCAAGAAAAACTTATTAAAATTTTTAAAAAGCAAGGGGAGAAAAAAAAGTATTAAGCACCAGAAGTAAACAATTGTAATTTTTCCTGTCAGAGCTGAAATCTTACATATCCCCTTCAGCTTTAGTTAGAATTCGTTTACAAAACTGCGCACACTGTATTTATTTTTATAGCATAAACACAGATGGCAGAATCAGCCTTCTATATGAACAACATGTATCAGCAAATTCACAGATGGTGTAAAATTATATATCGCCATTACCAAACTTTATTACTCATATAGTAGATTTTTCTCAGATATTACATAAATTTTGATAACTAGGCATCAAAAAGTCGTAAGCTTTTATAGTGATGATTTTGGCACTGATTAAACAAAGTACCCAAGCAGACGCTGAACTTTAAGCACGTACTTAAGTTCAGTGAAAGTCAGCGGCATTTCAGCAAAGCAGATGTTTAACAGAGTTGGACTCAACTGTTCTGAAAAATAAGCATCTCATTAATTGCTTTTCTGAACTGTGCCCTTAATAATCAACATTTGTTGTGTACGCACGTACCTGTGAATAGCCCACTTTTACTTGGAATATTACATCACTACACCATTTCCCAGATGCTTTGGTAAAGGTCACTTAAGATGCAGCACATGTATTTTAACTTTGGAGAATACAAATACCATGTAACCCATAAAAGCTGTCTGCAGGCAGCACGAACCTATCTAGAATGTTGCACTAGCAGGAGCTCGGCTGTCTGACTGCAACGACAGCTGCCACAGACAGCGAAGCCAGTGCCCGCAGCATTGTTTGCAGGTTTCCGAAGCGCACGACCTCACCTCCAGCTACGTCCAACGGCCCGTTCTTTTTGCGAAGCTCAATGACAGCTTCCACAAACTCCTTGCCGCCTTTCTTTTCCAAAGTGCTCCCTGAACAGAGAATTGTTATTTTACTCCCCTGATCCCAGGTTTTCATGGCAGACATGTGACTCATCATTATTTTTTATTACATCGCTTTTGAGTTTTCTGCCCAAACGTTTTTTGGGGACTGCAAAGTAAGATCTAAACCTTTTGGGACTTCAGAATTAGCTAGTCATAAAAAACAACAACAACAACAGAAAAAAAAAAAAACCAACAAAAAAAGACAATCCTAACAACCCAAAAACCTCACATAGGTATCCCTTGCTAACATTCTCAGACTCCGATTTTAATGTCAAAACATCTGACATGACATCCCTGCCTCCTTCCTTATCATGAGCATCTGTTAGTGTGCAATGTTCCAGAAGAATGTGCTAGCTCAAGAGTGGTTGAAGGTTCATAATTCCTTCCCCTAAGGTTCATTTCCCCTCTCTTACAAATTGTTTTAAAGAGCCATTTGCCACAATAAGAATTTGAAACTCACCTGATCTTGGTCCCTGACCCCAACAGGTGGCACCAGGAATGAAACAGTCTCGTGAGTGCAGCGGGCTGCTTTACTTGGTAACTGCCCAGCTTGTTGAGCCACCTTTAACCAAGAGGAAGAGCCTCAGAAATAAGGAGAATCTCTAAGGAACATATTCCTCCAATGAACTTCTCTAACTACAGCTAAGGAGCTGGACAAAGTCATTCTGGGAGGAGAAGAGCTGTGCAGTGTTTCAGGGCAACCAAAAGGTATGCTGTTTACAAAGGCAGTCCATCACTAAATGGTTTAGATCTTATTTTGCAGCTCTAGTTTTAAATATTATTAATAAAAAAAGAAACAGCCCAAGAAAGCATTTTCCTAACTACATAAGCACCCCACATAATTTTGCACTGTGCATATTAATTATAAAGGTAGATAAGTAAAAAGCAGTGATATCATAAAGGCTCTGATTTGAGATATTACTTTGAAAACTGATTTTCAAAAATTCAGAACTAGGATTTCTAAAGATCTAGACAGTTATTTGGTGAAACCCCTTACTTTCACTGATGAAGAAAGAAAAAAATGCATTTTCTGATGGAAGTGCACATACTGTATGCTCACGGAAGCAGAGCCCCTCCTCCAAGATTCAGTTTACTGAATAGGGTTATAGCTGTATGAGGACTGCAAGATACTTTCCTTTTGAGACCGTTGCTAAATTTCTTTCAAAATGAAGATTGAAAGTTGAAAACAATGCCTTTGTTTGCTCATTCCAAAACTGACTCGGTGACCCTGCCTCTATTTTGCTATTGGGAGTTTATTGCTTTTGGGGTACAAAAGCTGAGGACAATTAAAAAACGTATGCCTTTTCTTTTGCTTTTTTCATAACCAACTCACAATGGGTGTTTGCCAAAAGCTGGATCCACAAGGTCAGACAGGTCAGAGCGTAATTTGCTCTTTGTGCTCATTTAAGCTTTTTTATATAAATACTTCGGTGTAAGTTCATTCAGACAAACCCCTCACTAAGAATTTTCTGAAACTCAGTTACCTACCGCTGCGCAACTGAGCGGAAGGCACCATCTTACAGAAAAGACAGTAACGGCTTTATTGGCCGCAGCGAGGTGTCTTAGGAGCGTGCTAGGAAAGGAGATGCACGCCAGAGCGGAGGCGCTTGGAAACGCTGCCCTTCAAAGGCAGCCGCATGCCAGAGGGCACGAGACACAGCGCCCTTTGCTAAACCAGCCCAGCAGACGTGGCTGACACCAGGGTCTTACAAAACCCTCTGACGGAAGGGATGGGGAGGGAAACAAACAGTCTTCCATCCTATTTCTATTCCTGCCTGTATTTCCATATCATTCCTGTTTATATTTGTATATATTCCAGTTATACTCCCTTTGAGTCCATGAACTCGGAACAGTCCTAAACCCCATGATATTCATAACCCTTAATTTGTCTTGTTTCAAGGGGAAACATAATTAAGCCTGTGCAGAACCTAGGAACAGAAAAGATCTATTAAGTAGGTCATTTCTTTGCCATTGCAAAGCTGTGGTACATTTAATGGAATTTAGCCTAGTTTGGTTTAATTCAGTCCAGAAGGATCAGCTTTTTCCCCTTCTACTGGGAATTAATTTATAATTAAAAGCAATGAACAACCCTGTCAGTTTATTTCACTGAGCTCTCTTCTTGCAGATCTGGTACAAAGAAGAGAAAAGTAGTATTTGCTGTGAATCAGTGAGGTTTTCTCCATTTACTCCTCAATTATGTTCTTCTTCTGATTAATAGAGAGGGTTCATATTGAAACTATATTTTAGAACTATGTTGTAAATTAGCTTCATCTGGGAAAGGACATACTGTATTTAACCATTTTCCACTACATTAGCAAGTTTCTTGATGGAAGTCCTGCTTCACAGCTTCAAGGTTAGTAGCTTATTTGCTCACAGGCATAAATATGTGTCACTCCCATGAGAATAAGATCATTATCTCATGCTTTCCAAGCAGGCATTGGTATCAGTGTTGAAAACAGCGTTAGCAGAAATTTAGGCTCTAAAATTCTCAGGATAAGCCCCCAATACATTTAAATTGTTAGGGAAAAAACCAACAAAAATTAAAAAAAAAAAAAAAATTTAGATGGGTAAAAGTTAATCATTGGAAGCTAAGCATTTGTGCACTTCTATTCTTTCTTACAGCAGTCAGAGGCAACAGGAACCTACACTAAGGATCAAGCAGTACAGCTTCGAGAGAGAATTTTCTTTGTAGGGTAGCAAAGCTTTTCTTTGTCAAAGGGTGGGAGACAAGCACATTAGCTAAATCGGTCTGACAGACTTTAGAAGCATGTTCTTTAGATACAGGGTATTTATGACGCTCTTATTTTAATGTCTCTGCATAATATTTAGCCAGCCAATTCACAGCTGTTGCTGCCCAAACAGGCTACACAGAGCTACGTCTGTCTGCATGTTACTCAGAAAGTGGCCCCTTCCGTAAAAGCAGGTGGCTTAGGACACGCCAGCTCTGCAGCAGGACCGTGTCCCTCCAGGCCAGTAGTGAAACAGGGCCTCAGGCGTGGAAGGAGACCACTCGCATAGCGATGGTGAGGTTAAGAGATGCAGAACAGAGGCTGGGAGCAGGCGACTTTTTTTTAAAGCGTGGTGGGTCACCACCCTTACCAGCAGCTTCTGGATTCAGCCCAAATTCTCATTTGCCTTCTCAAATTACAAAGGCTGTTCAGTCCTTTTATTTTTTACAAAATCCTTCCAAATACTGTACACAAGGTGGGGTGGGGGGGGGTATTACTGAGATAAGAGTTACTCTGGGGACGCTTAAGATACTGAATTAAGATGTCTGTCATGTTTTATATCATGCCTTCTCTCATCGCTGTAGCTTAGATGACTGACCGCCTGGAAAATGTATGTGGTGTCACTAGCTGTGTGCTTGTGGGTGTGAGGACTGTTGAGCAGGGCTGTGAAGGTAATCAGCCCGTAATGTAAAACATGAAAAAACTAACCAATCTTAAGTGTTCAGAATATACAGATGGGCTAGATCCAGCACGTCAGATGTGAACATCTGAAACTCAGCATGGAGAGGGTGTACTGGGAACTGGTTAGAAATCTAAAGATCAAGTCTCAAGCCGTATTCAAAACAGGCATTTAACGTGTCAGGCAAATAATGCTGGAATTCATTTTCCTTGGTCACGTGCCTGCATTGAACGTACTGTTCCTGCACTTCAAATTTTGGCGGTGTGTTCTACTGTTACTTCTGAAAGTCTGATTTGGTGATAAAAATCAAAAGCGCCTACTGAGTTTGCAATTATTCCTTTATTTTATTATCAGGCAGGACTGCTGGAAGTGAGAAATGAATGCAAATCTGCATAGCTACAACAAGCTTGTGGCTGCTGATTGACCATGCACACACATACAAACTCCGCAGCACTGAACTTTCCATTACCTACTTCACCACCGGTGTAGATGTCAGAGTTTGTCGGGTGAACGACAGCATCACTGTCGATCGTGGCAATGTCAGCCTGTACAACTTGCAACTACAACAGGTAAACAGATGTATATCAACCACGTTGGACAGAGACCCAGCACAGGCTCTACATTTACACATGTACCAACGTCCATATTTTCCTACCTTTACATCTCCAAACCTTGCGCCAAAGGAGTATGCTGAGTTGTGTGTGCAGGTGTGTGTAGAGAAAGGGGTGTAGGGAACAGGAGGAGGAATATTGAGTATGACATGATCAAATAAATGTTAAAATGACAAGTCAGAGCAATCACATGAGATCATTTCCAATGTTTTAAAATCAGCTATTACCCCATTTCACTTTGCAGAAACCTAGAACAACCAGTTCCCCACAGAGCATGACACTAAAATATGGAATCTGTTTAAAAAAAAAGAATTCAGGATCATCAAGCCAAACAAAATAACTAGTTTCTCCATTTTGTCAGCATCTATAAGCTGACAGGCACTAATCTTCAAATACATAGCTATTCATTTGGTTTCTAAAAATGACAGTCTCCTTCATGTGGAGGAAACCATGTATGTGCAGACAGGGTTGTACTCAATTTGCTCTAAAAAATATAAATGATTGTTCTTACATTTTAAAGGTAAGATACATTTTCTACTTATGTGTTGGAGTGGCTGAGACACTTGTAAAAACATACATATTTCTGAGAAAGGCCGATTTAAAAATTAGCTGCCTTAAATCTTTTTCTTGTTAGATTACTTGTGTAGATTCCCATAGGAAATGCAGTACTAGAAGAATTATGGGTTACATTCCATTAAGGAAGTTTAAAAAAAAAAAAAAAGACAGCAGCAGGTGTAATCAAATAAGAAGGGAATGCTGTCCATAATGCATGAATGTTCACTTTTTCTTTTGCTGAAGAACAGATTTCTGTTGAAGAAGTATTTTTTAAATTTTTCTTCAATCTGGACAAGACAGAAGCTTGTAAAAGCAATACACCATCTATGATAACATCTACAAGTACGCTGTTGGTATAATATTCGTTTTCAGCTGAATGTGAAAGTGACAGGGAGCAATTGAAGCATAATGGAAACAAATTATTTGACTGAATTACACATGAAATCAAGGTAGGCAAGATTTGGGGACAGTTAATCATTTAATCATTCCTCTTTAAAAATTTTATGCCTACTCTGAGTATCAGAAAAAAGTCTCGAGATTGCAGTTAGAATGGAGAAACTGCTTATTTTGAAAACAACCTGACAAAGACGTATTTTAGTCCTCAAAGTATCCAAATAAGAACCCCCCCAAAATAGCTAACAGTCACATATGATCATTATGGAAAAGAATTTAAGATTCTTGTTTTAACTGAAATCAGCTTGAAGACCGGCAATAGCTGCAAGTATTCAGATTTGGTGAGAAAGTATTTTGAATGTAGTTCTTCAACAAAACAGAACCTGCAAGATTTGAATTTCTGCTCTTATTAAATGTAAGAAGCCCTAGAGAGTAAATTCTGGGTTCCATAATTTCCATGTGACCGTTAGTTGTGTCAACCCATGCCCCATTTACCTAGGTCATCTTTAAGGTCAATGTCAGCATTGGTAGGATTGATAATGGCCTCCACCTCGAAGCCGGCTAAATTACTGATTTCACTGTGAATAAGGTTCAGCTGAAAAGAAAAGCATGAGGTGGGAAATAACAGGACAGCTGGGAAATCACAGAGAAGCTGCAGAAAAGTGAGCTTTGCAACACAGATGGAGATAGCATCACTGCAAACAAATATGCAAAATAAAAGGCAGGTCATAAAGGAGGGTTATTATCCAAAAAATTCAAACACAAGACTCAAACATTGTTCATACTGGGAGGACGTGACTGTACCTACTAACAAGCTCTATTTTGGCTTTATGCTGACCACTATTTGGGAGTCTTATTTTGGCATTATAAGAGGGTATTTGTTTCTCCTCAAAGTACAGATGAAGGACACCCTAACCATTTCTTAAGCATCAATTACAGGAATGTGCCTTTACCATTCAGCACAAACTGGATAAAAGATGCTGCTTCTCCTTCTTTAAGGCAGCAAACACAAGCACATCTTTGAGAAAGCACACACTTGCCTCCAGCGATTCCTCCATCCTAACAAGGGGACACGGCTCTTTTTCTTTCCTTATTAGTGGCCACCACATTCTGCAGTGCAGGCACTTCGGTTTTCATTTGCACAGTTCCACAGCCTTTGCGAATGGCTGGTGACGTACTGTAAACAGGCACCATTACATGCTCATAACTTCTAGTTTTTATTTTATTCGCTTTACTTCCTTTTGTAATTTATGAAAATGGAGATTTTAACCCCACCCATTAATGCCCATTAGGTCCTCTCATTAACACCCACGTATTTCAAGCATGCCTCTCGATTTCTGTCTTAGTCCTTGCATAATCAGAAGGATTTCTCATGGGCACTCAGCAAACTCAGGAAGTTAGCACAGATATCTAGAGATTAACCTCACATCTGCACTACTTGTTCTTGGAAAAATAAAAAAATTAGTGAAATATGAGGAAGTGCAGATTTCAACTTCTAGCAACGCATTTGGGTAAGACTTACAAACTGTTATATAAAATAAGAAGTCAATGAAAAAATCAGACCAGCAATGGTAACGAACTGACCCTGTCCATCATACTAGTAAGGGCGTTTTGTTGGAAGTGCTTAGAGTTGTAAAGTGATAGCACAGTTTGCTTACTACTGACAGTTCGGGTGCCTCGTCACAGCACGTGACCCACGCCACGGAGCAGCTCTGTGATTTGAGGCAATCTGATGGGAACGCCAGAGCTGGCAAATGTCAAAACTGCAGCACGCTGACAGCATGTGAGGAAGCTGATAACCAGGGGTTGTGGCACTGCTTCACAGCCAGTGTCGGGAAGTCTGATTTCACATGCACCAAGCTTACTACTGCAAAAACTTAAAATACTTTAAAGTGCAAAAAATCTTCCAGACTCTTTCATATGGGAATATACATTATCAACATCATAAATTATGCTTCTATCTGCAACATGCATTTAAAAAGATCATTTCAGTAGCTGATTAGGCAATATGGAAAGCAACTATAATAAAGAAAGTTCTCCATTTATGCAAGTCCTCAAGCCAGGTGCAGTTAAACCAGGCTTTCCTTCTAATCCAAAGCCCACTGGGCTCAACCTCTGAGGCATAACATATATATTAGGCATGGCAATTTATCTCATCAATAACTGAATTTTGTCTCTTGGTTTGTAATCCACATTCTGTAAACTTAACACTTCAAATTTTCTCCTTGTGTGTGGCAGTTCAGTAATATGGGAATATGGAGCCAATTCATGAAACCAATACAAGTGAATGGGTCATTTAAGGAGGCCAACATCCATATATTTAAGTTTTATTAAAAAAAAATTTCCACTTCATTCGTGTCATTATATGAATTGACCTTCCTTCTCTTTTTAAAAGACTGCAATTTAATGTAATTTGCATATGTTGCTTGAGTAAACTATGTTCCCTCAAAATAGGGTGATTTTGGCTAAAAATGAGTGTAATTCAGCCCTGTTTTAAGTACGGGTCTGTTCGGGAATTTGTAATAAAAATCTAAGAAAGCTTGCTTTCCAAATAGCTTAGAATCCTTTAATACTTCACATGTGGCAAGTTATTCATACTTGAGTTTGAGTCTTGAGTTTGACTACAAGCAACTGCTGTTTAAAAAAAAAAATCAAATCAAATCAAACGAAAACATTAAAGAAACTTTATGAATTTTGAAATAAAAAAACAACAACAAAACACATGCACACACCAAAAGACTGTTCTGTGGAGATTTTAGTATGTTCCTAAGCATATTTTGTTCATTTTACAGATGACTCTCTTTGATCCTTGATTCTGTGTTCTACAAGTTTCTGCCCAGATCTATTGGCTGCAGACCATTTTGGGATCAGACCTTTAATCTATCTCTGCGCCTACTCATATATGGGATTTACATAGCAACCAGCTTGTAATTACAGTTTCAATTTAAAAGCAACAACAAAATGCTTAAAAAGCTGCCCATCACTGATAGCATGTATTGGCAGCTAAGTATTATTTTGCTAAATTTTGTGTTTACTGTTCAATGCACTGTTAGCTATCTGATTGCCAAAACCAATTTTTAAAAAATCAGAAGTTTCCCTGTAGAATTAAATTCTCCAATGAGTATTAGCTCAACTTTACTAGCCAATAGTATGAAGCATGTATTAGAAGAAGTGATCCCCTAAAGGGCCACTTTAAAAAAAAAAAAAATAGGCACAACTTGCATATGCATGTGCAACAAAGAGTGGACGTACTTTAGGTAACATTTAAATTAAATGTTAGTCTAGATAAAATGCAGATGGCACTTAGTACATCCATGAGTACATCCATGTCTGAGCCAAGCTTTGCATTTCTTATTTCAGAAAAAATTACCTTTAAAGTCTTGGAACTTTTTCTGGTATGAGTTTGGTACAGAAAACTGAAGACGCCTGTTGCAGACAACAAGCTGAGGTCTCTCTGAACGTCCAAACCCTAATGCTTAGGCTTGAGGTCTTACAGCTCTGCCTCTACTCCATAATTGTCTCAGGAAAAACAAACTAGTTAATGTGCAAAATACCACGTTTCCATTGGGATGTCACTTGTAGGATGTGAAATCATTTACATATTAACTAGATTTTAATACTTAATTAGTGCAGCACTAATACACTTCTACAGGAATAATTGAAGGGTTCTTTGCCATTTCCTGACCTCTAAGAATTTCTAGCTGAATGTCAGCAGTTATCTAAAGATTTAATGCAGTAACAGTACTTTTTAAAAACTGAACAATACCCAGGTTTGCAACATTCTCATTTGTCTTTCCAGCAATTAAAGCTGGGGATTTTAAAAGGATGAAGAGTGCTCTTGCAAATAAAAGCCTTCCCTTTCCCTTCTGCAAACATGGAGACAAGAAAAAGATTTTTCCCATTAAACACTTAGGAATGATGTGATACTAAGAACTGCATTATTTTCTTCCCTCTCTGCATCTCGCAAACTATTTCCCAGTCTAGCAGACAGTGGTTTTGCAGACCAAAGAGGCGTGCTGTAAAGGTGTTCAAGGATGTCACAGGAGGTTCAAAAGATACTGATTGTTTGGGTTTTTCAGTTTCAGGTTTCTGTGTTTGCACTGTAGTTTATTAAGGACACACAGAACATGAAAGTACACTGAAACTCTGTATGTGCAAATTCAAGAAAAATCAAATAACTGTGATCAATACAAGTATTTTTGCTTTTCAAATGGAAAGGCTCAAAATGTTTTAACATATTGAGCTTTCCTACCACCCGGGTAAAGAGGATAACTGTATCTCCATTTCACAAATGTGGAAGGCAACAGAGAAAGGAGATTTACATCTCTGGATCAGCCAAAACCAGAAGCCAGGAGCCACAGCTTCCAGGCCTCCAGCTGAACCACCTAAACACCATGTCCTCCCTCCACAGGAGACCAGCAGATTTCTCCTTCCCTCAAAATGCTGTTTAAGGAGAGTGAGGCTATGCTGAATAGAAGCAAGTCCTCCTCCAGAGGCCAACACCTTCTGCCCTCACACACTTTGAAAAAAAGCAACATGCACAAGTCTAAGGAATCAAACTACAACACTACTGTGCAGAACTGCCATTGAAGAAAATTCTTAGTTCATTACGTTTATAAATACCATGTGGGACTAATTTAAGACAACTGTAACAAAACCAATTTTTTTTTCTGTTAAGTATCAGACTTAAACTTGGATAAGTATTTTAAAAATCAGTATTATCTTTTTAAACAGCAATTGCATGTAGAAATGGCTAAGCAGAAGCATTTAACTAATTCAAAGTCACTAGAGTTTTTATAGGTAATTGTTTGAGACTTCCATGTGTCACTTTGATGATTAACAACCACACCATCAATGAGATCGCAGTCTGCTAAACCTGCGTGTAGCAGCAGACATCCTGTCACACCCAGGGGCCTCCTGGCCCATGCAAAACACACCTCAAGTTTAGGAGAGAGAAAGCATTCAACTCCCACCGATTCCCTGACTGAAAGTTTTATCTTTGCCTTTTTTTATCACAAGGAATTTATTTAGATAATTTTGAAAATCCACGTTTTGAAAATAATTTTGGGGAAATGGTCTGAAAATATTTCTAGGAGTAAACCAGCATAATTTTTTGGTTTTATTTTTTAATGCTAAATAACATCTCTTTTATCACTACAGTGCAAAGGTTTTTTGCATTTTAAGCTTTCCACATTTTCAGTCTTAAAAGAATTTAGGTTGGTGCAAATGTGCTATTTTGGGGGTAAAATCAGAACAAATACATTATTTATCAGCTCAAACAAGGTAAGAATTTCATTTTTAACTCACACATAATAGGATACAGGAAATCGTTGTATCTTCTAGACATAGCCTACTTTTCTCAAGATTTTTTACACTAACCATTTACTGCCTCTGAAGACAGTTTCTCACAGGGAAACAAAAGAAAAATATAATCTGTGGTAGATACATCTCAACAGCACCTATGCATTCTCTGCCTCTCAGAAGATAATCTATTTGGAGCGTTCCCTCACAGGCGACAAATGGGGTTTCATTTTTCTTTTAATTGATATGCATACTGTGTTACAAATACAGGTTAACACCTGCCCCCCCTCATGCAGGGCTAACTGACAACGAGCGAGTAGAAGGATGGACAAGTGGCATTTTGTGTAGAAAGTAACTTTTTCAGGGGGCTACGCTCTACATGAATGAGAAAGCCAGCAAGTCCCTTTCCCAGTACAAGGTACTCACTGAAAAGCTCTACAAGAGACACTGGCTTTGCTCACCACAGCTTAAAGCAGTCCTGGAATTCACAATTCTTTTCCACTGAGCCCAACAGCAAAGCTCCATTGATTTGCTGGGTCACTCTTGCTGGAACACAATGCTAGGTCTTATTATGGCTTTCCTATGGTAGCTAAAAGGAGTTCAAAATCAGGACCAAAAGCCTGACGTTACTTGCTTTCTTGAAAAAGTAATGTAGTTTACAAATTTTGGGTTCTGATTTACTCACCAAAATGTTTTTAAAAATATGTTCAAAACCACTACCCCCTAGTACTAGTCAAATAACAAAACCTATCAAACCAGCAATCTAACTAGCTGTAAAATTAAACGTGGAAAATCAGAACACTTGCAAAAAATAACGTTACTGTCATGCATGTTAAACTTAGCAAACAAACTGTGGCAGGATAAATGGAGAACAACCTCAGTATGAAATAAAAATGAGTCAGAGGAGATATATCCCACAATGGACAATGGCTCATCTTTTATGACTTACAACACAATGATCTGATTACCGAATGATAGAAGAAAGATGCAGTTTTACTTAACAAAATTTTCTATCATGAACTAAAGGCAGGTTTCAAGATAAAAGACCAAATTAATTCAATGAATTGTTTCTTTAAATGGATCCTCTCTTTAAGCAGACATGTATTTGTATTAAACCACCCCATGTCCCAAAGCACATTCGCAGGGAAAAAAAGGATTGTTGACTTCTAGCTTTTCATAAAAGCATCATTCATTATTACACAGCATTAACTTTTGTAAATAACAAAGCAGAACAAAACATAAAACCACTATTATGAACAAATGTCTGAAATAGGTTTTGATAAAAACCTGTAAATCATTTACATCAGCAACGAAGTGGGCTGCCCATTGGAAAAAAGATGTTTTATTCTTAGAATAATCTCATCCTTGGCAGAAGCTTAGCTGTAACAATTATACTGTTTATGAATAAGGCAAGATGGATTACAAGCACACAGGCTTTCCATATAAAGACTCATTAATATATTTTTTAAAATGTTCTAAAAGCTGTTTGAGAGAATTTCTTTGTTCAAAAACTAGCATCACACACCTCCTCAAGAGCTCAGTGGGGAAACGTCCATTGTACCCAGACGTTTCAGGGAAAGGGTGGTGGTGGGAGGGGGTATTCCCTAAACAGCACTGAAAAACAGGTATAAATTTATAAAAATGCAGGAGCATACCTTCTGCCCAAGAAACAGACTTTTGGTGGACAGGACTGTGAAACCATCTGCAGGAGTTCCCTCTGTTGTACTGTCAGCACTGGCTGATTTGCTCACTTCTCCCTGCTTCTTCTTCCAAAAATATAGTTAATTAGTTAACTCAAGACTGAGAGAAAAACAGTTTAATAACACTTCAGATATATGACATGCCATAAATGCTTACCAGGCAATAAAATGCCAGTACAAACACTGGTGTTTGGATTTTATCCTTTAGTCTAACTAAAGTGACTGATTACAGCTGAAGGAATCAATAGGAAAAATTACCTCAACGTCTGCGTATCTACATAAGCCTTTTCTTGACTACGACAGTGCACAGTTCAGATGGCAGTTGTCTTAAATGTTGCAGGAAAACATATAAACAGCTCCAAACTTTTAACAGCTTTCTAATGGCTTGTGTGGAAAAAGTTAATGTATCTATTTATATGTGTGGGCAGACTCATTCTGAAGTAAAAACCTACTTGTCACAGTGAAAATTTTATCTCTTTGTGAAGGGAGGTGCTCCCAGATTTCACAAACTTATTTTTAGAAATGCTGCTTTGAAACGTGGCGGTCCTTAGAGCCAGTGTCAGAATACATCCTCCTTCTACCTACCTAGTACTAGGAAATGGGCTGAACAATTTTCTCTGTCTTGTTAAATCATCACCTTCCTTTATCTCCAGTAAAACTGCAGGGGTAGAGGAGTTCCCCCTAACCACCATTCCTTTTTTCAACTGTATTACTGAAGTAAAATAATAGGTTTCAGGAATTAATTGATTTACTGAATAAAAATGAGAATTAGGAACATTTGGAAAAGGATGTTTCATGAAGACAGTGAATTGACTGCTGTGGTTATAAACTCAATTGGTGCCAAAAATAATGTGATATTTTCGATAAAATTACAACTAATGATTTTATACAAATACTTGGTGCCTCAGCAATATCTATGCTGAAGCTTAAAAGCACACCTGGAATATTAAACAAGCCACTGTTCTCCTATTTTCCTTTTCCAAAGTATATAAACTAAATCTCTGGCCGAGGAACTAAAATGACTCTGATGCAAAGGTATATTGGTGCTCCTAGAAGCTGTAACCATGCGTTACTTTACACAAATGTTTTGAAAATTAGATTTTCATGGGTCCTATTTCAATTCCCCAGGAGTTTACTGTTAGCCAAATACCAATATAGTAAGCAGACAATACAGTTTATTGTGTGGAAGAAAAACAGAACCCCACAACAGACTTCCTGCTTTTGTAATCAAGTAGGGGAAAAAAAATCCAGATTTAGAGAAATTATTAGTGCATGGTTATTAGAAGCACTGCACTTGAAATGCCAGCTACTAGGTGTTCTAAGAAAGCAAGCTAAACTCAACAGTTCAAAAACCAAAAAAGGGAAACGATCAGAAAAGTGAACAAGTAGACAATAACAAAGACACACAGGGTGATACAGAAGCTTTGTTTGGCCCGGAAGGCAACTTTTCACATGCATTGTCAATTTCATGTAAAATTCATGTACTTTTCTTCCTACTTTCATAACCCATTGCTTGACAGCAGTTTTTTTTGAAGGGAAAAAAAAAGATCCTTGGTTACACAGGCACACACAAGAAAGCTTCCCTA
Source organism: Falco naumanni (assembly GCF_017639655.2). NCBI lineage: Eukaryota > Metazoa > Chordata > Aves > Falconiformes > Falconidae > Falco > Falco naumanni. Next base: position 3,951,145 of record NC_054061.1, read on the forward strand.
CTCCTACAAACTGAAACCAAAAAAAGGAATATAGGAATGTTCTCCTTAGCTTAAAAAAAGATGTTACTCTTGGTTTCCTAGCATAAGAAAAAGCTCGTTTTGGTCCTCTTATTCTTCTCCTCACCTCCACAGTTTTTTGAATGAATTTTAATCATGAGGAATTAAAAAAAATCAAGTCTAAACACGGAAGAGTCTCATTTATAGCATACTAACAACGGAGAGGACATTTGTGGGTCTTTAGCTCAGCCAAAGAAACTGCGTACCCACAATATGGTTTCTCTGATGCTGCAAGATACTCAGCTACCTGATCTAGCAGAATCGCATCCTACTTCAGAAGGAGTATTTCACACTTCTTGGATTTCATCAGATCAACGAAGCCCATTAAAAACCCAACAAACAGCAGAAAAACACAACACCTGAAAAGAGGACTCTGACATGGTGATGCTGAGGACACTATTACAGCGCGAGTGACTTAGGCTGGTTTTCTTCAATATCTAAAATTGCAAATGTTGCTTTAGCGTGACTTGACTTTTGAAAAAAATACCCAGATTCCCTGTTTTTTGCAGACACATATCAATACTCGAACAAAGTCCAAGCAAGTTTACTCTGCCTAGCCCAATGCAGGCACCTGTGTGCACAGTCACAGCAGAGCTACACCTAGAGCTGCTACATAAGATCTCCTTTGCCCGCCAGCAGGGCATGGCTAGTGTAGCCCCATACACTCTCTTCTGTCTCTTGGTGTCTCCACCCTGTGCCCACCTAACGACGGTTTCATACAGAGCAGTGTTTACAGCTTGCCTGCCTGTCCAGCAAACCTGTGCTACTTCCAAGGGTTCTCGCCCTTCCAGCAGCACTAGGGAGGGGGCAGTACTCCCCCTTCAGCACCTGCTTACACTGCTACCGAAATCACTGTTGTTACTACCACACAGATTATAATAACAAGCCTATCCTATTGAGCGATGCTCCCTGCAGCTACTACTAGCAAGCTTGTCTGGGTTTAAATTTTTAAACAGATTACTCTACCTTGGATTTCCTTGCCCCTTTCTTGCTGCCAGTTTTCTTTGATACAGTTTTTTTCTGTGACGGAGACTTTGCCTTCTTTGCTGGAGGTGGAGTGATGATGGCTTCCAGTTTTCCTTTTGATCCCCGCTTCTTTGCCAACAGCTCTGGGTGAATATTGGGTAACACTCCACCACTGGCTATGGTGACCCCTTTCAATAGCTAGTAAAAAAAAAAAAAAAAGTTGTAGATGCCAAATCCCAGCATTTACTCATCAATAAACAGAAAGTGGCGTTTAATGCAAATTTTGTACATTGCCTTGAGTTTTAACGGGTTCTTGTATGTTTCTTAACACATTATCTTTGAAGAAGAGAGACATGAAACGTATGAAATGCTCACGTATTAGATTTTAACTATAAAGGGAATATGTATTCTTCTTGCACATATGCTTGTTACTGTCAGTATCTCTTGGGCTCGCACCAGATCCCTTTCTGTGAAGCCATGCAATGAGGACTGTTACCCAGCTGCCTGAAGACAGGACAGCCCCAGCCCCAGACGTGAGGGCTTTGCAGGGCAGCCTGTGTGAGAGAGATGGGACCCCAAGTCCATGGCATGGGACTGCAGTGGGTACCACGCTGTGGTGAACCCAATATGTGTCCCAACTGCTGAATTTTCTTGAAAGTATATTTTTAAAACAGATTATTTTTTTTTTCCTTAGAAAAAGAAACTTTAAATGGAGGGTAACATTTATACAAATCTCTATACCTGGAAGTCTTTCTTCAAAAAAATCTTTATGTAGTTGAAGAAAAGCAGATCAATATTCAAAAGTGTGCAGATCATTCAAGCCTTTAAAAGCAGAGGTGAAATATATCATGTTCTGTATTTAAAACCACTTTAACCCATTTTTTTATACATCTAACTGGGACTAATTCCCTATTTGGGAGGATACAAAAGGTGAGTATCAAAGTCCCTCACGTACTCCCACCTTCTGATTCACGTTTACTGCTCCCCAACCACAGTTCAGTGATGCTCCAAGCTTACAAAAGGATGATGAATGGAAACTATTATCAAATTTCAGACAAAGGCAGAAGTAAGTTGATTTGGGGATACTTTTTTGCCTGCCCCATCATGACACATAGGTTCAGAAAAAGGTGTGTTTGTGCAGCATCTCACACAAAGGTGCATTAACCCTGGCCACTGCCTCTGGCTAACACCACAACACTGTAATAATAACACCCAAATTTTCTGTGGCTAAGTTAAAGGTATCTTGAAATCTGCAAAAGACACAGACTTTCAAGAGTTCCAGAACTCTTAATTCTGTGGTAACAATGACAGACTTTGTAACAATGACAGGAGCAGGATAGGTCCCACTGAGTCTTAAGCTGCATAAAGGGGGAAAACAAAAGCCAACAAAAAAAAAAAAAAGCATCTGCAAGATTTTCTCCACGTCTCTGTAGAATTTATGACAATATCCCACTCTAACAGAAGTGGTTGTAATAGCACAAGCAAATGTCATATTACATATCCATTGCATTTTCACATGTTTTAAGAGTCCTGAAATACATAATTAAGCTGAGTGCTGTAGTTAGTTACACAGGCAGCGTGTTAGTGAGCGAATGAGCAGTTTCCTGGTGGGCTACTCAATAAGCAGAGGTCTTGAGTTACAGTTCAGCTATATGGAAAGACAATTTAAAAAGCCCTAAAGGAAATCCTGGCCCTCACACGGCGGAGTTCTGTCTTACCTGATTTAATTCTTCATCGTTTGCTACAGCCAACAGGATGTGTCTAGGAGTGACTCGACCCTTCTTGTTGTCCCTTGCTGCATTTCCAGCCAATTCAAGAATTTCCGCTGGGGAGAAAGTAAGCCTCTTTTAATTACATTGTGATCATTAAGAAAAATCAATGTGTTATTTAACATCCATGCAAAAAGATACCTGAATTATATCATGTTATTCCTAACTGCTGTTCAATACCCTCAACAGACATCTAACTCTAAAATTATAATTTTCTTCTGATATGTCTGCTCATTGAAGGACAAATGCGTACTTGAAGTCCTGTGGTCTAAACTTCATTTACTTTTTTGTCCTTTTAAAGAAGTTCCCCTAGATTCTTGATTTTTCAGTGTTCTTCTCAAGGCTACTGTCACTTCACCTCCTAGGATCCCTTCTCCTATCAGGGACAGAGTATTAGGTGTACAAATGCTATCTTTTTTTCCCCCTCAAACCTGTCATAAATGTAAGTTCTGGCTTGCATCGCTTCTACTTTTTTATTACTGGAAAAGATGCTATTCTCAGTTTCTCATTTTTAATGTTATGGAAGCATGTAAGCACACATTCAAGCTAGAACATTAAGAATACACACTCTGCTGCTACACTTACTTAATGATTTTTTTTTTTCCTCTGAGAAGTTTTTGTCCAGAGAAAGTAATTGATGAATCATGTTTGTTTGCTCCCAGTAAATTATCTCCTTAGAAGAAATTTCCAGTCCTGACAAAATCCATTTAACAGCTGTGCATTTGATGGCTTTTGTTGGAATTAGGAAAGATTAACTTGCTCCCCTGCAAGGGTCTACGAAGTAAAAGGCTAGAGCGTTACCTGCTAACTTACCTGTCTTCAACTCAAGAAGCCTTAGGCAAAGAATGCAATTAATTACAAGAAAGTCTGGGGAACAATTTAAAAAATGACGTAACATATTTATTTGACTTTGCAATTATGTGCTACTGCTGTCTCTATTATACAACCTTTTGCCTCCCTCTGTATAGACTGTGTTTTGTTTTTGGTAGATTTGCTTCTGCAAACCTGGTAATGTTTGGAGAAAAAAGAACATTAAAACGTCTTTTTCACATCTATTCTATGTTAATATATTAAAATGTAACATTAGAATAGGGTATGAGATTGATTTCAGATTTAATAACAGACTATACCACGAAAGCTCTCCTATAAGTTTGCTTTAGAGGCAAATAGAACTGAATTAAGATGTTAATTTGGAAATGGAAAAGACTAAAATCAAAGCCCACATGACCACATACCTTTACCATAACACATAGTAAATCTTAAGTAATACTATATAGCACAGACTACGGCTTTTCATTAGACTGAATTTAACATGATTCTCCAATTATTTTTTCATCGTAAGGCCCATAATAAGCTAGTTATGACACCTACTGGAAAACTTACAGCTGCTTCTGGATGTTCTACAGTTAAACTTCATTGAGGATTTTGATAGGTTTTCACTATTTTTGTGTTCTTCAAAATACACAATTAACTTTATTATAGGGCAAGATAGAACATTAAGTTTAAGCCCCCAAAAGTAACTCAACATTTCATGCTGACAACAATTGCTTTAATTTATTTTTAAAGCAGGATTAGCAGGGTAAGGTCAACTTGACTATGCTTTCCACACCTCCAAAGAACTGAATTAAGCTGGCATAATCCTTTTCACATACTTCTGAAAAGCCACAGCTCAGACACGTGAGGTTTGGCTTGCATTCAGTACCGCATACAGCCGCCTGTTGTGACAGAAGACCTGTACCACCTTCCAACGGACAAGCTGTGCTCTTGGTTACACCCCGTGCATCCCCGCTAACCTCAGAGAGATTCTGTGTCACTGTAATAAGGCCAGCATCTCTACCTCTCTAGATCAGGAATTGTTTTGTTTGTATCTCAGGCTTTATTACCAGCTGATAAGCAGGGGAAGGATTTGCTGCAAACAGCAGCCTACTTTTTGGTTTGCCTCTGCTTCCCCCACCTCCGCTTCTTTACTGCATCAGGCAGCGCGAAACAGTTGGGCCGTGTTACTCTCTGCAACTGATCAGCATAACTATGCAGACAGGTCATTTTGTAACTAAAGAGTCTAAGAAAGTGTTATGCCTGTAAAGCACAGAGGAATGTTTTATTTGTTCCTCATAAAACTAAAATGTCTGCCTCGTACAGTGGAGAACTGTTCTTGTAAGTGCTAAGCCCTCTTCCTTGGACAGGAAACTCATTTCGAAATTACAGTTTTCTAATGGTCCTTTAGGGAAGTTGAGGTACCCCACTTCCTTTTCAGGAACAGAACGCTTTGCACTGGCCTCGAGGACCACAAAAGAGGAGCTTGGGGAGAGGGAGAAAGGAGGAGGGCATGGAGGGTGGAATTTTTCTTCTAGCCTTCTCCTCAGCTCTCCAATAATAATCAAGTATTGCTTGTGCGTGCAGAGGGACCCGCAGCACAGAGAACAGCAACACTCAGCTTGCACACACGTCTGGTCGGAGGAGGAATTCCCCCCTGTTTGAAAACAGAAGATTAGGAGGTATTCAAGCTGAAGCCAACAGAGGCAACAAGTTTTTGATTTAGCACTGACAGAAACAAACCTAATCCAAACCCAAAAGATCAGAGCACTTACAAGTGCTAGAAATGAAGACTTTCTGGATCTGGATGGGATCCCAACTACCTGCCTGGAATTCGCTTGCAGGCAGCTTCACTTTCACATCTGTTTTATGCTGCTTTAATTCTAAAGATTTGAATGGTGTTTCACCCATGTTTTAAACCAATTTCAAATTAGATGAAAATCTAGCACGCTCTGTAAGGGGGCTGACTCAAATTTCTGGAATAATCGCTTTGGATTTAGGTGTGGAGCTGGGAAAAGCAGTAGATGGAAAAAGGTATTTAAAATTGAGACTGGATCTGAATTCTTAGGTCAGACCCATCTTTGGAAGTGCCATTCTACCAGGTTCAAAGGTTTGAGTCATTGAAACATTCTGTTTCATTAAAGGTAGTCATGCAACAGTGGGGAAAAAACAGACATTCAAAAAATCAACTCCTGCAACTGAACAGGGTCAAGAGAGAAAGCTTTGCTTCTTAGTGTTCAGGCAAAGGAAAGTGTTAAGAGCTTCCATGACATCAGGATTCACTCAGCTTGTATTTATCCAGCCAGAAGACCAAAACGAGAACATTTTACAAAAATGAGGCCTCACAGAAAGGATGTAAGTTGCATAATGTCTATTCCATTCCTTTCATATATTTACTCAAGGCATTTCCCCCCTAGAGAATAATTACACCACCAGTACTCAGGCAACAGGCAGCTGAGACACTTTACAGAAGTACTGAACACTAAAATCTCTGTCTTTTTTTTAAAAATGAGGAAAATACACAAGTTATGCAATACTATAAGAATTTTAAGGTATAATGCTTCAACTACTACATATTGAAATCTTAGGTTAATATGAAGAGATACTCTTTATATTTACACAATTACTTTTTCTGGCTTTTGAATAATTCCAAACCAAAAAAGCAAAACAACCTATATTGCTTCAACTGCAGATACAAAACAATCCAGTGAAAAAGCTGTGAGAAGTATACAATTAAGAAAGAAAAAAATTAAGTAGGAATGCCATGTCAGCATGTGATATATTCATGATTGGACAGCTGTTATGTAGCAAGAAAACTGACAGATGCCTTAGAAATCTGACTATAACATGAACACATCAATTTGATTCAACAAACAGTTTTGATTAATGTTATTCTTCTTTTCAGTCATCATTAAAAGCAGGAGGTTAAAGTGGGAAGGGAAAGTCCTAGAAGTTAAGCAATCTTCTCTTAAAATTTAACTGAAAGGTAGTTCTCATTTATATCGATTGAAAAAATCTTTTGTAATATTTATAACCAGGCAAATGGATACGAGTAATGAAAACTGGTCTAAGCCTGTTCTCGGCACTTGAACCAAAACCGCTTTCCTTCTGGTGAGGTTTTTAGAAGTTCAGTTAAATATTTTTAAAGGAGAAAAGAAAACAGGTTGTATATCTTTGTACTTAAGCCTGAGATAAGACCACAGGAAAAGCTGTTCTCAAGGCATTTCCTACTCAAAAACAACCAAAAAGTGTTACAAGTCTCCGCAGAAACCTCATCGTGAAGCAAGTTTTCAGGGCGAGTTCCTCATCCTCTGCTTGCAGAAACTGATCTCTGGGCACCTCTTGGTCCTCCTACTAAGTCCACAATTTCATTATCTGCCTTTCCTGGTTTCACAGTGGTACTGCTCTGCCTTGAATACCCTTACTCTGCTATTTCAGACCACTTGCAAATTTTGGAACAAGAACTCAACAGAAGGTTAAAAGAAACAAGTTACTATTAGACCAAAACAAAGCAGGTACAGTAGCAACTGCAGATCTGGATGGAAACAAAAGCAAGTGCATTCTTCTCCCACTCCTGGAGAATGCTCTAGTTCATTTGTCCTAATTTTGAAACAAAATATTACTGGTCATTACTGAATAAAACTCCTTTAAAGCCTAAATGACAAGGCCTTTAGCTTATCGTGCATTCCGGGCTATAATACTTTCAAAATGTAAATACTCAATTCAATCTGGTCTGAGTTCATCCCCAAAATGTTTTTTTCTTTTTTTGGTTTACATTTCAAGCTAAAACACTGCTGTTGCATTGAATCCCTTTGTCCACCTTCTCTTCGGGGAGATGAAATCATAGCTTTGAAAATTAAACTCTTAACAACTAACAGGTGATGTATTGACACGAGGCCAGTTTGTGAACACACAAGTTCCAACAGGAACAAGTCAGGGGTTCTAAAAAATTTTGAAGCCTCTCCTCAGAGGAAAATTGAAAACAATATCCAGAAATCAAAGAAAAAATGAATATTGATACAATTCCACTGAGAAAATATGTATTTGCTACAAAGCCAACTACATGACAAGGAGTCTGTTTATTGTACTTTAAATTAATCATCCTTCCATCAGCATTTTATTGACTTCAGAATAATTTCACATGATTCCAGAAGGTTTTAACTCAATCAGCTCCAATCAACCAAGACTGCTAAGAGTTTCCTGCATTCTTCTCGCTGTGTATTCCACCCAATCCCTCCGGAATCTGCAGTTGCAAGAACGAAGGTAGAGTCATTTAACAACACTTTCCCTCTCATGCATTCCAATAAAACAGTTCTCAGCCCTGGTTCAAAGTCATGGAAATTTGATGCAGTGAAAATCAATTCAAGAAATTTTACTGCTTTGAACAAGCCTTGATGAAACCTCAACTCTCAGCAGGGCAATCGTTCTCTTAGGATGTGATAAAAAAAACCCCAAACCTTTCAGTCTTTAGTGTCTGAGCTGTATCAAAACTAGGCCCCTTAAAGAAGAAACTGTTAACTTTGCCAAGTTATTGTAAGTTTTGCATTTCTGGGAGGCAGATGATAGACTGCTGTTTACATAAAACTCAAGTTCAGGCCACAAAAGCCACTTCCACTTAGAGCCTTCTGATCTGATTCACAGTTCTTTTCAGCTCTTCTCTACACTTTAATACCATCCATTATTGCTTTTGTAAGAGATCCAGTGTTATTTAATGTCCTATTTTTGAAAATTTTCTTGGTTTACTATTGATCTATAAAAAGTATGAATGTCCACTTTTCAGGGAAACCAGAAAGTGAAATGTCATCTCAAATGTTATCTATTACGACAGTCACACCCTGAGTACTAAGTTAAAAAGAGATAGCCTATTTCTTCTCCACTGACTTCAAGAATCCTGATATAACTCAAATTAACTTTTTTTTTTATTTTTCAGTGGAGCTTCCTCTACCTAGCAGTTTACACTTCGCTGTTACTCCTAACAGTTTACATATGTTTCAGAAACGCACTCAAACATGATTAATATAACTGCTGCCAGACGTTACTTGATCAAGTGCAGCATCTACGCTTTGGTCTGGCTGTTACAAAGTACAGGAGACTACTCATGTCTTAAGACTTGGTCCTAGCTTAGTCTTTAACCATTGCAGGCACATGTTAGGAACTTGCATTCCCAAACATTAAAGAAGTGGCAGATACCAATCATCTACTAAAACTCAGTGAACATTAATAACGTGATTAACAAAAGCAAAAGAGGAGAGGATTTAATATTGTAATTTTGGATTTTACTGAAGTGACTCCAAACCCTGGGCATGAAAGAGGAAATGGGTGTGTGTATCAAGGGCATGCGCACCCACACCCCTACAAAGAGAAGCAGGACATACAAGTCAGTCTCAAAGGCTTTACTAAACAATGGCCAAAGCTGATGCAACCCATGTATGCTGTGCTCTCATTTTTATACTGTAACTCATTTCAACGTGATCTGGCAGATGGTGATAATGGTTTTATTAGATACTGCCTCTGCAGTGAGGAAAGTGGGATTCAATGTTTATTACTGAAAATACTACGACTCATTAAATTGCTGTTGTCTCAGTCTTCCCCCCACATCAAGTCTTTTTGTATCAAGATAGCAATGGAAACCATAATAAATACAAGTATCTGTAGACAAATACAACTTATTATTTATAAGAAAAATACTTACAAATATTTTTCCCCATTATTTCACAGAAGCAGTATAGGAGTGACTATACAGCACGTTCAATGCCTTTTTTTTTTTTTTTTTTTTTTTTTTATAATCCATGTCTTGAGAACAAAGCAGATAAAATCCATTACTTTGGATGTTCTGTGGTAGGTGGATGTATGGACAAGTTATAACTTCATCAGAGTAAAAAATACCTCTAGCCTGACACCCAGTCCCCAGCCACTGCCCAAGAGCAGGTGCTCAGGAGGATTAAAGGAACAGGCAAACTTGAAATGCTGTTCCCAGCACATGCCCTCTGATTTCATCCATGTACAACTAGCGGTTCCCCAACCTAGAAATGCCGTCTTTGTGTTTAGTCTCCCAATGGATTTTATTTCTATGGATGTGTCTAATTGTTTTCTGAAACTATTCAGGATGGTTTGGTATTCTTTTCTGGTATCCACAACATCTTGCAATAACAAGGCTCACAACATTACAGACATTTTTGCAGTTTGGAGGACAAGTACCTCCTGTTTGTTTTAACAATATTGTTATTTCACTGTTTACTGTATACTCCCTATGTTTTTTTTTCCCCAATGAGGTTTTATATTGAGAACGGAGTATTTCATCCAACTGCTCCTAAGAATGCACATGGAATTTCATCCCTAAAAAAAAATTCATGGATAAATGTACTGTGGAAAAAAGACTGAAGACCAAACATATAGCATAATCTGAACTGAGGCATTCTTAAATAATCCTTACAGAGAAAAGAAAAGGGGAAGAGTCATGCTTACAATACTTGACGTAAGAACTTCTAAAGTCTGAGACAATCTGAGGAAAGAAACTGCATGTGACTCTAGAAAGGTAGGATATCTTCCAGCTTTTTACCAATTTGTGCTACAACTATCAGTCCCAAGAATAAAGGGCCAAAGAAGAAAAGGCTTAAGCTTTCTAGGTTCTTTTGTTCTTCTCAAGAAGAGACACAAGCTAAGACAAAGATAAGGGTAGAAAAAAAGTGTAGCAAAATCAGCCAAATTTTTGTTTTACACTTAAACTCCATTCTTCAAAACAAAGGGTGACACCAATATTAAATTGAGCAGCAATTTATAGTAGAAGCCATTATTTTGTTGCAACTTAGCCAAATAAATAGATCTAATGCCTGTTACCAGAATAATAAGTATTTAGTTCTAGATCTAAGGATATTAAAATGTAAGTAAAATTTAATATTTTCAAGGGAGAAAATAATTCAGTGATGTGATGTAAAAAACAAACCAACCAGCCCAGCATTTTTTATGTTATCGCAATAAGATACACGTCACAATGCAAATTCTGATGCACATTTACCCCTCTGAAATGCCTATGTTGACATACCAGTATGCACCATTAGGGCTTTTATCAAGAGAAAATGCTTTGGCGTTTATTGTTTTTCATCAAACCTGATCTCTGTAGCTTGGAGAATACATTAGAACCATAACCAGGTAAGTAATTTTGTATCAACTTAGCTTTTGTAACTCAAGAGACCCACTGAAGTTTATGAGACTACAAAGTAAAATAGACACACACCGAAGTGTTTGCAATTGTTGCAGCCAAGGAAGGGCTTATCAGTCATGAAATCTCTTCAGTTATATATATTTGAAGCAGACCGATTCACACATTTGTAAGTTCAGAAAGTTGGTCACTCAATTAGTAACAATGCAAAGTTTTATACCTAAAGAGGCACTTCTCACAAGCATAATGATTCTACATTGTGACAATCACTTCTCTTCAGAGTGTGACACAAGTCTCACGTAAAAGAGAAATGTTACGAAGGAGCTTTGCTATGCTGACATGTTCAAAAGGTCTCTGCTTGTGAGACTATTGCCATAAACAACCCGGTTGTATTTTAGGTCCAACATTAATCCATACTAAAACCACACTGGATCTGAAGAGGTAGGTTCATGCTTGCTCAAGTAAGGCACAGGTTCTACAAGATGCTAATTTATTTTAAACCTCTTTTGGGACACAATTTGTGGCACAGCACCATAATAGGGATTAGTGTTTCTAAAGCTGTCTGTTTAAATAGAAGAAATGTATCTTGGTAGCGAATGCACATTTCAACAGTATCAAAGAGATACTATCAATTAATTTTGTTCTTAAATTTCATTACTCCCTAAGGACTGTTATTTATGGTAGCCTCCGAATGCCTGGAACTTGAATCTGCTTTTAACCTAATGCTTTTTTACTGTGGACCTCTGAGCTCCCCTCTGCTTCCAAGCAGAAGTTCAGCAGTACATCTACTTTAACAAACAGGGCAAATCATTGTTTTCCTCAGTGACCCTGTAAAAATTTTCAGCAGCAAGCAGAACACAAGAGGTGAACAGCAGTTCAAGTTGATCAGCTTGCACATCGGAAAGTGAGCATCTGAAGTGAGCAGTTAAACTTACTGCATTCAGGAAGGACTTTCAATTTGCAGCCAATCAGCAGCTGGCTTAAGAAAGTTTTCCACATCGAAAATTAATCAAGATGAAAATGCAACGAACTGAGCTCCAGCACATGAACCTCCATTAAGGGATTCTGGTGACATCAGAAAGCCTGAAAACAAAAACTCAGGTAAGCACCAGAATGCCTCAGAAGCCGTTCTAACCCTGGGATTCAAAAGGTGCTCATTTTACATTTTAACAAAATACATGATCAACAGTACACAATGGGCAATAAAAATCCAGTTGAGAAATAAAAATCTAATGGAGAAAACAGACATTTAACATTTTCTACCTTACTTCAGTATGTACAGAACAAATATAAATCAAAGTCTCATTTCTTCTGTATTCCTGTTCTCCTGCTGTTTTATAAACTTCTCCTTCTCCTCATTTGCTATGACATTTTGGCAATTGAAAATTATTTACAGCGTAGAGAAAACGATGGGGGGCAGGGGGAACAGAAATCACTTGCAGGCCTAGTTCTTGCTGCCTTTAAATATGCTCAAGAGATCTCTATTTTTTAAGGGCAAAGGAATCTTTTTCAGCTAGTAAGAAAGTTTGGACTATATTGTAACTGTGCAAGCTATACACATCTTAAGGGAATATATCTGATCACATGTATGGCTGGACCAGTTCTGACAAATACAAACCATACAACTTCACCTGAGTGGCTGCAATGCCCCAGATGAAGACAGTGGCCATCCTCTTGACTAACCTAGTATTTTATTTTATTTTTTACAGAAATGGATAATGTTACACTACTTTGCAGTGGATTGCAGTTTTATGAAGTACACGTTAGGGAAGATAAATAGGCAATAAACCATTGTAAAACAAGTGCCACAAAAAGGAAAGACGACAAAAGGAATTACTAACATTGAACTTCTTGTCAGCTTAAAGCTGTTGATAACGCTTAAAATTAATTCTGCGGCATAAGCAGAAGTTAATCAAATATTCTGACTATTCCCTGCAAGACAGACAGCACTGCATGAACTGCTACTGCAAGGGCAGAAAAGAAAGAAGAACCATGCATTATGGTTCTCCAGCATCCATACTATTCCTCCAGAGCAGAGAAAGAAGTATATACACTTGCTTCAGTATCGGTAAAACTCAAAGGTACTTTCTGCACACTCACCCATGAACTTACATCCTATTTACAGTGGACATGACATACTATTTCCTTAGATGAAAAGCAGAAAAGAATAAGAAGGTAGTATGCTTAAGAAACCAAACTGCATACGCTGGGTGTGCTAGTGAGTTCTTTTGTAGCATTACTTGTAGATAACAAGAACCTTTAATGAACAGGTAACAGAAGAATACTCACTGTGCAACCTGTTTATGTGCCAAGTATATTGAAATGTAAGACAAGGAAAAACACTTCATTAGCTGAAGACCAGAAGACAAACGGTACACCTAATAATATAGCAGTTTTATTATTATTTTTAAAGTTACTATAACAGACAACACAGGGAAGATGCACACCAGCCAGTCCCTGTACAAGAAGCTGTCAGAAGACAAGAGACTGAAAAGCAACCCAACAAAGATGCAGTTTTTAGTTCTCAGCAACTGAAGCAGCCAGACTAACTCCTGTGTGCTAAAACAGTGCATGTCCTTGCTAGTGGAGCTGTGCCGTGTATAAACATGCTAATACAAATAAATGTAGTTTGAAAAAGCACTTTGTCGGGCAGAATGAAGAAGGGCTTAAATTACAAATGGGCCCATAGACTACAAGAAATTACAGAGCGTGTACTTTTACTTTCTGATGAGTAGCTGTACATACATGGTAACAGCTTCAAAGGTTACCTTCAAAGTACAAAATGGATAAAGTCATAACTACAGATGGATCCAGAACAGAACTCCAGTTCTGAGCAGCTGGAAACGTTGGAAGTTCAAATATCAAATTGAACCAAACCAAAACCCCAGATCTGAGCATATTATGAGCTAATTTTCAGATTTACATCAGAGCTAAACTTTAGCAAAGGCCAGCAAAATTTAGCACTTCATCTTCTAAAGGATTAAAGTCAGTGCCATATTCTGCACACACATGAACTAATTTTCAAACCTTAGTAGGTTCTATTAGGTCACGTCTCTGTCACTCCCCCCCCCCCCCCCCTCCCCCCCCCCAGTCTTTTCTGAAGTTCTTTCCTACAACTGCTTTTGATATTCTGTGCTTCTCCACTCCTTCCTGGATGCACAGGATTGCTTTTTTGATTTAGCCAATTTATTAGCATGCCACTTCACATGGTCTCCTTCCTATTATGTCACGTTCCTGCTTTTATTTTGAAAAGGTTGAAATGCTTTGATTTAGTATCAGATCATGTGCTGACATGAGCATCTTTAAAAACTCTCCTGGAGAGAAGTCAGGATTTCTCTGGTTTTGTGAAGTAATAACTGCCAAGAGGTAAAAAGAACACAAACCAAAAATCTCCAAGCACCCCATTTCACGGGAATGTTTCTGAATTATACTGAAAAAGATGAATGACCTGAAGTTCAGAAAACATACTGAGCATTAAAGGCTGAAAAATTACACTATATAAAGTGTGAAACACTTACAGAAAGAAAAGGGGGGGAAAAACCCCACCAGACTGAAACAGTCATAAAATATATAACTGTTACTAACTCCGTAAGGAAAGAAAATAGTATCTAGGCTTTTGAGATGTATCTATGTGTAAGAATGTAACAAAACCCTGAGATACAGGATACTAGGACTATCTACTTTGCTTTCAGAGGAGAAAGAAGAAAAAAAAATTCTCACACCAGCTTAAAAACATTTAAAGGGAGAGAAAAGTAAGGTACTTTTGCCCTTAGCTCTCCTTCCCCCCTCTTTTTTTTTTTTTTTTTCCCTAAAGAAGCCACATGTGCAACTTTGGGGTTTTTAGCTTTTTTTTGTTGTTAACCTCCTCAGACAGTTTCCCAGGATGCACAGCAGTTAAAGAAACACCTTTATTTCCCCAGCCTATTCTTAGCTGCCTTAACCATCACTGCCTCAGTAAACACTTTAAATCAAACAGTTAACCAATAACATGTGCTGCTCATTAGCAGTGCCTTAAGCTCACCTGTATTGTTCTGTTTCTTTAAAAGGGCAGCATTCAAAGCACCCTTCACCCTAAGAAGCATTTTATTTGAGTTGTTATTGCTGTAAGCAGGAACCTGGCTGAAGGAAATGTTAATTTTTTAAGGCCATCTATGAAGTTTAAAAGCATTCTTTTAAAGAAAAGGCCCAAATAAAGAAAACTCTGAACATGAACAAGTGAAGAAAAAAAAAAAGGATATTTGAAGGCTGAGAAAATTCAATAATTTAATATGAATACCTTAAAAATAAGCACGCTATTAATTATTTTCGAATGTTACCAGTCTTCGTCTTTACGAGAAGAAGAAACTTTGCAGAAAAAAAAATATCAGCCTATTTCTGTTCTTCAATATCATTGTAAGGTGTATCTAAAATTGTCTTAAGAGTCAGGTCACTTCGGTTTTAAATACTCCCAGCAAAGTTAAACCACAGGCTTTGCTACTTGGTGCTTAATTCAAAGAAAGAATGAACTGTATCTCTTCCTCAGAGGCTGAGCACACCATTATAGCTTAAAGACTACTGTCCCTTGAAACACATGAACCTGCTGCAACCAGAACATTGACATAAGCAGATGCACTGTGCAAAGAAACACTGCTATGAGAAATGAGATCTAATTCAGGCTTTTCCTTACTCATGCTAATAGAATTTGTCCCCAAACGCTAATCCATCTAGCACTTGTGATTTTTGCTAGACCTCTAGCCTATAGGTATATGCTTATAAGTCAATCTGGCTTCATGATGTGATTAAATTGGTGGTTTATTCTTATCCATTTTTTAAAGTGTATTTTGTTTTAAGCAAACCAATATTGTGAAAAGCTCATATGTTGATGATATTATAGTTGGGGTTAATTTTCTGTTAGAAGGCTACTTTTGTAATGTTTGTGGGGTAAACTTGCGATGTTTTGAGTCTCATTTGAGAGAACTTCTATGTAAAGATCTTTACTTGCATGCCTACTTGTGTATGTCTTTGGGCAAAGCGTTTTCTTCCTTTGAAGCTTCTTTCTAAATGGAGGAAAAATAACACCTTCATCCTCCAAGAAGGTACTGTGAGGATGAGATAATTATTTAATGTGTTAGAATTCTGACGTGATGCGAAAGCACTACAAATGTAAGCAAATAAGCTATGCTGATCCAGGGCAGATGAACACAGTGTGCATTTATACAGACTCAACCAAACAAATTGCTAACAGCGTATGTAGTCTCAAAAATAATCTGTAAATTGAACAAAAATGTTTAAACAATGCTGTAAGCAATCTCAGCCCAGTGTAAACACTGAGCAGCTCTCCATTTTAAAAGGAATGTATATGCTTAACAGACAATTACAACCCAAACAAAGCCACCAGGCACAAAATTGGAGCAGGAAGGACTGCAACACCATAGGCCCAGTCCATGTGCATTGATGTTAGCAGGAATCCTTCTGGCTGCCTATGGGGAAGAAGAGCGTTTACAAGCGGTCAAAGCAAATCCAGCGCTGGAGCGCACAAAAGCCATCAAAGTTCCAAGGCAGCGGTGGGCATACCTTCATTTTGGCTTAGATGTGTGATCTAAGCTTACTTCAGCTATAACTTTTTTTAGTCATCTATAAATCAGAGGATCTTTTTTGGGTTTTTCTGTGCAAATTCAGTTTGTATTATTTCACATTGTTCAGCAAAACCTACCAGTCAGATATTCCAGTACAGCAGCCATGTACACTGGAGCACCAACACCAATTCTGTACTTCGGGTGGCCTTTCTTAATGTAACGTAGCATTCTTCCAACAGGGAATATGACCCCAGCCTTTGCAGAGCGGGAAGTCTTGGTTGACTTCTTCTTTCCACCCCTGCTGGACATTTTGTCTGTATTGGGTCTGGAATAGCCCTCTACAGAGGGGAAGAAAAGAAAATCAAAAAAAAAAAAAGAAAAAAGGTTATCAGTAAGGACTGATGCTGTAATACCATATACTTCATTTCAAGACAAATCAGTATTTTGGCACAGGCAATGCATCAGGGTGCCTAAAACACACAGACAAGTTGCCTTTTCAGAGTATACACAACAAGAACCTAAAATGATTTTTCACAGAATGTTTACTTGCCATTGTCATCTTGGCATAATTTTATACAGTAAATATATGCCAACAATCATAAACATAGTAAATAATAAAGCCAGATAAATTAATTCCTATAGATCTGCTTTGGAATTACTTTTCTGAAATTCCTAACAGATTAAACCCAGTACAATTACTGGAGCAAAGACTGGTAACTACCTAATGTAAAACAGATCTGCTGCACTGAAGCAGAGGATGCTTTCTGCAAGGAGACTGACACAACCCTCTGCTCTCTGGGAAAAACTCTTGACTGGGCATTTTAACATCTGTGGTAGGACTGTTTTGCTCATGAATAACTACATTCCTAACTAGGAAAACCTGTATCCAGTAAAGCTTTCATAAAGTATATTCACCTTCCTCAAAAAGCTGTATTTTCAAGCATGTGTGAATTTCCAAGACCAAGGCCTATGCATAGCAAAATACATGTCCTGTATTTTCTTATATTTTTAGAAATATCTGAAGTGAACCCCTTGAGATTTGAACCTACCGGAAACCAAGCTATCTCCTCATTGAAGACTGCACTGATTCAACGTGCCCTCTAGGAATTTGATGAACTTCATCTGCCACCTTTCCTTAACATAGCATGGTCTAATCACCCAACAGATATCTAACAACTGTATCTCAGTTTATCTCGGTGAAGAAACCTACTGCTGATGCAGCTGTCAAACGTATTTTTTTCTCTCTTTGATTTCTGCTGAGGCTGTAAATAGAAGCTGACAAATCCAAAGAGGTGGAGGGTTTACAGGATCTCAAGGTATCTTTGAAGGTTTAAGCAATACACTGGGTTTTGAAATTAACTCAGAGGAAAGGAGATGGTCCCCATCTCCCCCTCCCTCCCTCCCACACATCTGAACTCTAGGGAAAGCAGCGGTATGCATCAGTGATACATACACTTCTGTGCATCCTACTTCTTTCCTCACTGCAAAAATCCTAATACAAATGCAATTTTCCTGGTATTTATGTACTCCACAATGAAACCCCTTTAAACTTGCTTTCCCATTACACCATTTCTTTGCTTCCTTTCTTGTTTTTCTCTCATTTATTCTGAATTCTGTCCTTGTCCTTATGAACTTAACTATATTTGCCATACTTCTGAATCCACTACGATTGAGCGAGCTCACAGTTAAGCAAGACAGGTTCACTAACCCCACTTCTAAGTTTTGCAACTTCTGTTCTGTGCTGACATGTCTTACAGTCTTTTAAATCTCAATGAGTCACTGAGATTCAGACTACATATCAAATTAAGACCACTCAGGATAACTAAAGAAACATAATAAATAAGTAAATAAATCATTTTTCTTTCCGCTTCCACACTCCATTCAAAGACCCTATACTTGCATAGCACATTAAGTAAAATAAATGCAATGGGCTTACTGCTTGTTAAAGGTAAACAAAATAATCCCATTTTAGTAGCTCAGATTAAAGTCACACCACATGTATGAAACATGTCAAAAACCAGACAGGAAGCTTTGGAAGGGGGAAGCCATCAAAAGGGCTCCTTCTCCTTTCCTCTGCTGTGAATTCAGCTCTGTAACAACTATTATTCTGCAAAGAGGAGAACAAAAGCCAATTTCTTGCCTTGAGAAACTGCCTAACTTGAGCTCACAAGTGTTTTCAAAAACCTTCCATTTAATTGCATTTCTCATCTAGTTAGCTCTGTCTTTGTTAGCAGGAAGGCTGGGTGTGGCTTTGAGTTGGCTATGGACTTTCTGCCAAAAATTATTTTCATAATCCATTTTCCTCAATACTACAGATGTTTAATCCCACAAATGTCAAGAAGTTCACTGAATCAAACACCAGAGAAAGTGGGCATGAGAAATACCCATGTTTCTAGCTATCCTCATAATTCCTTTGGTTTGTAACCGATAGGTGAATGACGAAAAACGTATTTTTTCTAGTGAAAACCTGCAAGACTTCAGCAGTGAATTTCTATTAACCATTTAGCTCACAAGTTTATGGGAGTGTCAGAATAGCTGGAAGAGAATATGGAAATCTTTACTTCCTGAAGTTACGCTTTTTTCTTTGGGAGAGTGTCATCTAGCCATCAGTTGCTGTAACATTTGGACCAAAGTATGAGTAAAGTATGCAGCAATAGAGAATTACTGCCAAAGAGGCTTTGAAGGAGCTGGAATAAATACAGCTCACCCAATCTAAAAATCCAAATGGAAGACACACATGGATGACCATGCTGTAGCTGGTAACAGAAAATGAAAGAGCACTGCCCTTTCATTTTTAGTTCCAAGAAAATGACTATTCATCCAGAAGGGAAGTGGTTCCTTCATATATTGAAACAAATGGGTACTGTATATCACTGTCTAGATACATATCATTTATCCATAGCAATGCTAAGTTTGTTGTTAATGTACTTTCAATTGTCATTGGTCACGCTAAACCAACCTCCCTTATAACACCCTTGAGCAAAACATTTTGCTGTTAGTTTCCAACCTCTTTCATCCAGTGTTCAGAAGATGTTCTTCCCTTTAACATGCCATTTCTACTTCTACCTTCCAGTCTCCTGCCATCTGTGGCTATCTAACACCTACACATAAATAATATGGTGTCTTTTTTTCTTTCATAATAGGCTTATTTTATCACTTCTGCAAATTCTAGAGATTAATTTCCCCCTTTATTTTATACTCCTGGTGACACTTCTCTTGATATTTAGGATAACCCTGAGCCTATCTCAACAATTAACCTGATCCTCTCATATTGTACATTAACAAGCTTTCTAGCTGTAAGTTTATTTGTGAGGACAAATTTTGCCTGAACCAGAAAGGTGAGGGGGCTTGCATATTGAAAAAAAAGCAAGAACTTCTGGAACTTGTAGTACTAAGAGTGAAATGCAATAAAGATGAGTTTCAGAGCTTCTTGTCTCGAGGATCCCGTTCCTACAACACGTAGCGAATCACAGTATCTTTAGATGTTGAGGGTGGAGGGAGGGAAATTCCAATTAAGTTTCAAGTACCACTTTTAGTTGTGCCAACCATGTAATCTGGAAGGGGTAAAGAGAGCCTGGCATGGAAGATCTTTTTCAGGCTTAATTATGGATTCAGGATCATTACTCTGCAGAACCTGTTTGTCCTGCCTTTGAGTTAAGGGATGGCCCAATGAGCTCCTGAAGTCTCTTCTCTACTTCTAGTTCTCCACAGCACAAGAGAAGGGAAAGAGAAGAGATTTCACTTGCAACAGCTACAAAAACATGTATTGAAGTTAAATGCAAAGATAGCGACAAATCAAAAACTGAAGAAAACTGCATGCTTTACATGTTCTCAGTTTATCTTTCTAACACCAGATACTCTGGAATGCTGCCAACATTAATGAACCAGAGCTGTTTGCTGAGTCACTGCTAGCCAGCAGATGAGGGAGGCAACCAAAGGGAACCTTATCACATGCGCCACAGTTTAGACAAGATTTGAGCAGGGTAATTAAAAAGAAAAATAAGTCAATGACAGTCAGTGGACCAATCCTTTCCTTTCTTTTCCCTCTCCTGCCTTTGCAAGGGAATTACTGAGAAACTTTACCAAATACATTGCAAAGTCTTCAAAGATTTGACAATAAAATGATTTTGGTTATATATGACAGTTCACAAAATTATCACTGTGATAATCAGGGGATATCACCGAGGAGTTAAATTACCTAAGTTCACCTTTGACTTCAAATCAAGATTAATGCTATATTCAGAGAAACTGTGGCTGCCCCATTCCTGGAAGCGTTCAAGGCCAGGTTGGACTGGGCTTTGAGCAATCTGGTCCAGTGGCAGGTGTCCCTGCCCGTGGCAGCGGAGTTGGAACTAGGTGATCTTGAAGGTCCCTTCCAACCCAAACCATTGTATGATTCTTCAGTGGCTCTGCTGTGCTTGGACACAAATTGCCTTAGTTGCAGAATTTAGCACCCAATTCATAGCCTTTTGAAAATCCCTTAAAGACTGTGGCAAGACTCAAACTGCTTTCTAAGATCTCAAAATTCACAGAAACGAAAATTTGATGGTAGATTAATTTCACTCAAAGCAAAGATTCAAGCTCCTCTGCTGTCATGTCTTTGCAAGCCAGAAATACATTTTCTAAGAAACAAAATAATATTAAGGTGTAGTGATGAAATCAGTATAAGTAACATTTTCCTGTTTGAAATTGGCTATAGTAACTCTGGTTGGCCATATTTTTCTCTATAAAGACAGACACTCCACTAAAACACGCTTTCAAATGCTATCTTCTTAAAATGAGCATAGGCATCTTTTTCTGAAAGGTTTAACATCACATAATTGTCAAAGCACAGCCTGCACATCCTGGTAAAGTGATACCTAATTTCCAAATACCAGTACTTTATTAGCTCAGCCAATTTGACACTTTCAACAAACAGTGGTAATGAAAACCCCCTGCTATTAATAGTTTTCAGGTACTGGTTCTTAATAACTTAAATTACTGTGAATGCTACTGCTGTCGGGCAGGAACTGGTCTGATCATGGGCTTACAGTGGCGTATTAACTGCACTCAGCAAACAGATGATTAAATTTACATCTATATCATTGCATCACTAAGTGTGGTGCGATCCAGGAGACCATTACTACAATAGTTTAAATACCAAGATTTAGTAGTTATTTTTCCTCTTCTTTCCAGTACAAAGACTAAGTGGAAAGTTCATTTTTGTATCACAAGAGATTAACTGCAATGCTATTTTCTTTCCATTGTTTTGGAAGATTAACAATGTAAGTGCTGCCATTCTCTCTTAAATCTGTTTATGTAGTATAATAATAGTCGCATGCTGAACTCTTTTTGAAAAGGTGCGTTTAAATTTGCTTTGACAACTAACTTGCTCTGTTCTTGGCTAATCAGAAACTAGTCTGGCATATTTATAAAATGCATTGCTTATAGAGTCAGTATAAAATGGTCTCTAATAATGCTTGCCTAGCACAACAGTGTCTCAGTCTGTGACTGTGGTTTCTAGGTACGACAGTAATAGACGAAGAGCTAATCACTCAGTTATGGTTTGATCTGATGTGATTTCAAATTTTAGCTTAAGTGCTTTATCAAAGCAGTAACTCCTTGTGGTCTGAAACAGAGGAGTGAAACCAGTTGTGAAACAGCCATTCCAGCACTATATTAATTTCTCATCTGAGAAGGTAGCACCATACATACATTTATGTTCACTTGGAAAACTGAGAGAACATTCCTCATCTATGACTGCCCAATAGGTGTACTTTCTGTTGAAGATTAATGACACTAAAAGTCCCACAGTGATAACATAGAGGATGGGGAAAAGAGTAATAACATTTTCACAAAATCTGAGTGCAAAACAAAATACTGTTGCACAATCATATTCAACTGGCAAAAGTCTCTCCCTCCCACAATGGGTCTGAAACCCTGAAACAAATATCCCCTTGATGTGCAAACGTCCACTATGAACAGTACTGGGAGCATGACAAGAGTTTTAGCTGGGCATCCTGCCACCAGTAGTCAGGAAAACGTAAATACAATTGTCTTCACTGACCATTGCTGGGAGTACTAGCATGAAATCAAGCCCATTTGTTCATTACAGGTTTTTGTATACTAGGTAGGAGGCATAAAATGTGATCCAGGACCTTAAATCACTGGATCATTTATTAATTCAATGTTCAGAAAAACTGTTTTGAAGAACATTTTGAAAAAATGATTTGCCCCTTCACATTTCTGGTAGAAAGCAAAAAATGTACTAAAGGATCCACACAGATGCTTCCAAGGAAAAATCCAGATGAAGAATGAAATTTAAGATAGACGCTTTACTGCTGAGGAAAGGGAGTGCAAGAACTTGACCCACTGAGGAGGCCATGAATGGTGTGATTCTAGTGTCACTCCTTTTGGAGCAAGGATCAAGAATGAATCCTGATCATCCTCTCTTCAGAATGGGTCTGGGTAAGAAACTGTAAGTTCTTTACATGTTTATAGTGTCTTTCCCCAACAAGCAAGCAAGCATGCACTGCGCTCTTTCCACAAACACTGCATTTTTCTTTTTTGATTTTACCTCTAGGCAGCACTGAGCTGACAAAACCTAACGCTCACTGCACTGCCCACTGGGTCAATATACCCTCTCCTAAGGCAGGCTCTCTCTGGAGGATCTTTTTTTCCTCTTGTGGCACCAGTTCCAGATTCCTGCTTTATAACCTTGCTGGGGCGGCACTACTTTTTATACAGAACAGACAACAGGCCTTGATCCTGGCTGACAGAGTTGTACAGAAATACTTCTGAATTTCTTTGAGAGCACAAGATTTTGACCATTCTTCTGGAGTGATATCACCTATCTTATCAAGGGAGTATCTTTTATCAAAGCTTGTTGCTGTACATTGGTATTTTATCTGATGACCCAAGCAACTCCTACAGACAAATTTAAACACGCTGATTTCTTTTAAGACTCAGTTGGCAGTGGGGGACTTCTCTTTTTGCTAATGCTGATGTATAAAATCAGCAGTGCTTAAGCACTCTTCCTATGTTACTGTCATTAGGCCAAATTCTAGTCTTACTACTATGTTTCAGATGCGTTATAGCTTAATCTACACTGTCAAATCTGACTTTACTGGCAACCTGAAGGGTATGCCTTTCACACAATGAAACAAAGTTACTCTTTAGGAATCCAGATGATACATAACAGCAAAACAACCTGCAAAGATTGCTAAGTAAACATCAACATTGTTTTTTTTTCAAGCATTCTGAAACAAAGAAACTAACAAAAACCCAAACAAAAACTCAAACAACCTCCATCAAAAAAACAAACACACTGGCTAGTTTTCTAGGCACTACTGGATACAAAGTGTCTTGTACCCAATTGCATTTAAATATCTTTTTCAAAGCAACTGTAATTGTTTTGTTCCCACTTAAATCTTTTACCTCTGGGTGGTACCCAAGACTCTGGATTCTGCTTTTATTAATTGCTCGCTTGCTCCTTAGCTCATTTATTTCTTCTACTCTTTGGAATGGGGGAGGCAGTGGAGTTGCAAAGTTCCCTATAGACCTGTTGCTAAGTGACAGCCACACACAGTCCTGGGGGAAAAAATGGTCGTCCATTTGTATGGTCAAGAGATAAGTAACAAACCTCGTCCAAATGTATTTCAACAAACAGTCTCCTTCCATCAACATAAATGAAGCAACCTTAGTTTTACACCACCCCACTTGCCTACAATCTGGCTCCAACTCCCGGCTTCAGGTGCAAATTCACAAGGCCTTCCGCAACTTACTTTTAAAGATTACAGAGGAGACAAAAGGATTATAGGAGTATCTAAGTTACAGAAAGAGTTTGTTCCCCTTACTGTCTCCTACATGCGCAGACATATCAGTCTTCGGTCTAAACCCAGATGCTCCTGCGATATCCCTTGTGCTGAGCCTTAGGAACCTGCATTCACCTGCGTCTTGCAGTACTCGCAGTCCCCTATGAGGAACACCCACACCTAGAGCCAGGCCGTGTAGGTTGCTCAGATCCTGCAGGCAGACATATTGCAGGCTGTACGAGAAGTGACAGGTCGGAAAGAATACGGGGCCCCCGTTTCCAGCCGAACACGTATTTTTACCACTCGTGGCACCTTTCGCTTACGGTTTTAAAAACGTCATTTGACTCGTCTTAATTAAGTCATTCACGTGTGGCAGGTAACTTTTACGCCACGGCTTCTTCATCCCGAAGTGAAACACGCTGCAGACACGCTCTGCTGCTTTTCACTTGCGCTTTACGCAGCTTCCCTCGATTATGTCCCCCCGCCCGACGACCCGAGGTGGGCAGGAGGGGACCGGGGAGCCCCTGCGTGCCTGCAAAGGCAGAGAGAGGCGGGGAGCCGCGGCTCGACACCCCCGGCCGTGCCTGCAGCCCCCGTGCGGGGCGAGCGCCCGCGGGGCGGCCGCCGGGCTCCCTCCAGCCCCCGCAGCGCAGCCCGGCTGCGGCTGCCACAGACGCCGGCCCCGCCGCCACCATTTCGCGGGGCGCGGGGCGGATCGCCTGCTTCGCCCGAGCCGCAGCCACCGCAGGCAGAGCCGACAGACCGCCCGGCGCGCCTCGAGCCCCCGGTTCTCCTCAGGGAAGGCCGGGGGCGGGGGGACCGCGTGCCCCCCTCCCTCACAGCCCCACCCCGGCGGGCGCGGGGCCGCTGGCACCCCGGGCCGGCTGCCGCCCCGCCGCGGCAGAGCCCCTCGCCGACCCCCCCAGCACCCCCCGCCTCCTTCCCCGCACGGCGGGCGGCCCCCCACCGGCGACCCCCAGCAGCGACTTACGGCGCGGCCTCCGGCGGCAAGATGTCTCCCGTGGGCCGGCGGCGGCCCCGCTGCCGCTGCCTCCGCTCTCGCCCGCGGGGCCAACGGGAACGGCTCGACGGGCTGGCGGCGAACTCCCACAATGCCTCGCGCGCCCGAGCGTCACATCCCCCCCCAGCCCCACGCGCGCCCTCCTCCCCGCGTGGCCCCGCCCCTCGCCCCCCCACGGCGGCCGCCGGCCCGGCGGGCTCCCCCGCGCTCCCCTCGGCGGCCGCCACCGCCCGCTGCCGGCCCCGCGCTCCCGGGGGCCTCGCCGCGGCGGCGCCCCGCCGGCCTCCCGCCTCGCCGGCCGCCAGCGCAGGCCCGCGGCTCTCCCCGGCGGGGGGCGAGGCCCTGCGGCCCCCGCGGCAGCTGGCTGCCATGCGGGCGCCCGGCCTGGCTATTGAAAAGCGCCGGCCCCTGCGTGGGGCTGGGCCTTGGCACCGCGTCCGCCACAGCTGCTCCCAGCCCGCCTCGCCCGCTCCTCGCCAGCCATTGTGTGCGGCAGTGCTCGCTCCTAAATCTTCAGCGCTCCTAAATCTGGCAGGGCGGGGAGGACAAAGCGGGGGGTTGATGCCAGGTTCCTCCCGAAAAGAAGTTTCTCGTTCAGGGGGAGAACGAGCGACTGGGTTGGTACCGCTGGTGTGAGGCGTACGTGCTCTGGCTGCTCTCCTAGCTGTACAACAGTGGCATGCTGCCATTTTACGAGGCCCCAGATGGAGCTTTTGGAGGAGTTTCTGCATGGGACACGTGGATGTCCTTGAGCACACCTTGCTGGGTTGGGAGAGAGGGGCTGCGAGGGCCTCGTGCCCACCTGTGCTGCCGGCAAATGGGGGAGTGCACCCCTCACCGCCGCTCCTCACCTGCCTTCTTCCAGTTGCCTTCCCGGCCGGCTGCCCATGGAAGAGGGTGGCTGCTACGGCGGGTCTTGGCTGCAGGACAGACGAGCCAGAACAGATTGGCTCTGTGTGTTTACAATGACGGGACTAGAGGCAGCTGGCATTCTGAACGTCATGGAAGACTCCTGCCTTGCTAACGCTCCCAGACTCTTCTGCTACTCCCACCTGAACGGAGCATCCCCTTTCTTCAGTGCCCAAAGTGTGACGCCAGCCCAGAGCCTCTTCCTTGGTGTCCCTTGCTGTTCTTTCACAGCTAGAGCTATGATGGCTGACAGTGGCACTGTCATGTAATATCGTTGCAACTACCAACAGCTACTAGAGGCAAGGAGTTTCTCTCTGTCCCACTTATCAACCGCCCTGAGCTCCAGCTCTCCTTACTTTGCTCAATATCAGCACATATTCACAGTACCATTGCCATGCACAATAGAAAGAGAGAAAATGGTTTAAAGGAGGAATGAAAAACAGGGGACTGGGGACAGCCTGTATAAAATGTGGGGCTGGTCTGAGAAACATCCCTTCAAAAAGTGTTTCTGAAGTAAGGGGTAAAAAGATGTAGTATGCACATGCAATGCATGTGGCCTACAAAAGCAAGGTCATGTGCCAATTCCACTAGCCAAGCTCAGGCTTTATAATTGTGGTGTTCTCATCCATATAAATGGCCAGGTTTGGTCTGGTTTTTAATGCAGCCAAACTCTGTGTCTCCCAAGACATCTCTCATTATGTTTCTGTGCAGCACAGGGTCAAATGGAACCTTGGCCTGACTGTGCTCCCCGAGTGCTAATTGTAACCTGAATGCTATCCAGACACGCAGTTTTGCCTAACAAAAGACTCCCCAAGTAAAGTACCCTATAGTCCCTGACTGCCCACAACCCGAGGATATGGATACAGTACTTATTAGGCCAGCTGCCATGGCTCGTTTACACAGATGAGGACACACTCTGCTTCCCATCCACACACACCATCTCCCTCCCACTTCCTCCTCCTCCTTGTTCACAGCACAGCGGAGCTCCGCTCCCTTTTTCCTCGCTGGTAGTGCTACCCACACAGTAACCCTTCCCATGTGCTGTGCAGAGCAGTGAACAGAACCGGTCCTCCAATGCTTGGCTCTTCCCACTCTGTTTTGCTGTCACCCACGCAACTTTTATTTAAAAAAAGCCCAAACCAGCAACCCCCAAATACCTCTGTTGACATGATGAGCTGTAAAGGCCTGTGTGGAATTCAAAGAACCCACATTTTCAGTGGGGTTGATACAAGGCTACAAGGTGAAGGGAGCTGACCTACAAGGGCAGCTGGAAGGAGTCATCTGGGAAAACTGTGGGTCACTTCCTATGCTTTTCTACTATCATGTTCATTTTGTCTGGTTTTTAAGGGGAGTCTCTGGATTTTGTGCTTACGAAGAAAGCCTTTGAAAGGCAATTGGTGAGAGTTTCTCAAGTGAGAGCTGCCTGAGTTTGCGGAGGGCCTGAACAATTTTTCTGTGGAATAGGATGCTAGCATGGAGACTGCGGCTGATGATTTTAATGCTAACATTGACTGGCTCACGTCCCGCCAAAGCACAGATTTGCCATACCGAACATCTGCTGGGTCTGCCAAGAGTGCCCATTTTGAAAGCACACGGTATGTCACGAAGGTCTAGAAGGGAGCATTGCTACAAAGGTCTGTGAAACTACACTACATAAGCTACCTAAACCAAGCCTTGGCTTAGATTTTATTCCATTTTCCAGTTTAGTGATGTATTTTTTTATATATAGAATGATAAGAAGCACCTTTCCAGAGCTCTGCTGTCTTTATGATTAATATAAACAGTTCATATTTTTACATTCCTGTATTCTTACTTCATTTTGACACCCTGAATGCATCATCAATTTTAGCCACCTCACGGGACTATTTGCAGAAGATAGTTCTGAGTGATTGAGAATATAAACACCTAACTTGTTTATGCAGCATAGGTGGCGGAGAAGGAAATATTATTTGGGAGGGGTCAGAGTGTGGGAAGGGTTATGGCTGATGCTAATCCTCTTAAACTTAGATAAGCGTTTTCACTTTGAGATAGCTATCTTAATTCTGAATGCCTCACCTCATTTGTCATTGGTGTTTATTTGTCATTGCATGTTTATTGAATATTGAGAATGTATGTCCTAAATTACTTCAGTTTGCTGAAATATCTCTTCAGGACGCAGTATGCCCAGCCAGCAGATGCTTGCTGTTTTCCTTCCACCTTCACATGGTCAAAACAAATTACAGATTTCTCAGGTGCAACCTACTTCTCTGAAAGGGGCTATCTGAACATCCTTCAGCTGCTTAATAACCTCTCTTTTTACAGACTATATGACTAATCCGTGCTTCAGATATGTACCTGTAACGTGCATAATGCTATTGACTTTTTTGCATTCTCCATCAGATGTGCACAGTGACCTTGTACCGAATCCCGTCAGTGTTCATCATGCTCTTAATGCAACCCACCGAGCTAGTACCTGTCCCAGCAGAGTATTAACTGTGATTTCCAGAGGGCTGACACTGGCCTTCCAGCAGATTGCTGTAATCCACTGTGGTTGTTACCATATTGAGAAACTATGCTCTACAGTACTTGAATGTGTGTGGGATAGGTCTTTGCTTTTCTTTCATTTTGCCCTGGTTTCCAGCCACCATAAAGATATGCAGCTTCCCAATTATTCAAAATTATCCCATCAAGATCAGGAGCTTCTGCACGTGAGATCAACCACAAATTGATGCTGGAAACATCGTGTGTTTTGATACCTGCTTTCTACAGGGTTGGAACCGTTGATCTTAATGATCCCTTTTTATCTTTGTTATCTAGACAAACAGAGAAGTGCAATTTGGTTTCCAGCACACTTCAAAAACC
The DNA here is from genome assembly GCF_017639655.2 of Falco naumanni. Taxonomy (NCBI): domain Eukaryota; kingdom Metazoa; phylum Chordata; class Aves; order Falconiformes; family Falconidae; genus Falco; species Falco naumanni. The sequence continues at coordinate 3,980,028 of NC_054061.1, forward strand.
GACAGCTGACTTTGACAAAGTGAGCTGCTGTTTTACACTCAGCCTTTATCTACCACAGGTGAACAGAATTAATTCCATTTTCAGACAGTCACTGTTTGCTTTGACATCCAAGTCATGACAATTGTGAGGATATTCCCCCTCTTCTGAACATGGAAAACAATAATTTGTTCCTGCCGTAACGTTCTCAAGGCACTGTCGACTCTATTAATTGCCAGGCATGTTGCTCTGTAGCAGAAGTGCCAAGTGGTGCTGATATGTTATGGTGAGATTAATACTTCCAGGGCACAAGAAGTGGATGCCTGGGATTCATTTCCCAGGCTGGTAGGCAGAGATAAGTTAGTACAGATAATTTACTACTTCTGTTCTGAATTTTTGTAGGCAGTCTACCTCTTATTTTCTTCCAAAAATGAAATTCGTGCCAGCCAACTTTTTGAAATGTGTATGCCGTTTTAGTAATTACTTTCTTCTAGAATATCAACTATGGAAATCTTTATCAATTATGTCCCCTATCAAAAAAATGGTCAATTACTTTGAAAATACTTTAAATAATGTCATTTTTTTTAAAAGAAGGCAAACTTCTTCGGTTTTAAATCTCAAAAATGAGAGCCACTATGACAATTGCACTTTTTAACCCAGGTTGTGAAGACATTCATACAGCTAATGGATGCTGCTGTGACTCAAAAAAGTGCCAAAGTCTGTAAAATCGTAATTAATCTGTAAATTAGGGAGACTATTAACCTCCAATATAAAGCATTTCAAAACCTGCTTCTTCCAAATAAAGGCTAAATGCTGTTTAGAGTTTTAGGATTGGTAGCCCAATAGCAGGATGACAGTGACATCAGGAAACGTAAACACTTGTTTCCCAGCAATGTGGAAGAAGCGTGATCTAAAATAAGACTGACGCACCCTGGAGCACACAGGGAACAGGCACGCTTGTCTGCCTCTCGTGCAGTCAGCCTTCTGCTCTGAGCATAACCTGATTCCAGGTCGTGCATTAAGCAAGGCAGTTCATTCTCCTCTGGTATTCAAAACAGCTTCTTGCATGATTGCATTTTTAATGTCAAGTGGCTGGGGAAGGTTCTGTGTTATTGTGCAAAGAAAGTATTAAATCTAAGAGCTATGGTATATATTATTAAGTCAGAGGATTCAAAATTACATCCCATGATGATCTGCTCAATGGTTCCTGGTAGCTGGTGAAAAGCTTGGCCAATAGTCATGTAGTAATAAGTCATATTTCTTATTTTTTGTTATTAAATCCCATTGCTTCCCCAACATTAATTTTCTATGTAAGCAATAACTGGTAGTTGCCAGAGGGATTTTATATAATTGCAGATGGTAGGAGACATAGTTGGTAATTGCAGAAATGTAGAGGGAGATGTCCAGGAGATGATCTTCTATTAAGATGTGGCTGTTGCTATGGAATACTTTACTAACTGCTGTTCTGCATGAGAGTGCTATGATACATCATTTCAAATAAGAGGTTATTTTTAAAGCAGACCCATTTCTTCTCCTGCAGAAGCAAAATCAGATCACCTCTCTGAGGAATATTAATTAAAAAAAACTCCTGTGCTGGACAACAGACATTATATAGAATATAGTTCATGAAGCAGTCAAGAGAATTAGAGTCCACCATAATACCAGTCAGCAATGAAATCAGGGACTTTCATATCCATCTCATAAGACAAACTTGACTCACTAAATTAAACAAAACTTGTCTTGCAGATACGAAGATCACCATCACAGCAAAATAAAGCTTACTAGAGGCTAATGCCCTCAGTTTGAACGGAACTTTGTAAATTCACTCATATCAGAGAGACCATTATTTGTTCTGTTTATTTTGAAGTATGCTTTCTGTGTGAAGAGAGGGGTACAAAATGAAGAAACGATGGTGCTGGATGTTTGTGAGGGACACAGTACGAATTGTACCTATGTGCTTGTGCCAAAAATAGTGCCAGGTGCCATGGTCAGCCTGGGCTTTGCTGACGGACCCCAGGAGCGCTGGGAACACAGTAGCTGTCCCATTGCTTCGTAAGAACAGCTTCCATCTCCGCCCCTCCGGGCAATGTTATAAGGATAGGTTAAGAAAACAGTCATGAATTGTTAAGTTGGTAATGCTGGCTCAACAATCAGCAAGTCACTGCTGCTATTCTGTAGCAGTGTAGCTTTAGCTCCTTGTGGAGTAGTAGTCGAAAGAAAAGCTGTCTGTCAGGACAATGGAAAAAAATTAATTCAGTGATAGACATGAATGACAAGTTCTAGTGCAAGCTTTTCTCATCTTAAAATCCACGTGTTGGGAAGTGGCCGTGCAATGACTGGAGCACGTGAAGTTGTTCGCATGGCAGGGACAGATGAAAACTTTAAAATCAGGAAGAAACAAAGCAACATCTCCCTCTACGGGAGTCACCTGTACCGCACCCCAGGCTCTGGGCAGCTGAAGGCTCCTGCAGGGCTGGCTGCCTCTCTGGTGGAGCAGGCTGCGTTTTGCCTTTTTTTTTTGGTTTTCCTAAGGGCTTTGCAATATCATTGTGGTTACATGTGCTGCTTGTGGCGGGGTAACCAGCATGCAACTAACCAGGTGAACAGATCCATCCTTCAGTGCTTTGGCAGTCCAGCCCTTGTGCATAGTCCCTGGAAGAAGAAGAAACCACGTTGGTTTACCTGTTACAGAGGGAGGAAAACATCACTATGCTGAACCCAAGCAAGTCTAGAGATGTGAGACATCTGTCATCTGAAGATTATGTCACAATAAGAATAACCAGATGCCTGTAACACATAGATTTTTTTTTTTTTTTTTTTTTTTTTTTTTTTTTTTTGTGGACAAATATTCCTTGTTGCTTTTTTTACATAAAGCCCTACAATTCATTTTGGGTTAACTTATTTCCTTGCACTTGCTTCTTCCTAATTCATCTATAACATTTTTGTCCATAAGAAATGGCTTATGGAAAGCATTGAGGTGAATATCAGTGAGAAATATGCCAGGATATTTGTTTGGGAGTGCTTAGAGGGTCATTCTGAATCTTATGGATCAACCAAGCAAGCAATTAGTCTCAAGTGTCAGTTGACCTATACCACAAATTAAACTATGGAAGGTAAAGCATTCTCTGGGTGATAGTTGTGGTGAATACTTTCCAAATGAGTCATACAATAGAAATACTGTCACATAAACTGTTTATTGGATAACAAATGAATATGAAATATGAATATGAAACAAAATGAAAATCTAAATCTTTCTTTGTACTATTTTGAGAAGGAGGTAACTTCCTGAATGTACTGATTACTGTGAATAACCCCCGAATATGCCTCTTAAATTAATTTTTGATTTCCCTCCATGTTATGCACTGAATTCTCAGAGGTTTCTGTCTCATTAATATCATAACATTTCTCTAAGTTTTGGCCAGTTTTAAGAAAGTGAGAGATGTGTAGTTTTATGCTAAATTACCCTTATCACACATGGAAGCATTTACCAGTGCACAGCATTTCTCCTGAATGCACCTCATACTCTTAAACTGCTCTGTAGATTGTTTTTCCACTGAAGTTCCTTTTTAGGTACTAAAATAGAGAAAACAAAATCCTAATTTTATTTCAATGTACAGTTTTGTAAAAACATAGGCATGCAGGAACCCCAACAGAAGTAAATGCCAACTTTCTGCAGCCACCCCATTACCCTTGTTACCATGCATATGCATCATGTTCTGCATGTGTATGTACAATTAGTGAAGTCCGCTGTTATACAATGACTTGAAATGTATCTCTGGAAATTGAATTTGGCAAACAAAGCAATATCTGGCACTCAAACCACTATTTCAGGCCTTCTTCATGAAATAGATTCCACTTTTTTTTAACTGAGGGGACATTTGTTGATTCTCCTTGGAGCCATGTGCATTTCAGATTATTTCTGGGCTGTTGCGACCAATTTTTTCAAACGTGATTAGTGACTTTGCAAATCAGATCATTTAGACATGTCTTTATTAAACAGAGCTATAGAGACCATGGATCACTTTACAAAGTCTTGCCTAGTACTTTTCTTAATGGGATGTATCATGAGGTCTTAAGCCCCTTACCACTGAAAGGGGAGCATCCTTAAGCACTTTCACCATCTGTATGTGAAGACATGATGCCATTAAGGAGCTCAGCCAGCAGGTGGAGTTTAAATTGCATTTAAACAGCAGAACTTTAGACTCTGATTAAGGCTTAGCTGACTGTGCTACTGGAAATGCCTCTTACTGACAGTTCTGGAAGAGCTTTGGGTCGTAAAATCTTCCATTGGCTGTCAGACCATTTATATGTAGACCACATTGCTAGTGCAAAGATAGCACATACAGTTTATTAACTTGCTTGTGTTGACTTTGGAGTAACGTAAAGGAGTGCTAAATAATTGTCACTGTATACATTAATTAAAATAAAAAAAAAAAATCAACTGTCAATTTTATAGAAACCTGAACAGACACGAAGGGAGAAGGAGCACTCGGATGAACTGAATTATCAATTTAAGCTTTTTTATTTTTTGCCTCGATGGCAAAAAATAGGATTAGGATAGGATTAGGTTAGGATTTGATGGCAATGCCTCGCTAGAAGCTGCATTAAGCATTGAAAGAGAAGAGAGGGTCAAGAAATATCTGACAAAAATCATAACACTGCATTGGTAGCAATGGGAGGTAGATGAGAGAAGGGTTTATTGCATCTGTCACTAAGCTTTATTATGAACCTAGTGCTGAACAACAGCCAAAGCAAGAGAAACTAGAGCTGGCTGACTGCTCTGTGCAGGATATGGCTATGGCTGGCATCTGCCCGGGAATGAAGCCAAACTCCAAGGCTTATACCTCCATCTTAGAGATGAACTGCGTGGTCTGGCACCACTTTATCTTGCACTATGGGTTCTGGCTTAAGGTTAAAGGCAAAATCTGATTTATACATGCTGCAATGATAAGCTATTCTGCTCTGGAGGCAGTTTCTGCTGTTCTCCAGGAATTGGTGTAAGCGTGTAAGACTGTGAAGAAAAACAATGATGGGATTTGCTTTGGCTAATAGAGATGTACGCAGTACTGGTATCCAGGGAAGTCCTTATGTCTCAGTTTTCAGGGGAAAAAAAAAAAAGAAAAATAAAAGGTTACAGCATGCTGTGGTGTTTTGAAGCGTGAAATTTTGCACCTTTCTGACAGGAATGCAGAGCCTCATGGAGATTCAGTCTGTAAAATCTAAAGTCATCCTGGACACAAAAACAGGCAGGAACATGTGAAAAGGAAAGGGAAAGTGAACCAGACAGGCAGATCAGGGCCTGCCAGGTTACCCTGACTTCCTCAGAGCTATGCAGGAGAAGAAAGGGAATTGGCAGCCTTTAAAAGCACATGATGACACAACCTGATTGCTGCAGAGACAATGCAAATTACAGGCAAAACACAATAAAAATATACAGGCTGAAATTTCAATTGTAGAGGCTACAGAAAAACTACTCCTTTACCCTAAACCAGGTCTGTTTCTGAACTGGTGATACTAAACCTGCGATGAAGGACTCAAAGGAGAGATGCAAAGCACCACAAAAAGCATCTTCACAGCAGATGACACAGATTGCAGAAAAACCTCTGGAGAATGCCCAGGCATTTGGAGGACTGAATGTCTTTCAGGTCCTTACACCTGAAAACACACTCATATACCCAAATCAGTCAGGCACCTGCTCAGCAGAATGCCTGAGAAGGGAGAAGGAAAAAGAGTGAGCTATAAAATGAGCATCTCAGCACCCATAAGGGATGGATGCAGCAGCCAGGGAGCAGCTGGACAAACTGCGCTTGACCCAAGTAACGTTAAACAAAGCCCTAGCAAGAATTTACTACCAAATACCCTCAGTTCAGTGAATACATTTCACCTGGCAAAAAGGAGAATTTTCTCCATACTAAGCACCAGGAAAAGGAAAGTTGGCAACTGATGCTGGAGAAGGAGAGCTGCCGTGGCCACGGAGGCTGTCATAAATAATGCTGGGAAGCATTTCAGGAGGCAGGCCATCCCTGCCTGGGTGGTCTCAGACAGCGAGCCCTGGTTTATTCCTGCTGTCTCGCTGGCTGCAAAAATGAACAGCATTGTGCTTGCCACCTTAGAAAACCTCAGTAATCTAAAGGCCTGGATGATGTGCTTTCTGCCATAGCAGAAGATTGGCTTTGCTGATCTAAGGATCTGTTCCAGTTCTGGGTCTAGTGTTTCAGTTTCACGTCATCACTCTCTCATAGCTCGCCAGGAGGCAATGCTGAATCAGCAGCTCACTCCACGAAGACTTCTGAAAGAAAGCTACAAAAAGCAAAGAAAATATATGGTGTTCCACTCTTGAAATGATTTGCTATAAACTGCCTTTCCAGTCTCCCGGTGCAATGCTTCATGCCTGATGTCAGCATACTTGTGTACTTTGGTGCTTACAGTCCCAACATTATTATACCTGCCAGTTGGAAAGGAGTTGCAGACATAAAGGAAGAAAAATGTGCAAAGGATGAAGGCTGCAACTACTGGCAAGCTATAAACTTCCTTGTATGTATGTGTGTGTATATATATATATATATATATATATATATATATATATATATATATATAAAAGTGGGAAATTCTGCCAAGATCAGGCTATTTTTTTAATTAAATAAACTTTTCTTTTATTATTTTTTCTTCAGTTTCTGAACAAAATCTAGCTGCCAGTGTATGGGGTGCGAGGTCAATGGGATGTACCTGAAATCAGATGGGATCTCACTAGTAATGTGCTTCTTAGATTCCCACGTATTAACTGCAATATTTCCAGCACACTGATTTTTATTTCAGACATCAAAAGAAATGAATAGGCATTAAAAAGAGGGAAGAGGGAAGGAATTCAAAGTCAAGCATGGTGATTTGCTGTATAAGATAAAAGAAGGGATGCTGAGGTGATACATGATCTTGCCTTTTGTGTTGCATCTGCACCTCAGTCAATCAGTTCTGTGATGAGCTCCAGTTTTACTCAAATTTGCTGTATATATTCTGTGATCTTGTTCTTTACTCCCAACATAACAGCTGCTGGCAGAGAACTTACTCTTAGAGTATTGCAAAACCAGCTCTATTGTAATGTTTTTCAGTGAGAATCAGACTAAGTTTGAGGGTTTGACATTTGTCAGGGGTCAGGAGTGTTTGGCCAGTCATCTCAAGACTGTCACAGAGTCTGCTAGAAGAGGCCAGTGGCATTTTATGTATGTGCCGAAAAAATGGCAAATTGCAGTGAGGCTAGGGAGAGCGAGCTTTGACTTCATTAGTCAGTAAATTACAACAGATGGTTTTAAAATTACTTCATCAGCAGTGAGTTTTTGTTTTCTGCAGAAATCCATGCCATCACCTCAATCAGAAGACAAAGCAGAGAGTGGATGTTTTATTATTATCACATCTTTGCTGACTTCTACCAGTCAGAGGGAATGAGGAGGGAGGAATGTAAGATGGGGAACTGGTCGTGGGAGGGTATTATAGAAGATCATCACCTTTGGTTTCTAGGAAACTCATGGGTTTTTTTGTTAAAGGGCCCTTGTTTCTGTGCAGGAGCTCCTGCTCCTGCATCATATAGCTTTAAGCATGCAGGAGACCTATGGTAGCTCATCACCAAGGGCTATTGGGTTTTTTTAGGTTGTTCTCCTCAACATGTGTTCATGAAATGTTCGCCTCCTGCTGCAAAGAGCAGCGTTTGTTACTGTCACTGCGGCATGCATGTGTGCAGTTCCTTTGCAGATGGCTGTGCTGTAGTTGCTGTGAGACAAGCACAGCCCTGCTTTGCAATGCTCCTTTCTTTAAACCCAGGAAAGTGCTCAATGGCCATGAAAGGCAGTTGTTCAAAAAGCAAGAGGAGCCCCCCAGTTTCACTATCTGAAGTTAAAATGAGGATGTTGTGATCAGTTCGCAATGTGTAAGGATTGCCATTGACTGTTTAGAAGAGGGGATTATGATGCGAGAAGCTGATGGATGTAACATTGCAGCTGCAATGAGCAGGTTTAAGCTATTGAGGCTGCAAGAAGATTCATCGGAAAACAGTTTGATGATTTCATCAATTAAAGACCTCTGTCAGATACACATCCTGAAGATGTCTATTTTCTCATTAGGCAGTACTTGCAGTGTACTGTGTGAGGTATTTATTATTTTGCTTTATATTGTTATTTGCCAGTGCTCTGAACTGTGTAAAATACACTGGAGTACCATGTTCTCCCTGGCTCCTGGATTCCTGCTACCCAGACAGCATTAGCTTGGCTATAGCTATTCCTCCAGAAGGCATACAGAAGATGGGTACTGTATTAAAACACTTAAATGTACAACCCCAATGACCATATTTTGATTGTCAGACAAACTAACAGCTATAAAAGCAGAGTTAATGTAATTCAACAAAAAATTCAGTGTTAAAATAATACAGAAACTTGCAGGGAATGCAGCACAATGTGAAGACAACTTCTGCATGGGGAAGTGATGTAATATGATTGTGTCTAGGACTTGGTCTGTACTTCCAAGAAGAAATAAATCCTGAATGTGACTGCAGAGCTGCCAGGGAAGTGGGAATGAAGAGATGCTGAAATGGTTTCTGCAGGGTCCAGCAATAAATAGCAAGAGGGTTACAGAAATTATGAATAAGTACAATATTTTACTGCAAGTTTAAGGGTGCAAGGGGGGGAGAGTGGCATGACAGGAGGTCATGTCCCATGCACAACCAGCATGACAGGAGGTCCCAGGTTTGCTCAAGAGCTTAAAACAGTTGAGTCCTGCTCAGCTCTTTCTCTTTTTCTGCATGAGCACCAAATCCAGAGGCCTCACTGCAGGAGGTTTTGAGTTTCATCCGTTTCATAGTCCAGTTGATGCCCATATAAGAAAATCATGAGGAATGTGAGCTGATGCTGTCCTCATCCAGCTGGTGAGTAACAGAGGTGGGACTTCTATTTCTGGGAAGTATCAGCCTTTCTTCATGAGCCAACTCAATTCCAGCCTGTGTATCTAACATTTTCATCAGAGGTTCAGATGCAAGATGGATCTAGTGCCTTTGGCATCCCAGAGACATCATTACGGTTTTAGGCAGCCGACAGCAGGATAATGTGTATGCAGCAAGGATTTTCATATAAGTACGAGGAAAATACAGGGACAAACTGATTTGTTAAAGAAGCAGGTTTAATTTGAGTCTTCTCTTCATAAACCTCTCAGCAGTGCTGTCATTTGGAATGATAGTCTAAAGCAAGTCTTTCTCTGATGCCAGGAGGGAAACTAAACTGCATTTTCCTAATGAGAAAGTCATCTCTTTTGTGAATCTGTGAAGATGTGTTGCAGTTCCACCCTTTGGGAAGCAATGGTTTCAAGACACAGCCTTTTTTTTTTCACTGCGGGTTGACAGTCTTGCCACACATTATTGTTTTTTTTTCCAGTTTGGACTCGGGAAGACTAAAGTAAACCAAAATAAATCTGGAGAACAAGGACATTGTCTTTTCTTTCTTTTTTCTTGGCTCATTCCTTCCTAGAGGCATTTATCATGTTCTGTAGAAACAGCAAGTTGTAGCAGAGAGCTAGCACTGCTTCAACTTCAAACAATTAAAGGCCTTTTTGTGGCAAGCCAGTACCACCATGCTGAGCACTCACACGCAGCAGTTAGCTGCCTCAGAATGCCACTTGAGCATTACCAGAAGAGTTACTTTATGATACGTTACTTCAGATCAAATTTGACCCCCCAAGGAGACTATTAAAAAACGCCAAAACATGCCAAGGTTTACAGTAAATAATGGAAACAACTGAAAAGCAAAGCAGAACAACATGAAGGTTTTCTCTACGTGTCTGTAAATTAATGCCCCCGAATCCAAATGACTGACCAGATGTGCTGTCCAAGAAGTGGATCTCTGCAGTCTGACTCCAAATTTTGAACACATCGAAGTCTAAAGCTGTTGCACAAATGGCGATGAAAACAACTTTGTTTGGTGTGGTCTCATTTTCAGGCTGACAGCAAAGAGAATATATACAAGGAAGAGAAAAGGACAAGTTTTAAACTGTCTTTAATGAATATGAACTGGCTTCAAAAATGCAAGTAAGCAATAGACGCTAATTGGAAATGCATGGCAATGAGTTGTCCCTTTGGGGTAAACCAGCACAGCTCCACCAAAACGATGCTGCTGCACCCTTTGACACCAGAAGACAACATGCCCAAGGTATTTTGCTCCGGTGAAACTCTGAAAGCTTGCAAGCCAGCCATGTTAAGGAGATGTTCTATGCTTAACATGGTGAGATTGCAACTACTCCTATCTTTGCTTCCCATGCCTGACCTACAGACACTGTGGGTTGGGTCCCCTTTCAGTCACGTTTATGAGTCCATCGCTGTGGTATGGAGGTGCTGGCAGTGCTGTACATTAGCTAGTAGGCATCAGTTCTCTGAGAAGAAAATTACAGCTGTGATTTTTATTATCGCTTTACCACAACCTCTTTTTCTATGATTCATATTGCCTTAAGAGATTAGTTTTCTTTACCGTTTAACCTTTCTCAATATTGCTGCCTGAACCAAATTTATGTCTAGGATAAAGCTATGTCCTCTTTTTATTGAATCCAGGTACTTTTCATAATGAAACTAAGGTCATGTGATCTTCGATTGTGGTACTTCGAAAATTCTTTATTGAAAATGTATATTATATATTTTTATGACATTAATTAAATGTCTCAAAATAAATGACAACATAAAAAATAATTAATGTCTCTGTTTGGCTCATTATCTCTTAGGATTTGATTTGTGTTCAGAGAGCTGGAAACTCATCTGACCCATATAGATTTAGATATTTGGGAGGGCTGCCTCATGGCAAAATTTAGGACTGAAGAGAAAGGGCTCATGTCATGAGTATGGTACTGTATTTTTTTTTATTTGCTTGCAAGTTCCTTGGCTAAATTGCATTCTCATCCATACAGGATGTTATTCCACCTTCATCACCAGAGAGTATCTGAGTGCCTTCCAGCTAAGCATTATGTGATCCAGCTAACATCTGCCATCTCATTCTCTCTTTCATCCTTACCCAAGCGTGTGCATGTTTTGTTGTTGATTTTAGACCTACATGTTGCCATGTGTCAGTGTTACAGAAAGTCATATGTGCATCAAACACTCTTCTAAATAACTTGCATATTGATACTGCAAGACCCCCCTGGTTTATGGCCAGAGATTTAGAAAACTGAAATGAGGGTATAAAGCTGTTGTAATCTTGCAAGACAGAAATAATTATAAATCCATCAGGATTTCATTATCTTTATGTATATATTTATATTATTCCAGCATCTTGGAGATCTTTAAGCATGAATTAGACGATGTATACTAGAAGCTGTACAGTTTGTACTTTCAAGTCATTTACAATCTAATGATAAGACAACAGATCTTGTCTTTTCATACAGTAAACCTTCCTATTATAGAAAAAAGGATGCAATTGCCTATTAAATCTCATGGAGAAGTTCTCAATGTCAGCAGAACTAGGCTTCTGTGAAGTCTTACAAGTAATTCCTATATGGTTACTATTGTTAGTACTGGTTTTATTATTCTTAAAAATGATAGTGTGCTGTACAAGCACACAGAACTATGTCCAAAAGGTGTTTAAAAACTCTCTGGTGCACGGCAGGGAGTTCAGATTCCAGTTCAAGCCCTGCTTAGGGTTTCATGAAAGAAATGATCTGAGGAGGAGGTATTTGCAGTAGAATATGGAAGTGCTTGAAAGACAAGTCCAGTGTTAGCGGACGATTGACATTTATTGACTTCCTGCACCATCTAGTGGGGATTAAAATTAATTGCTCTCATTTTGTGAAGACTCTAAACTGTTTCAGAATGACCGCGGCTTCCTTTCCCATGCCTTGCAAAGAGCACTGGAGGACCCGGTTCTCATTGTCCTTCACACAGCAGGACCAAGCTTCATTGGCATAATCAGTGTCACCCAAGACAGCATCCAACTGTTACTGGAGCACATTGCAGCCAGCAACACATAGGAGTAAATCTACTTAAATTAAGGCCAAGAGGACCACTGGGAAGGGCAGACCTCAGGGAACATTACTGGGGTGTCATCGAGCCGCGGGTGTATGCAGGACCTTGGAGTCAGGCTGGTCTCCTGGCTGTGGGGAACAGAGTCCAATGAGGACCTAGAGAATGTAGCTGCAAAGGGTTCCGATGGGCTCGTGTTGTGGCTGGGGCAATGGGATGAACTGCAAGAGATCTGAGTGTGATTCTTCCCTCTCTCTCACGACCTGGTTGGAGTTACAGGTTCGAGGGTGTCCTGACTGGCTAGGACTTAGGAGAAACATTTTTCATCAAACATTAAGTTTTTCAGGTTGCTCAGCAAACCACAGAGGAGGAGCCAAGATCGGACTGTGCAGGTGGAAGCAAAACCCACTGCTGTTGAAAATAATTTGCTTAATTTTCAGTGAACAGGTGATTATACTCCTGATTTTCTCCTCAGAAAACAGCAGCCAGCTTTTTTCTGTTGCTGGGCAACCCAGTTATGCTTTGAAATTTGGTTAAAGTTGTGAGTGATAAACACTTTTAAATAGACATGATAGCACTACAGAGACAATCCTGATTTCAATGAACAGCCAGGAGGCTGGAAAATCCCACCTACAGAATATAGTTGATGAACTAAAAAATTTCCCAGGCTAACTGAAAGGAAGGAATATACAGAAAAGCTTGAAGAAGTGGAGAGAGATCTCCTCCCCTGAGAAAGAGCGCTAATTATTTTCGTATGATTGTGTTTGTTATTTCTGGTACAGTCCTTGTTCAGTCAGCCCATTGCCCTTCCCTTCTTAAGAGTCTGTTTGTTGGACGTGGTCTTCTATGTATACATGTATCATTATAACAGTAATGAAAAGCACACTCTGCCTGGGAAATTGGCATGTCATAGGCTGGAAATCGGTCTGTGGAAAATGTTCTTCACTGCAGATGTTCTCCCCTTCAAGACCAGGGCTTGTCTTGACCTGTCATGTTGGCAGGTTTTGGCCCAAGTAATGGGGACCAAGTGGATTTGAAACGCCACCCTTGTAGTCTGACACATCTTCCTTTGGCTTTGCTTGAACAAGGTCCCAAGGAGTTAACTGACCCATGAGGTGCTGGGCCCTACAGAGGCATCTGCTTGAGACCTTCCTCCTTGTTCAGTGGAGGTGTAATTCAGATGCGATGGTGACATTGACTCTGGGAGCCTTTCCTGGCTGTGGTTAGCTTTGCTGTGGTAGCACGACAGAAATCAGAAAGTATAAAGACCTGAAATGTGGTGTCTGCTTTGTTTTCTCCTTGTAAGTGCAGGATTCCAGTTTTCCAACGTGCATTTCATGCTGGCAGAACATCACTCAGTTGTTGCCGTAATATCTCATACTGTTTCCTGGTTTGCAATGGCAGAATTTCCTATGCCTTTGTTGTAGATTTATTTTTTATCTTTTTTCCTTTTGGTTTGATGCTGCCTGTCACTGCAGGCACTGACGCCTGCTTTGTTGCTTTGTCTCAGGGCTTGGAAAGATCTCAGTTGCCTTGCACTGACCTGGATGAGAGAGGCAACTGGTATGTAAAATTTGTTACTGAATCACTGAAAATAGACGTTCCAGCTGCCACGCTGTTGCTCTTCAAACATAAACAATATCACTGTTTTAAAATAGTGTTTTCTTTAAAAAGCCCACATTGCAACATGTCGCAGCAAATTTCTTCCTTGAAGATGCTACTGCCTTCACATTAATAACAACATTTTTCAGCTCAAAATAATTACAAAGCTGATCAAGCAAAGCTGCATTTCTCTCCTCCCCCAGAAGTCAAAGGGCCTCCCACCACAGAAGTGTGCCCTTACATTTCTTAGTGGTTGGGATGCTGGAGATGCAATACTCCAGCATCAATTAAAAAAAAAAATAAAATGTTGAAATGCCTGACTCATGGGTCCTGCCAATAAAACCTTACACGGCCTTCGCTGGGGAGGTCTCTCTCCTTTGGTATTGACAGCTGTCTGTTAACACAACCCGTAAGGCTGTTGTCCCCTGCCTAGTGAGGACAGCAAGCTGCCTGGTCTTAATAGGCTTCAAGTGCTTCAGGAAGCTGTCTAGCAAAGTGTCTTCTTAGGATAAAGAATCTAGTTTTCATAGGCATTTCTGAATATTCATATTTAGATTTATTGAGAAGTAAAAAGGACTGTCAGTAATTTTGGGTGAATCTTCTCTTGAATTCAATTATGTTCTTCCTCTTCAGGTTTTTTTTTTTTTTTTGTGGTAGATTTTGCCAAAATATCCTTTAATTGTGTGTGTTACTCTGATGGATGTGGCAGAATTGCAAACAGAAATGACTGCGGATGCTGTGCTGAGCATGTAAAAATGGAAACTCCATGAATATCCCTCTTAAAAATCTGGCTTTAAAGACTTGGTTGACTTTTATTTATTTGATTAATTAATCCAGGTGATGAGAGGCTAAAAGTGCTGGTTTGAAGTGCCCTCCTCTTGCTTTCTTCCAGACAGCTCTGCCCACATGCCTCAGCCCTGATCACCTTTTCCAGTTCACATCTGAGCTTCTTTGAGGAATAATGTCACATGGTTTGAACTCTCAAGATATTTTTGCTGCTAAGACTGTTGACCACAAGGAGAGGTGACAAAGTTCATCTCTAGGCATCCTCGCAGTGAGCACTGTAACCACTTTCTGAGTGAAAAATAAATCAAAGATCCCAAACATGCCCTGTTTATACTTTGTGTTTGAACTTGGGAGATATCCTGGCATTTTTGTTGTTCATTGCTTTCCATGGTAAGATTGTCTGTGTAGCCTTAATGTATCTGTCGAGTTAATACCTACAGACATTGCCTTCTTTGCGTCTCATTTTGATTCTGATCACAATCACAGAAAAGTGCCTTTCTGGAACTAGATGGGTGTTAATAACTAATGGGACCCCAACAAATCGCCTGAAATACAAAGGTGGGTCAGATGAATGGTTCATATAAAAGTAACTCCCGGTGAACCATCAGGTGGGAATTAAAATTTAATTTAGAATGTACTATCACTGCTGTGGTGGTGGTGGTGGTGATTTACTTGATTGACTGCTGGTTTCTTTCACCTTTGCAAGCCTTAGGTTTTTACTATCTGAGGAAATTAAGGCTGAATTGCAGCAGGAAATTCCTTGTACCCAGGTGTTTCTGGTTATCCGATGAATAACTCGGCTGGTGGGGAGGCAAGGATTAGGATGGGATGGTTTGGAATCTAAATGATTCTCATTGCTTAGTACCACACATTGACATTCTGGCAGCCGCTGTATTTGTTCTCAGCGAAGGATGGGAAAATCCTACTGAGCTGAGTAACAGGTCCAGCAAGCAGCGATAACTTCATTGTTCTTTTTCAATAGTTAGGGTGAAAAGCTGGTTTTATTAGGTTGTCCTGATTTAAGGCATTGAATTTAAAAAATACTGTTGAATTCTGCTGGGTCGTGATTTGAGTTGCTTTAATAATGCAGCTGGGTACTCTGCTGCTCCCGTTCTCCAGCCTGACTTGTGCTCATTTTCCTTCCCAGACGAAAGCATGAAGGGCGCAACCTCAGTTCCACTGACTTGCTGGGAGATGGATCAGGCTGGAAAGCCTACAAATGGCTGAGCTGCTCTTTTGCGAACAAACACAATCAAAATCAGCTTTAATTCAGTGACTGATAGCCCCGTGCTGGACCTAGATGGTGGTGATAGACTTCATAATTTAACAAAGCAGGTGAACAGAGAAACAAATAGCCTGGATGAAAATAGTGCTTTCTGACTTTAATATTCATTACGCAATGGATATGCTGTGCAATGGCAGGCTGTCTTGATTAGCATGGAGAATACACACTACCTTCCTTTCCCTGCAAAGCTCTGGGAATGCAGCTTGTCCAGTGCCGTGGTGATGTGACAGATTTGGTCCGTTAGCTGGTCCCGTGGCTGCTGTGACCTCTAGGTGCCTGTGCACTGCGTGGCCCGTTCCTGCTGTATGCAAAGGTTACCCCAACGCAGGCTTTGCCTTCTGCCCTGGGATCCAGAGCCCTCTGGATTACAAGCCCTTGGTCAAAAGATTCCTCAGCAAGAGTGGCAGATTCAGGAATAAACCTCCTAAAGCCTTGATACATTTCTTGAAATGTAAATTATGCTCCATACCCACTTCAGCTGCTCATGAGAAATAGAGGGATTAAAAGAGACTGAAATGTCCTTTCCTTTGCCCAAAGCTGGGGAAACCATATTTCATTTACTGCAGTGAAGCTAAACAGCTGAATCTGTGGGACTGCTGTGGATGTGCAAGCTGGCAGCCTGGCTTGTAAAAGAAACAGAGAGAGAGAGCAAGCGAGAGAATTATTTCCTCAAGCCTTCAAAGCTCTAATTCCTGCAGACCCCTGGGCTTGGTTGCATTGTCAAAGCTTAGGGGATGAAAACAGGATCATTTCCCTTAAGCAGTCATTAAGAAAAACAACTTCAGATTATTCAGGGTTTCAGGTACTGCTACAGCAGCCTAATGGAGTGATAACCAGTTACATCTTCCTGGACCGTACCAGCAGACACAACCCAGGTTTTACAGTTTTGTAAAACACCAAAGGCATCAGCTCTCCTCCCCGGTGCCACAAACTGCAAATGAAATAGCCCCAGAATAGAGAAATGCTATGCAAACCGCCTTTGGTGCCAAGTGGAAATGTAATTTGCAGGCATGTGTCAGCGGAGAAAGTCCTTTCCTACAGGAGAAGAAATTCAAGCAGCCACATGGAAATACTTTAATTTCAGCATTAACCATCAGAGGAGATGGCTGTTGCAGATCATGGGAGCCAGGTAATTTAGTTCTGAACTTTAAATGTGTGCAACGCCAAGAAATATTAGGGGATGTGGAATGTTTAATGCAGCCCTGCACCGTCAGTGCTGCAGAGTCAGGAGGGGAACCGGAGCAAAGCTCTTGCTGAGCTGATTGATACCTTCACTGGAGCCACAGCACAATATTCAAACTGAGAGCTGGCTCTGAAAAGCCTGCACTCTCTGCTGTTTACTTCTTAGCCATGAGATATAAAATGAGCCCAGAGGTTGCCACCTTCTCAGTGGTGTGATTTTGACAGCTGGCAACCTGTGTCTGCCAGGGGGTGAAGGATGGAGCTGATGCCCCTTCCAGCCTTCAGCCCTCCCTCCCTCGCTCCAGCATCCCTACCCCCAAACCTGTGAATCCAAATAGCTCCAGGGTAGGTGGATTTTCCACCCCATTCCAGGTCTAATTTCTCCTTCAAACTAGTACCATATATCTTTCCCCACCTCCCACTTGTCACTTTATGGCTTGCTGGATCTGTTTCCTTTAATGCTTGAAAATATACAGTTAAAATCACCTTAAAATTTACTAATATGCCTTTTTATTTGAAAGGCTTATTTCCCTGAAAAGCTTTCCCAGTCTTATATGAGGGCATGCTCTCTAATATTAAACATTTTTTTTTTAAAATGGGTGCACATCTGTTTGATATTTAACTCGAAACAAATGGTGAGAGTGGGGAACATGAGCAAAATTACGCTTTAGATAGCTATAAAAGGTCATTTTTGCTTTAAACTACAAAGGATGAATAGGGGCATATGACACACATAATAAAGTCAGAGATAGGTTTAAAATGCCCTCAGGCTACGCTGAGGTCAGCTGCTAGCCTACAAGAAAAGACACATTCTGCCCTCCTTTTTTTTGCCATCCAAAAGTGTGGTGTAGCAAGCTGGGATCTGTGTGCACGGCAGGTCACTCAATCTCTGCTTTAAAACCCATCACATTTTTCTGTATGGTTTTCCTAAGGGATACTGAACTCTTAAGCCTAATAATTAAATAATTGCCCCCAAACTAACCCCTCGTTCTTCCTGGCTGAAAACTGATGAAGGGTTTGGCTTGTCTTGCTGAAGAAGCCATTGCTTGTGCATTGCCCCCTATGATGAGAAATTTCTCACTATAAGACATTTAGGTGATCTGCAAAAAATACATGTGCCCCTTTCTGACATGGACAGAAGGGTTTCTGCCTGAGATGCTGAAAACAAACAGAACTCAGTCTGCCCTGCAGTGCAGCAGCACTGGGCTGCGTAACTGGGTTTTGCTTGTGGGTGCGGATTTAGCCTGTGCTGGGCTTTTTGGTCAGGGCTTCGTTTGAAAACCAGCAAGCACTCCCTGTGAATTTTGAAAGGGAAATGAAGCGGGAAATGGGCCATTTCTCATTTAGAGCTGGCATGGGACCAAACCCATGGGAGCAGATGAGATTTCCAATAAAACCTTCCTGAAAGGCAAAGGAGTGTAGAGACAAGATGCTGGTTGTAATCTGTCTCCAGCCATCTGCTCCAGGAGCACTGGAAATGCAGGGCAGGGTATGACTAGCACCTTGTCGATAAAAGTGAGATGGAAACTTCAGCTCAAATTTGGTCATCAGGTGGCTTTTGCATCTGCCAGAACATCTTTCCTGCTGTTAGATACAGATTAGTGAAGAAATATGGAACAAGAAGGTCAAAACCTTACATGGAGCTCCATCCCTCTAAGGCTTGTTTGAAGCCTTGTTCTCATTTCTGTACTGAAAGGGCAAAATTTGAGTCTTACTGTTTCTTTGCAAAGTAATGCAACTGTTCAGTTGATTTTCCCATTCCTCCCGAAACACAAGCAGGTCCTTTATCCTGGCAGAAGTTATTTAAATCCTTTCCACAAATTATGGGCTATTTCTAATTTCAGACATGAGATATGCATGCACATTTAAAATATTTGGAACAGAAACTCAATGTATTTTCTGAGTATTCATGAGCTTTGTACTCCAGTCTGCAATCACTAGAAAGCAAATTGTCCATAGCTCCATCCCATAACATGTAGGTTATTAATGGGAACCAGGTATCCTCCTTCAAAGGAACAGGAACATCAAGAATCATATCTGTTTCTCGTGTTCTAGAAAGCATTCACAGTTTTAATCATTATTCAAAGAGGTGAAAAAAGCTGGACAATAAATTCAGGAGCTAGCTCGGTTACAGAAAGGTACAAAGACATCCTCTGGCTGAAATGCCTCTTATTAAAGCCTGATATGCCGCCCTTTATCATACCAGGCACACGAGCTTCCAGCTGCCAACATGAGGGCACACTGGCAAACAGCCGACCCAGCTGCCGTGGTTACAGTGCCATTTGTAAACTTTATTTTTTATGCTCAGCATGCATTGAGAGTGATCCCTTTGTTCCATATGGCTTCCATATAGTGACACTGCATCCTGTGTAGGAGAGGTCAAGGAGTGGATTATCAGCAAGTGTTTCAAGTCAAGAATGAAGGGAGCTGGCAGGGCAAATCTGCACAAAGCCTGTTCTGTGCTTCTCATCGGTGCAGTGACCTCTGGGTTTCGGTGCCTGTATGTTCCCCCCCTTCTCCCTTCATGTGCTGAGCGCAGCCCTGACTAACGTGTTAGCACAGCATTTCCCTGGCAGGTTTTTGGAAGCAAAGAGAGAACAAAAGCAACCCTGAAAGCCTGGCTGAAATGTTTAGCTACAAGCAGGGAGGCCAAAAGCAGGGAAGGAGCAGTGCAGAGAAGAATCTGCTCCCATCTGCTCCCATCCCCATCTCCATCCTCATCCCCAGCCTACTGTCCCACTGCCCAGCACCCTTGGAACCAGGCATCAAGCTGCAATTGCTGGATACTCCCACAGGCATATTAACCCTGCTGTGGTCAATGGTGAGGAGAGGGAAAGGCTTATAATCCTTCATGATACTTCTTGTCATCCTGCTCTCCTCAGAGCATCCCTGATCCTTGGGGTGGCATCAGGAGTGACCTGTGCTCTGCGAGAAGGTAACTTGGCTCATCTCCCTGCATCTCTTGCTCGAGGTCCAAGCCCCAGCAGAATGTCACAGCAGGGAGAGCATGTGGGGACAGCCAGGCAGGCTCATCCACATCAGCCATAGCGCTGCTTCTGTCCCTGCCCCCGCCCCAGGCAGGGATGGGGGTGAGCATCATCCCAGAGCTCTGTGGTTTCTCTTTCCAGCCCAGCATTGCTGAGACCTTTCTCTGGATCCCGAGAGCAGGTGGCAGGTCCTGGTCCTGCTCTTGTTCTGCTGAAATTAATGTTCCCCACCAAAAATAACTATAGATAGTTTTGGGTCTCTTTCTCCCTGATTTAGAGCATGCCCAGCACCAGCAGGATGTGACTCCATCCCCCGGCTGCCCAGCTGGCTTCTCACCCGGGGACAGCGCCCGGCCCGGCCACCAGCGCCGGTTTCCTCAGGAGATGCTGCGGGAGGCGCTGCCAGAGGCTCTGCTGAAGTCTGGGCAGACATCACCCACAGCCTGGTCCCCCGCCAAGCGGCGGGTCACCCTGTCATGGCAGCAGGTCAGGCTCACGGGGCAGGAGCCACCCTCCATCACCCCAGGCTGGCGGGGCCCGATCCCCCGGCTGCCCTGCCTGTGCCGCGCGGTGGCACCGGGGGTGAGCTGCTCCGTGGCCCCCCGGCACCGAGGTGGGGCTGGCAGCCTGTAGTGCCCCGGGTCCCTCCAGGCCTGTCTGTAGGTGGGCGTCACGCTGGCTGACCCCCGTCACCGGGACCTCCCCGGTGCGCCGGGGCTGCTGGCACGTGATGGAGAGCGCTCGGTGAGCACTTCTGCCAGCCCCCTCGGCGCCCTGCGGGGGTCCGGCTGCCCCACGGACTCGTGTGTGTCTGAGCGTAGCAGGTTGCTGACCATTTCCTACATAGGTAGGTATGCAAAATTAATAACTACATTTTAATAACTCATGACCTGTAAGACCTGAGCAGTTACAAACCTCATAGGGTTATTACCCACCAAGTAAAAATTATATTCCATTTAAACATTCCTCATATAATATCCCCACTGCAGTCCGCATTTCAAGAAAAACAGCGTTACCACTGCTGTTTCTCTGGTAGCTAATGAGTTAGCTTTGGCTGGGGATCAGGAGCTTTTGAGGGGTGTAGTTTACATTGACCACTCAAAGGCTTTAGATACTCTGGACCGTACCTTGTTGTTTAATGATACAAAGTTAAATTGGGGCCGGGGGGAGCGTAGTCAGCTGGTTACGGCAATGCTGGAGAAAGTGCAGTGTAACCCTCAGCCCTCCTCTGCAGGAGCAGCATGGGTGCCTGGGGAGGGACGGGGCTGGAGCAGGGTTGGGGACGCAGGGCTGTGTCCCTGGCAGTGACAGAAGCCATGGGGCAAGGACCGAACCTCTGCTATGACCCAGGGCGCTGGGGGTTTCAGGGATGCTTGGGGGGGACTGCATGGTGACACCCTCCCTCTTGACTTCCACAACATCTATCAACAGGGAAAATAATTTCTCCTTCAGTCTGAAAGTCCTCTGAAGTTTGTAAAAAGGTGTTTATGAAAACGCCTCGCCTCTGGGATGGGAGCCTGGGGACGAAGGGTGAGGAAGGGCTGTTGCACCCATCCTGTTTTAGCAGCAACACCCAGGTGTGGAGGCTGGTAACCCTTCCTGAAGGAGAGATTTCAGACCAGGAATGGTCTTGAGAGCAGCGATCGAGAGAGTTGGGAATATGTCATTGCCACCATAAAAAGAAAGGCTAAACAGAATGGCAGGGGCAAGACAAATGGCGTAGGGAACGATTAGTCCTTTTTGTCCGTGACAAAAGGAGGGAGCAGTCAGTGAAATTACAGGCCAATAGCTTCTGAACAAACAAAAGTACAGCGAAATCCCAGCAGCAGTCCAGCAGCTCGGCCAGCTGGTGGGACCCCCGCTGCCCTGGGCTGGAACCTCAGGTCAGAGAACCGCACACATCAGCTCGCCTGAGCCAGGAGAGGAAGCTGGGGTACATCACACCGCGTCCATCCTCTACCTCGTCGCTTTTGCAAGCCTGAGCACCAGCCACTGTCAGCTAGTTCATCTTTGGTGTGACCCATTGCACACATTCTTACATACTTCTGATTGTTTTTCTATTTTACATTAGCTCTTTGTTCGCCCCTGAAAATGGATTACCATTCTCTGTAATTTTATGTGTCAGGAGGAACAGATGCCAGCAGTGAAAACAAATCCAGAAAGTTCTTCCCTTATGCTCTATTTACACCGGATCGTCTTCTGTCTAATTTGATTTCAGTATCAATATTTTTCCTTTTAGCCTTGTGCCGTGCGAAAAATGGAGATACTAAAAGGCGTGGCACGATTATGTTCCTGTAAATAATGTGTTTGTAAATAATCCCGTAAATAATGTCGTGTTGACTCTGCTGTGTAGGGCAAATACTTAATTTGGGTTAAAAAGAAATATTATTGACCATTTCTGCCTGACAAGTCTGAAGCTCATTTAGAATCATAAAACCCACTTTTCAGCTGAATGTCCTGGAGTATTTAAGAGTTCGGCTTTAATGGTGTGGCAAATGAATCTCAGAAACTGCGGTTATTCAGTGCCCAGGTGCTACAGAAAACCCTGACAGTGGACTGTGCCTTTCCAAGTGCCTGAGTGCCCAGGTAGCTTACACAGCATTCAGCTTGGCAAGGGAATTAAGAGTAGAGGAAAAATGTCTTTTTCCCCTTGCTGTACCTTCTTTGTTAGCTTCTTTAGAAGGAATTACAGAAAAATCCTTAGCAGGTGGCATTTCACTCTATTGCTAAAATATATCAAGTTGTTCTTCTACCCTGACAGTGTTGGCTCCTTTCCTGTGGACAACAAAACTGAGCTGGCTGAGCTGTCGCGTGTGAGAATATGCAGAACCAGCTCATCCCATTAAAACAAAGGAAAGGTTGGGAACCTTGCACTGCGCGGGGGATTAGTGCCTTACCACCGTGCAAATGTCTAACAGCAAATACGTAAGAGGCATCAGTCCTGCGTAAAGTATTTGATTTGCTTAATTTAAGCAAAGACCTCAGATATTTGATTCAGACTTCCTGGGTGAAACTCTGCATGGATTTTTGTTCGGAGATTCATGGCACTGGAAGCTGGAAGCACATTAGATTAGCTACAATTCATCTATCACGGCCCAATAAATGTTGCCCAGCTCATTTCTGTTTGGAACCTCATAACTTCTCCTTTGCCAAAGTGTATCTTCCCAGGAAGGCATCCTGCCTTCGTTTGAAGACCTCAAGAGACAGAAAATCCAATTCTGCCTTTCGTAATGTGTTAATCATCTTCATCACTCAGCGTGTGTTCTTTGTTTCTGGCTCAATTTAGCTGACGTGCAAACAGCCATTGGGTCTTGTTAGCGTGTTGTAACTAACGGGGTTTTGCTCTGAACACATTTGGACTAGACTCTCATTTTCATGAGTGTTGCCAGTATTTTAGCAACTCAAGTTTGTGACGCTTGTCTGTGTGACCCTAAAATGTTTGCAAACTTCCAAAGAATGGTGAAAATCCGTTGGTTTGTCTGGGAGCACAGGATAGTTAATTTTGTTCAGACATACCACTTGTTTCTTGGCCATAGTTTAACAGAATCATGAAAATTTCTGAATTTTTCTGTATCCTGTCAACATATTAAAACCTGCAGGATCCGGAGCATTTCTTTATTATTATTTATGGTTATTTGTTATTTAACTTAAAAATGCCATCTGGATTCTGATAATACTCTCACTTGTTGATTCCAAAAGAACTTGATGCTTGTTTGCTATCTAAACCCGTGATTGTAAAACATAAGAATAAAATGGGAGCAATTTATTTTCCAGATCAAATTTTCTCTCAGCAGGATTAAAACTGCCACAGCAGTAAAGAGTTTACAAACTCACTAAAGAACTGTAATAACTTCCCTTCTCACTGCCGGGTCAAGGAAAGGTAATACATGTTTCCAATCAGCTTTGAATTGAACTCAAATTGTAGGTTTTATTTCACTTTAATCCATATGTGAGTTCACGTTAAAGGTAAGAGAAATCACAGGACTGCAAACATGGAGTAGAGTTAATTAAATTCTGCAGCTCCTTTTGGAAGAAGCCCTGGCTTTGCTTATGCGTGAAGGCTTCCAGGGTTCTTCTGAGGGCAAGACCAGGTGGGAAATGACTCTTTACTGGTGCAGCAAGGACAATGGCAAATGAAGCTGTAGTAACCAAGTGATGTACACTGAGAACAACCTTGAAACACTTGGGAAATATTTCTTTTTGCTGAGCTATTTAAAAAAGAAAAAAAAAAAAAAAAAAAAGCTTCCTGCTCCCCCCTTCTCCTCCCTTCCCCAGAAAAAACATAACAACCGCACAGCTGACAGGCACCGGGAGGACTCCGAGGAAACACGGCGTGTTCCCGGCTCAGCCCCAGATGAGACCCTTTTCCAAGGCAGTCCCTGCTGCAAACACTGCTTTTAGAAATGATAAATGCTTATTAGTCCTCCTCCTCTGTTTTCCTTTTATTGTGGGAATTGGTCTTTTTTTTTTTTTTTTTTTTTTTTCGTTTCTGGTTTTTTGTGCGATCTTTTAAATGTGTTCTGGAAAAGAGCTCTTACTAAGTGGGGGAGACTATTCACATGCTTAAAGTAAAGTCTGCATTTCACTGTCTTGCTGAGCTGGGACCTGAGCTCTGGCCACTTTGCAGAACTAAGTGCACTAAGCCCTTGCTTATCCTTTGGCAGGTCTTGCTCAGAGATGCAGCGTGCAGAACTCAGCCCCTGGCTTCATGCACCTGTGAGGAGATTCATCTTGAAGCAATAAATGCTTATTTAATGTTCTTTTTTTTTTTTCTTTTCTCTCCCCAATCTCCAATATTGACAGCAGTGTTTGGTGCAAGTCAAAATGATGGTTAAGGCTCACTCAAGATCTGTTCCTCACTGGAATCTTGTCTGAGGGACACGTCAGATACACACAGCAGCAGGGTCTGGGGATGAGAAATAGCTGGTGATGGCAGAGGAGGCAATGCACCTTTAATTCTGCATGGGGACATGAAGCCGTGTCCTTACCAGTGTGCCAGGCTGATCAACAAGGTACAAACCCCAGGAAAAATGGGTTTTGAATGTATTTTGTTGAATGGTGCATTTCATTCTTTGTGAATGGTTTGGAAAGTTGAGCGTTCACCAAACCACCCAACAGAGAGATCTCCCTTGGTGCTGTGGTTTCTGGTTGTCGACACTTCTATCTAGAGTAACAAAGTGGAAACTGCATCCAGGGAAACAAATTTTTCTTCCCACATGAAGCTGGCACTGAAAGGGTTTTCTGTCTAAAAATGAATCGTGTTCCAGAATGAATTACATGCAATATGCAAGATTCTGGAAAAGCAAGCTTTCCTCAAGCACTAAAATGTGACATTTTAAAATCTGAATTTTAAAATAACGCACCATGCATTCATTTTGCTTCACGTAATAAAATAAAAGTCTCCCTTAAACAAATTTATTATTCTTAAGCTTCCCACAGAATATCAATGAGAATACGAGTCACTTAAGCATCAAATGCCACATTCAGTGTCTCCTGAAGTGTTTCTTCATCTTGGATCAGGCAATGAAAGATCATCTACAGGGGTGCCAACAGCAGCTGGCCTTTCTGTGTAGGATTGGAGCTTCACCTTCTGCAAAATCTTGTTCACTCGATAAAGGAGTGCTTCAAACCTCTCTGAGAAAAAATGGGTTCCTGCCAATGATTTTTTCAGTTTGTCATAACCATTTTAATAGCAAGTTTCCTGTATTCCTCTGCTCACATACTTGCAAGAGTACTTGAAAGTTATTTGTCCTCAAGGCTACAGATACATGAAGAGGCTGTTTTCATAGACGTGCCTAACAGCCTTTCTGCCGTTTCCCACCCCAGCTACTTAATTTCCCCTCTATACAGAAATGTCCTTGTCTGTTCTGAGGTTCTGTTCCCTGAAGTTCCTTTGTCTGCAAACTCAGATGCTGAAGTGCTCTGTCCTCAGTGTTTAGGGGTGATTTCAAAGTATTTCACTGCAATTCTTGTTTTTATACAAACACTTCAAAATTACTTCAGTAAAACAAGTTTTGATGATGATGAGCTTGTGTTTTGTGCATCCAAGTACCTTTGACTCAGACGGTGTTCTTTTATACAACAAGCTTTTCTCTCTTAATAATTTCCTGACTGCAAATTCAAGCTTTTCTTTTGGACAAATTTGGAGATATAAACACAGTCCCAATTTCTCTGTTAATACTTGAGTGTGTTAAACAATTCTTTTCTCACAAGCTCTCATCTCAGGATTAGCCCGGTGAGTTTTTTATGTTGCTTTGGTCTGTAGAAACAAAACTAATTCAGATCTTGCTAGTCCAGCTTTTATTCACAAATATTGATTTTTGATTTTCTATCAGTTGCCTCTGTTTTAGCTGCATTGATCTATCAGTCCAGCTTTGAGGCAAATCAATTAGTTCCAGGTTTGAAGCAAGAAGAGTCTTTTGTGAAAACATCCATAACTACATCCGTCATACCTGGACTCCAGGAACATGCAGTCCACCACCTAATTGCAATGACAGTCTCTCTCTTTATGCTGGTGACTTGCCTTGGTCACATTTCTGAGGTCAAACACCAGGAGAAGGTTAATATCAAAGGGCTCACGGCAAGTAGGCTGACTCCATATCCTTCAACCTGAAATCGTATGTGCTCTTGCAATGAACACATCATTAAGTTTGCAAGGCAGCTGCTGAGAAATGTCTTGAAATACTTCGGCTCTCCATCAGGGTGATAGCAGCTCATTAAGGCCCAGTATCTGAGCCCTCTGTTCAGAGAGGGTTTGGAGATCGCTGCTGTTTCTTCTTTCTGTTCCATCAGAACCAGGAAGGAAGTAGAGCTCGGCTGGTATTTTATGGCTTTGTGCAGAATGTGGTGACCTCAGAGCTGAAGCACTTGCAAAGACATCCCTGTCCTGTACAAAAGAAATCAGAAAATACATTACCCAGCACAGGAACCTCAGTGCACATTGGGTTAAGCTGGAAATGGACTTACTTTCTGGGAGCTGCATTAGGAAGATAAATCTATGACAGCTATCTGGTATTTTGGTATTCTTTAACAAACTAAGATTCAAATTTAAACTAGCAAAATCCATCCGTTTATTCCCTTCTCCCCCACCACTGCTGCAGCCTCCCGCACCCAAGCCACTGCTCCTGAACACATCACTTCACATTAGTCTCCCCATCCAGGAAAGCCACACAAACAGCTGATGAAATTTCTCTTTATGAGCTGATTATAAGTTTTGTCGTTACCCTGAGCTGAATATGTCCATATTTTTGGCATATGTTTGATCCAGGCTGGACCCAAATCTTTATAGATGAGAGTTAGATGCTGATGTCTGCAGTGCTGGCTCCTGAGCTTCCCCACTGGGAGGAGGAGACTTTCCCCCATCAGTGGTCCCACAGTTGTGCACGCAGTGGTTTATCCCTCTTACTGGTTATGAACAACAGAGATTTAGAGGAGATTTGCCTAACGGTCACAATGGGGTTCCTGGAGGCAAAACCTAAGAGAGAAATACAGGCTGTTCCATGAAGAAATATGGCAGGATTGCGTATGTGTCCAATGAGTAAAGGAAAGCCCGTGAATGTGCTTCCCTGGGGCATCTGCAGGAGCTAAATTCAGCCTTGCTCCTTCTCAGGGGTGTATGAATTATCTGGGATGTAGCAGGTACATCTTGGACACAGCTTCCAGTTGCCCATGCTTGGAGATGTGAGCGTGGTCCTTTGTCTCTGAAGGGTCCATGCTGCCATTCCTGGGGGATGAGGAGCTCCGGGGGTGAGGGCAGCCCTCGCAGCATGCAGCTGCCCCCTCGTTAAGTCAAATTTCACACCAGCAGCCAGTTAGAGCAGAGCTCTGGGATCAGCGTGGCTGCCAACAGGTTTCTGGGTGGAATTCCAGGTCTGGAGCAGAGCTTGCAAAGCCTTAACCATTTTGTGACCTGGGTAGTAAAGAGAGGGAAGGGGAGAGGCAGCTCCTCCTCCAGCAGCAGTGAGCGTGGAGGGGCTCCAGCTGCAATCCGTGGTGAGCGGGGGGAGGAGGTGGCAGGCATCCCCGCTGCAGCCCCCTTTCTGAAACGTGCTTCCTCTCATTTGGTCCACCAGATTTATTAAACTCGCAGGCAAGCTGCAAGGACCATCTGTTTTCCAGGGACTTTAGGGATGAGTGGAGCAGGGAGGAGAAGGTGGTTTAAGGGGTAATTGAAGGTCTTGCAAGTGCGTCTGGTTTTCTTTGAGGGAAGAGTGGTTTTAGGCAGGCTTTTTGTCTACAGCTACAGATTATAAGCGTGGTATATTTTAATGCATTATTGGGTGGTCGGATGACATGGTAAGACCTGACAAAGCTTATTTCACAGATCATGCGAAGATGTAGTGCTCCTCCTGCAGCACGGGTCTGTCAGAAACAAGGGGGAGAAGAACAGCCAGGAGAACAGCACAAGGCTTGGCTGGGCACCAAGGAACTCGCCTAATGGGTTTTTGCCATAAGCAGGATTTTTTCTGACTTTAGATTCCCTCCCTTCCCTGCTCCCAGGCTGACATGTGGTTAGAAGGAAGTAGAGCAAAAACAATTTAAAAGCAAAAGGGGTGACATGATGCTGAATTTGAAGGGCCATAATGGACAGAAGGAACCTAAGTGCCAAAGAAATGATGACTTCAGAGGCTTAAAAAACGTTTTTTCTGTCTAGTCTGCTGCCTCCAAAGATGACAGAGGAGCAGAATCTGAGCTGTACCTCTCTGTTTGATGAGACTATTGCCTTATGGAAGGTTGGAAACATATATTGTATCAATTTTCATTTCGTTTTGTCTGAAATGACTTGAAATATGTTTCTGTAACCAACCAAGCTCATTCTTAACTCTGCCTGCTACACATTCAGGAAGAATTTATAGGCAGTGTTAGAGGTATTCATATCCTCGCCTATTGTTCGTGCTGAAAGCCTCTGTCCTGGAAAAAGAATTGCACTTACTAATGCTCACCCACAACGTTGTAAATCAGGAGCCAGGGTGAGCACACACGCATCGTCTCCTGCACTGGCCATAATGTTCTGTGTATGTTTCTTTTTATGAGTAAGAGCTACTTCTCTTATCTTGATCCTTCAATTGTCTGGGGGAAGATTTGGTTTGGTCCCTAGGTGGAAAGATCTGCAGAGCTGAGCAGATGCTGTGGGATGTTTCCAGAGCCGGCAGTGCCCCTAGGCAGAAGCAGCAATCCCAAACCATACCCCCAGCCATGCAGTCAGATACATCCCTGCCACAAACAGGCTGCAGTCACATTGTGGAACTCCATGCAGACACCCTGCATCCAGGACGTGATGCTGAGGGCTGGGAAGCAGCTAGAGACCTGCTCTTGGCATAGTACAGGAGCGTGGGGAGACACAGCACAGCCCAGAGTCTCTTCTGCAGCCTGACCTTGTGCTTGCGCTGCCTTTTCTTTATTTCCTACAGTACCTGTTATCTCTAGGATGTGAAACTTATCTGATAGGATTGTGGTTAATGAAGCAAACCTTGGGTCAAGTGAGAAGAGAAGGTAATCCAGTCTGTGAGGGCACCATCAGAGCTGCAGTTCCCATCATTTGTGTTCAATTGCACTGGGCAGGGAAAGGACGATTCTGTTCTCAGAGAAACTGGAGCAGCTCCACTGAAATTTGCTCATTCCAGATTTACCTTGATGTATTTGAGTGCAGAAACTGGCCTGAAGTATGTATAAAAATTTATTAAAGCTTTGGGACAGATTGTGCTTTGCTTGAGTATGTGGTAGGGGGAGGGAGCAGGAATTTCCCTCTTCCTTCCCACAGGAAAGTGCTGTAGTCTCTGGCATTAAAAAATGCAGGACTTAGTACATTTATATGCCCAAGATGACGTTATTGAATAGCTCAGTGAAGGTCAATTTGAGCAAGCTGGAAAAGGGATAAAGCAGTGTTCAACCTCTGTTCCCCAGCTGCTGCTTCCATGTGTCTGAGTGTTGTGAAGAACATCTTGCCCAGGCCCAAAAGGTGCAGAGCCTCCACCTCCTCACATGTGGGCATCACATCTCTCCTGGGAAAGCCAACAAGTCGATAGCAAAAATGCACAACTTGCTTATTTGAACATAATTTAGTACATCCAGGATCTGATCCTTCCTCAGCTGCAAGCACAGTTCTTCCAAATCCAGCAAGAGCTACGTCAGGTCCTTGGTCTTCTTTGGCCAGGAGTATGATAAAAACTCATGGTCCTCTGGCCCTAATGGCTCATACCAGTCATCCCACAAGGGGTAAGTGGGAGAATGAATGCTGCTTTTCCAAATACATAGAAAAGAACTTAAGCATCGTTCCAAAAAAAATATATATGAAGACAAGAAAATGATGGAGATGACGAGTAATTCCCCTGACATTGTGGCACCTGGCCTTTTGGCTGATCCTTGTTTGCGCCAGAGTCCCTGGCACTAGAATTACAGCAGCTCTGCTGGCACTCCTCGCTCCCTGGCCCCAGTGGAAACACACCGGGGATGATGCTGGCTTTCTCCAAACCTGTCCCTGGAAGAGATTATGAGTTATGAAGGGGACACCAAGCAGGCAGTGCTGTGGGCATCATGCCTGTCCTCTCTGGGTGTGCAAGTGAGGGCTGCGACGGTGACGTGGGTCCGTGGGGTGTAGGGCTGTGCATCAGCCGGCACAGAAATAGGAATACAGTCACCGGGTCTGTCACCTGCTGGAGGTGTGATGCTGTATTTAGTGTGTTAAATAACTGTTCCCTGCTTTCTGCCTGGAGGCTCTTGCATGGGGAGATGTGGGGAAGTGTCAGCCTGCAGCACCCGTAGGTGCTGCAATGGGATGTGATCCACAGATGCTTCAGGCAGCAGGATCTCCATTTCTGTGCAGCGGGTTTTGAAAGCCCTGAGGATAAGCTGAGCTGTAAGACTGCAAGAAAACATTATCTGTCCATGCAGGAAAGCCATGTGAATTCACACAGAGGTGCCTGCACACTCTGCTTGGTGCTGGGACATAGTATCTGATTAAAAATAGTGACTGAGTTAGTTTTGCTAAGAGATTTAGTATCTTCTTTACGTTGCTGATTTACTTCCTGAGGAGTAACATAACACATGCTACTCTCCTATTTCATGGTAATCCTCACCCTTTGTTGTCAGAATACAAGCCAAAGGTGCATGTTTTTCAAGGAATTGTTTGAATTACTTTCCTCATCCTGATTACTTTTCTTCACTTTTTCCTTCATCAGCCATCCTTTGGGTATTAACCTTGTATTTATGCTCACATTAACCAGGGTCAGCATCAGAAAACGTTCTTGCTCTTGCTTTTGCACAGCCACCTGGAGAAACAGAGAAAGGAGACAGTACCAGACATACACTAATTTCTAACATGTGTTTCCTGCCAGCACTGGCCTCAGCAGCTCAACCACATAAGTCACTGTGGGAATAATTGCCATTTGAGTACAGTCTTTGGATGTGCACGAGCCTGAGAGAGCTCTGCCATGGAGTGAGCGTCCTGCTGAACATCAGCAGGCTGAAAGCAAGAAGGAAGCCAGCTTTGGTACAGCTAGTACTTGGTGGTGTTCAAAAGATTCAAAGTTTGGCTTCATCTGAGCTACTTACAGAAGCTGGTTGGATAATAAAAGGAAACAGCTGTAAATTGGGTTGAATATTTACATCAGAGGTAAAACCACCCTCTATCTGAATATTATAAGAGAAGCCTGGGAGGCTGGGATTCCTGCTGTCCACACTATTTCCAAAGACATCCAGCAGGATCTGAAATGGTTTGGGTTGCTTTCAGGGTTTTGTTTGCACGGAGAGAACACACGAGGCTGCACTTGTGGACGCTGGGCTCTTGCTGTGCCCTGGGAGCTGCGGTGTGTCCCTGGCTCTCAGCACACGTGGCTTTTGGTACCAATAGCCTAGTTCAGCTCCAGCGATGAAGGCTTCTGACCCTCGGTAGCTGGCACCCAGTGGCCAGGGGTTTGGTGGCCTGGAAAGGATGCTGTCGAGGCCTGAGATAATTCTGTGACTTATTTAGTTAGCCTTTGTCTGCAAGTGGATAAATGATATCTCGTATGGGAAAACCACAGATCTCTTACCCATTCACTGCACCTCTGTAATTTTCATCGCCATATGTAATAATTCTAATGTTTAGATGGATTGGGGTTTTTCCAAAGTGTTTTGCTTTGGCACAGCTTTTGCCCTTGCTGGAGTGGAGGGGAATTTTGCTGTTGACTTCAATGAGAACAAAGTTTGGGCTTGGAAATCCCAGCAAGTGTCCCGTGACAATTAGGTCACGGCATGTGGTAGAGGCTCTTTTGTGCCTGATGAGGGAGGGACCTGTTTAAGGATGTGCCCAGTTCAAACTTGTTGGAAGTCCTGATGACTTCAGAGACAAGCCTGGCCAGGAACACTGCTCACAAACGAGACCATATTCCTGATAATCTTGGAAAGAATAATGCTGTGGAAACTTTTCTGCCATTCGGAAATGAAGGCAGGGCAGCCCCAAGCCTGTTTTCTCATGGAAGAGAGCTTCCTAACGCTCATGTCCTTCCCCATGCCTGCCCTCTCCCACCTCTCCTGTAACTTGTGAATTTATTGATCAACTTTATCCAAATTGGACAAACAGTAAGAAAAAAATTCAGTGATAATTAAATTCTTAAAAGGCTGTGAGAGTAGAAAGCAATGTATGTTTATACTGACTGAGAAACACTACGGCACCAGCTTACGCAGAAGATACTTTGGAGTCCCCATGTGTGACCAACCCCAGAAGACTCCTGCTTCACCTTTAAAATCCATTGCATGAAAAAACAGGGTGGACAGATCCAGGCTTTATTAGTTTTTCTGTTCACAGACTAAGTTGCTGTGTTAAAACTCACAAAGACATCAATATTCTCATTTCTAGCTTCCTTGGAGGGGAAAGCAAGGTTTTTAGCAGTGGGAATTTGGTTTCTTCTAAAGGCTCTGCCAGGTCACTGGGACTGGAATGCCAGAACCCTTTGCTATTGCCAAGGTAGAAAGCTGCTGCGATCAGATGCGTCCTTTCCAGCAACAACAAAGCCCCCAGGCAAGGGATGCAGTACCTGGTGAGTGCCTGCCTGCTCCAAGAGCTTGTCTCACACCCATGTCTCCTTTTGGAAACTTACTGTGTGGACCAGGAAAACCAAGGGCTGAAATTCTGGGGCTCCATAGGGGGAACCAGCCTTGCCAGGTTTTCCGTTATGCTGTTTGTTACATCTTCTCTCATTTCAGTAGATGTGAAACCTTTTTCCAGAGGTAAAAGGATACTGTTGGAAACATGGCATTGGAGGGAAGCCCTTCCCCACCCAGCTCTGCTCCCCAAGCCCTGGAGCAGAGGGGATCACGAATCACTTCTGACTCTATTTCTTCCATGCAGTAATTCCTGAAGAAGTGACTCTTCTTTAAGCTGCCTTTCTTGCTTTTGGAGTTTCACTCCTCCTTGCTTCACTGCAGGGACTATGAAGCCATTTTACGGCTCTTCTTTCTCCTAATTTGAGTTTTGGCCAGCGCTGCTCATGTTGTTTTCCCCAGGCAGCTGAGCTCTGGTGTGAGTTCTGCTGCGGCTCTGTCCCAGCTGCCATAACACCCTTCCTTCACTTGTCACTCTCTTTTTCTGGAATTGTGTATTTGGAGGACTGAAGGAATGAGGAATGTAGACTGGGAGGGGACCTCAAGCCTATCAGGTCTGCTCACTCTTTCCATCAGCTTGCTGGGCTTGCCCGGCCAGTGTGGCTCCCAGAACAGCTTTTTTCTTTCCCCATTTCCATAAGCCGGGAGCTGTAGTCCAAAGCCGCAGCTTTGGTTTTCCTGCAGTTGTTGTATGTGTTAGGTGTCTCACAGGTGTGTAGCAATCCTGAGGGCTAATTCCTGGGCAGTGGTCTTCACCAGCAGATCTCCATGTGCTTTGCAAAGAGGATTGACGTTGTTGCTCTGGTTCTTGGTGGGGAAACTGAGGCATGGAGCCAGTCTGTGTGAAGCAGAGGCTGACCTGGAGAGTGGAGCAAGGTGTCCTGCATGCCAATGTCATATACCTCTTAAGCCACACTGGACAGAGCGTATGATAAAGTCCCTGCTCAAATGTGCAAACCTCCTCTGTAGGTGGAGTGGAGCTGGTGGGGCTGCTATTAGCCAAGGCTCGCTCTCGATTAACCTTGTGACCAAGGCTTGCTGCCCACTGAAATCCTCGGCCATTTTTTAAATGCTGTCTGTCAGTTATTCTTTATGGGCCACCAAGCAGGGCTTTCCTATGTTGGGTCAATTCTTAATTAGCAAGGTTTAATAGGACCCGGTTTTATCAGCCAGAAATAAAGCTTTGCTTGCAGCAGCAGCAGGCACCCCATCCCTGTCTGCTGCAACAGGGATGCGCAGGGCTACTGCAGGCAGCCATGGCCCGGGACGGCAGCGGGAGGCTGGGCAAAGGTAGAAACATTAAATACACTCAAAATAATTATCTTTTCACCTGCAACCCTATTAACATAGAGCCTGAGCCAGGGCTGTGCTGGCTCCCCGACCTGCGGAAGGGCTGATACAGCCAAACAGCTGCACATTCCTAGCGTGGGTTTAAGCAGTCGCTGGTCAGGATTTTAAAGCCCTCATTTCAAGGCATATTCAAACCTACAGTTACTCTTTTATGTCCCAGCATCTGTCTGCGATACGGAAACGTCATTTATCACTTCCACAGCACTCTGGTGCTGCCATAAATCCCCAGCACTTCAGCCAAGCCTTTTTCTGGAGAACAGGTTGCCCAGCCCTGGCTGCCCCTGGGGCAGTGACAGGCTCCCTGGGGCCGCTCCATGCCCTCCGTGTCTCCAGCTCTCCAGCGCTGGGGTTTTATTTCATTGCAATCCTCCTACGACTCAGCCTTTAAAAATCTTCCTTCCTACCGCACTATTAATGAGCGACACGATTACATTTTACTCTAGTTCTCTTTGCATGTTTCAGCCTATTTTGATAACCAAATAAAATATCAAATAAAATATAAAATATGAGCATCCCACTGCCTGCATCTTCTTTAGGGACACCGTGCTGCATCCCCTCAGTGATATCCATACTCATTTCCCTGGGTGTGGACGTACAGCTTTGTTGTCCTGGGCTTTTTCTCACCTCCTCAGGCTGACCCCAGTAATGAGAAGTTAATTATTCCCAGTGGCAAAAGTTAGGTCAAAAGCTGCTGCTCCCCCCAGGCGTGATGCTGCCCCACGACACCCACGGGGCACTGCCCTCAAACAGCTCTGTGTAGGTGCTGCTGCTGCTATTTAGTGATTTGTTTCTCCTAAAATTTATGTATTTTTATTTCTTTATATATATGTATGTTCCTCAGTGTTTACCCAGGAGCAATCAGATTTCCACTGCTGGAAATTCAGCCCATGGATTCCCACTGCAGCAATTTATCGCCGGTCACAGAGGAGTTGGGAGAAGAATGCTTTTTGCTAAAAATAAACGCAGGAAGGCTGGCTATGAAGACCTTTTCTGCCTTTCATTGCCGGATTAGAAGGCTCCACCTCGCATTGTCCTTTCGCCTCCAGGCGCTGCCAGCTGTGGGATGCTGCCCTCCCACCCAAAGACCTGGCCAGGTCGCTGCTTCCCATGGTGCCATCCCTCTTGCCTTCAGTGGTCCCTGATGTCGGGAGGGACTCAGTCCCAGTGTGGCTGCTGGGTTTCTTGGGCAAATGGAGACACAAGAGCGTATGTGTGTGTTTTTCTACTGTGCCGCACGGCTCCGAGATCAGGAGTGCTGAAGTGATGACACAAAACTGGCAGCTGAAACATTCTCGCTCCAAGGATCCAGGACCTCTACGCGGGCTTTCCGCACAGCCCAGGGATTTTCGTTTCATTTTTACTGTAACTACCTTCTATGGTCCATAAACTATATTGTTTTCATTTAATTCTGGGAACATAATGAATTTCTGTGGGCTTGTTTCCTGTTCAGTGTAATATCTTTGCTAGATGTGAGGTTTATTTCACAAGCTAGTTATAAATTTACTCAAACTCCCAATTGTTTCATCTTGGGAGCAATCAATAAAAAGAAACATGAGGGAGATTTTAGACCCTTCACATCCACTGAAATTCAGGGATGTAAATCTGTCGTCTGACTTTTTTTTTTTTTCCCTGAGTGCTGAGTAATGTAAGAAAAATGTTAACCCTCATCCGAGTACCTCAGTGTGCCTATGTAATGGCTCAAGTGTGAAATTCTCCCTTCTTTACCCCCAAAAGAGTCTTCAGCATAAAAAAGCGCATCGAGTTTTGTGAAGAGGCAATGAAAAACTGCCAAAAATGGAGGGTGTATCGGGGTCGGGGTCCGTTCCCTGTACGATTGCCCTTCATGTCATGCCCTTACCTCAGCTCAATCTGCGCTGCCTTATCGCAGCATCAAACGGGTAATGTCTCTTTTTCCCTCAGTTCCCTGAAAACTTGATGAAGGCCATAGGATAAAAGCTAACCTTCCTGTAGCTAATCTGCAGCTGGCCCTTCAGTGCCTTCTAGCTGAAATACCCAGATTAAAGCTAACATCTGGCTATCAGCAAATAGATTTAGAGCAGCAGATATATATTTAATTTTCTAGATTTATCCCCTTTATTTTTTTGCCAATAGCAAGAACCCTAGGAGCTGCTGAGCGCTCTTTTGAAAAGCTTGCCAAAAAAATGCCTAATTTCTCTTCTCACTTATGCAGACCAGTTGCAGATTGCTGGTGGTGTCAGTCTGGCATAAATAAAAGGAAAATCAGCTGCAGGCTCCCCAGGTCACCGAGAGCCGCCTGGGAAACTCCCCGGCATCCTGGTGGTTTTACACTCAGCCTGAGGTTGCTGCTTGTGCCATCAGGTGCTGCTCAAGGGGGAGTAAAAATCTGTCATCATCCAGCGTGGTTCCCCCCTTACGGCCACGCTTCCTTGGTTTTCTTCTCAGTATTATTTCTAAAGAAGTTCACAGCCCTTTTATCAGTGCAAGTGTGTGTGCTTAGGTTTCTGTGAGCAGGGCTGATGCTTGGGTATCGGGTACCCAGGGGATGGGATGGGGTGCAGCAGAAGCAGCCCCGTAAAGCCCCAGCAGGTTTCCAGCAGCCTACTCGCTGCTTGTAGAACCCACTGTGGTGCTCAGAGCCAACTGGTCATTGCAATTCTTCGTTCCTGTTTTTCTTGCTGCATTTGCGCAGGGCCACTAATAAATGAGTGTTGAATTGTGGCTAGGCTAAATTTTATTTTGTTTGAAGGCAGACCCCAGAAAGCTTGTTGGGTTTTTTTGTTTTTGTTTTTTTTCTGTCTCCTTTGCTGACTTTGAGCACTTCTCTTTCCCTGTATGGCTGTGGGCTAAATGCAGAATCAACAGGACCTGCTTGTGAGATGCAAGAGGCAAGCACGGCTTGTGAAACAACAACAAAAGCTTGAAAAATCCCTGCTCCCACTCTCTTGAGATGTTGTGATGGCTGTACGAGTGCTCTTCATCTGTTCCAGTGTGGAGAGAACTAAACTTACATGAGCCATTACTGAAGCAAACTATTGAGTGGGCGAGGAATTAATTTGCAAGAGCAAATTCTGCATCCAGATGTCTTGCCAGCCCTTTGAGGCTTTCATAATAAACCAGGTCTTCCTGCTGAATTCAGGTATAATTTAGGGCATGGTGTTGTTAGTTAAAAGTAGAGAAGGTTGGTATTGTACCCCTAACACAGCAGATAAACCAATTCATACTGATTTTGTATTTTTCTGCCATCTCCTTCTCAGCCTGGTTTAAAACTCCCCGCCCTAATGCTTTGTGATGCAGCAGCAACCTGAAGTCGCAGGAGCTGGTGAAATGTGGATGCTCAGGGTCCAGTGGCTGTAAAATTTCCCAGTGCAGTTGCATCAACGGCCTTAGGGGGTTTAGCTGACATAGAAAAAGGGCAGAGATCCTGAAGACCCAGCAGTTAGCATTGGCTTTCAACCTCTTCAAGCAGCGTAACCTCCAAGCTCACTCCTTCAGGGAGGTGCTGGGATGAGGTGAGGCAGGACAAGGCAGAATGTGACCCTGCTGCTGAGCACGGGGCTGTTAGAGGG
Source organism: Falco naumanni (assembly GCF_017639655.2). NCBI lineage: Eukaryota > Metazoa > Chordata > Aves > Falconiformes > Falconidae > Falco > Falco naumanni. The sequence continues at coordinate 4,017,798 of NC_054061.1, forward strand.
TGAGCACCCAGTGCTACGGGAGTGTGATGGGTGCAGGTGGGAAGATGAAGATGGAATTTCGGTCTTGCAGTTTAATTGCTCTTTGCCCCCAACACGTGCTCCTGTGTCCTGCGCTGCTGTCTGGTTGCTTGGCTTGGTGCTGCCCGGGAGAGGGATGAGGGGTGTCTGTGAGGCTGCTCGTGTGCGTGCAAAGTCTGGCACGTGGATTTGCACACCTTATCTGGAGAGCTGTGGAGCAGACAGCCCCCTGAAACGGAGATCCAGAGTAACTGGGGGGAGAGCCTGGGTGTGAGCACAGATGTGGAAGCGTTTCATTCTTATTTTCTTTCTTGACTTTGGTTTGAGGCATTTGTTATCTCAAGGGGCAGGTGGAAACCAATAACAGGCTCACTCCTTCTTGTTTTATTTGTGCTCAGGAGATGTCCCAGCACACAAGCTGTCATGGAAATGCGGAGGAGCATGAAGCAGAGCTGGCTGCTGGGCTGCATCCCCAGCATCGTCCCTGTGGTCATGAGTGGCTCTCGCTGGGGACCAGTCCTGCGCTGCTGCGGCGCGGCGGCTGTATGGGCAGGCGAGGGGCTGCAGCTCCCCTCATCCCACCCAGCTGGTGGAAAGGGGCCTCGTACAGCTGCACAAGCCTCCCCTCGGTGCTGCTCCTGCCAGAGAGGTGACAGATTTGTTCATTTGCTTAAAAAATGCTTATTAACTGGAGGCGGTGTGAATCTTGTGTGCCAGGTCTATGCAGGCAGGATTTGTTCCATAGTAATTTGTGCTCGAATTAAAATCACCAAAACTACAAACTGGTTCTTTATGGTGAATCCAAGGAAACCAAACCCTTTAGGAAGCACATTTGGAGGACGATTCAAACCCACTTTTGTGCTCAGCTCTGGCTGTGCCGTCTCACCCTGCCAAAGCGGTCTAGAAACACAACACTGTTCCCAGGGCTTTGTTCTTCCCAGCAGTTGAGGAAACTCCATGGAAAAGCTTTTCACCTGGTGTTTTCGTGCTTCCATTTCCAGTTCTGTTCAAGACACATGAGAGGGAAGGTACATGACAAAATCACTGTGGGAACAGACCCAGAACCGTATCAATTGGATGTTTCAGTGGAAATTTGGACCTGAATCCTTATTTCCCACTCCGATGTGGGCTCGTCTTCCGGCTGAGTTTTCTTCAGCGTTTGCAGCCTTTTTTTTTTTTTTTTCCCCTGCTGTTTTTGGCCTTTTTTGAGGGGGATTCTTTGTAACCTGAAATTCAAATCCCAGCCCACTGCTCTGCAGAGACGCTTGCACTTTGCAGTCCAGAGGAACTGCTGCCCTGCATCATGTCTTCTACCTGGGGCCACCCATGCGATGCTACTCCATGAGTATTTAGAAGGAGTTTGCTCATGGAGAAAGCTCTTCCCCACCTGTAATAATTAAAGGTCGATTAATGCCCAGAAGAGTAATGATGGGCACCATACTTTCCCGCACACCGGTGTCACATCCTGGCCCTACTGATATCAGTGGCAAAATGCTCTTACCCTGTGTGTGTTTCATCCCCACTTTCATTTCTTACTATTCCTCGTCCAAGCCATTAATTTATTAATCTTCTTTATTCGTACTCAACTGCTTTCTCTTTGGACCCCCAGTACGTTCGTTTTATGCATTTATGCCCCCGATCTGGTTGTGCAAATGCCTCTTCTGTTTATGGCGGGTCCACAGTAAATCAAACCTCCAGCTGCGAACATGGGGAGCTTTGTGTGGCAGCGGGAAATTTGGGTCCTTTCTCCCTCCCCCAGCCTCCGCCTCATTTATATCTGCAAATCTGTGATCTTGCCTTGAAAGAATCTGTAATGACTCATTGCCTCTCCTGGACCTACTGCCAATAACACAGTTAGTTATAACCAGTTAATTAACTGGAAAGTCTAATTACTTAAAATTCAGCCCTTTCCTGGGATTTCGCTGTTGCAGGAGAATGCCAAATAATAACTGTGCTTTTCAATATACCCTCGTTTTATTTTTCTTGGGGAACATACAAAAGTTATGTGTAAATATTTCTTTCTCCAGTGAGCACACTTTATTATCCCTTTTCCTTTAGCTTTCATTAAAAACTGCTCCCACCCCTTCTTTAACTTGAACATATAAATAAATAACGCCTGATTCAAACAACCTCAGCCATAAAAACCTGCTTGAAAAGAATCTCAGGCAACTACCACATCTGGAATAATAGTCAACATATTTTAGAAAGAGACTTCATTTTTCTCACACAGGATACTAAATCATGATGGCTCTATGTGCCAAAAATAACACAGTGGGATATGACTATGGGAGGACGTGAACCTATAATGAGGTTCAATAAAGTACTAATCTTATGGGGTAATGCAATCTGGTTTGCTTTTGCTTAAAAAAAAAATGCCTGTGTGTGTGAGAGAGTGTGTATGTGTGCGTGCATGTGTGCGCATGCACGCTGGTGTGCTTTTTCAAATGGATTCTGGTGTCTTCTTTCAAACTCTCTTTGCTGTTTTGCAATGCAAATAAATATTTCAAAGCTCATTAGTTTTGTCCCAAATTAGCCGCATTGCAGGAAGAATGGTGGATTCCACCTGCCCCATCATTTCAACACAGGAAAATCTAATGGGACAATCTACTTTTGTGAGAGAGGAAGAGTTTTACCATTTACTGAGCATCTCCAGAGATGGTCGAAGGTGCAGCACAATTTCTTCAGGTTTGGCGTGGTCCCTTCTGCTCCAGTTCATCCCCAGTTAGAAAACAAACCCCTAATTACAGGGCTGGGTATTAAAATCATTCCTGAACTTGGGGAAAAAAAAGATGAGTCCCTTTTTGCACCATGGAGCTGGGGCAGAGATGAAGGTACAAGAGAAATGAGAAATGTGGGACAAAACTAACCAAAAAGCAACTCTGAATTACAGAAAATTCTTTTTAAGGCTGAAAACCCATAGCCTGGAGTTGCTAGAGGAAAAGGGGGGAAAACCTTACTCCTTCAGATATTTTTCTCTCTGTAGGGAGGAAGACTGGCAGGGGCGGCTGTGTGCCCACCAAGGGGTGACACGCTTTGTCCCCATTTTTTTGGAAACCCATATCCCTGGGAATATCTTCCACCACCCTATATCTGGATGCTCCAGGGTCCTGCTGTGCAGCAGGCAGGATTTCTGACCTGAGAAGACGGTGCCAAGGTGGTCACACACAAACTCAGATTGGAAGATCCCACCTTCCTCTTCCTCCCCTTCCCTCGAAGGTCTCGCAATCCCAATAGAGGAGGCACTTCGCTTCCAGCTGATGTGAAAACTGTGAAACAGCTTGGCCAGGTCACCCTGCTAGGCAGGAGCAGAAACAGGAATGAGACCCAAATCTCTGGAGCCCCATCTAATGCATTACTGGACATTTTTAGCCCACAACATTCTTCCTTCCCTTCTCTGACTTTATCTCCAGGAGGCTGGTACAAATGTTATCCAGCACTTGGGTTTGTTGTGACACAAGAAGACATGACAGGCGGATGCTTTGGCTCAGGGAATACTGTCCTGGGCAGCTTTTGTCAAACACAACACTTCCCCAGACATCTTGATCGCCGATATAGTGCCAGCCCTTCTAAGCAGTCTATTTACTACGCTGTAAATAAATCTAGCTTCAACTGATATATTTTTTGCCATGTAATCAGTCTGCTTTCATAAAAATTCACCTCTCTTGGCATTCATCCACATGTGCCTTACAAATGTGCACACTGTATTGAATCAGATGTGTGGGAAATATATATTTTTTCCATATGGATCCCAATATACCATAAAAGGTTTTTCCCTGCCCCCCTTTCCCCTCCTTGCAGTCTCTTGAGGGCATATATCATAACAATTGAAATCTGATGAGAAAATGAAAAAATGCTTGGTGTTCATATCTTCCAAGTAGTTTTCCAGAATCCTGCTGCTGAAAGGGACATAAATCATTAGCAGCACTCAAGCGACGTTGTTACCTGAATATACAAAACAAAACACGCTGAATTTCTTGCTACTGGAAAGAGGAAAGTTTTGCAGCCACATAAATAGCATGAAATTGTTTGTCATTCAGGTTATATTTAACCGGAGAAGTCATGCATGCCAGAAGAGAGAGCAGCCAAAAAAGGGGGTGCAGCCCATCGCAGGCATCTTCCTGGCATGAGGAAGGAAAGCTGGAACATTTTGGTGCTTTTTAGTCTGGGTGTTGTCCAAACTGATGTGGCCTGGATGAGTTTGTGCACTGGCAGCATCCCATGGGATAAAGCAGGGGTGAGAAAAGGCCCTCGCTGTGCTCTGCCTGCTGCCAACAGATGCTCCCTCTGCACCCTGGCACCGAGGGAAGAGGACGGAGCAGCCAGCAAGAGCCTTCTTCAAACAAAAAGAGTCTCCAAAGTCACAGCACTGAAGCTTTCCAGTAAGCATCCTGCTAGGACATGGCCTGGTCTAACCTGTCCTCTTGACAAAATAAAACCAGTAAAACCAAAAGTAAAGCAGTAAGAAGTCTCTCACAAAAATGTCACCTTTTTTAAATGTTATTTTTGTAAGTGAAACATCTAAAAATGACAAACCAAAAACCTGCAGACAGTCAAAAAATAGGTGATAACTGTTATGAAAATATTGTCCAAATCATTCACTTCCTCCCCCAAATTTTGAAGTTATACTGTGAATCAAAAAACCCAAGTGCTTTGAAAATATCCATCAGGTGACTGTGTGTGACGAACACATTCCCAGAAACCACACCCTGCTGCAGGAGGTGCCGCCAGCTGGGGAAGAGGATAGGACCTGGCACAGGATGATAACCTGTGAGTGAGAGCAGCGCGCCCTGTGCATGGCTCCTGCTTCCCACGGCAGGCAGGGCTGGCATCCCGCGCTCCCGAATCTGTCCCCTCCAGCAAACACAGGGACACCGGCTGGTTCAGGGTCTTGTGCTGGGCTGGAGAAAATCATCAGCAGAACCTGGATAAAACCCGTGTGTCCCGATCCCATCCCGCTCACTAGCTGTACATTCTTCCCCTGATGTGGTGCAAGGGGTTGTGCAGCAGAAAAGAGGAAAACCAGTCTCCTCCCAGTAACTGTGGGGCGCCCAGTACCCCGTGGCACCTGTTCTGCCCACGCTGTGCCATCTTCACCACCGTAGGTCGGCTTTTGAGAAGGAACAGGGTTTGCTCCTGAGCGGAGGATAAGGTGGCTTTCCCACGCTGCAGCAACTACTCCCGGCTTTCTGGCTCCATCTTCTGGAAGTGAGACAAAATCGAGATTTATCAGAGCTTGAGCTTTGGAACACCCTGTGTCCTGCGCCCTGCAATATGTCCGGCACAAACAAATCTCTTTCGTAACTCACAAAACTTGTAATTAACCTCTGTAAAATGCCTCTGCAAGAAAAAAAAAAAAAAAAAATACGAAAAGAGGACATCACGGTGGTTAAATGAAACCCAAGCTGCAGGTAAGGAGCAGGAGGTTAAGGATTTCGGTGCTAGACCATGCAGGGTAGCCATGGGGTTTTTGGATAGATCAGGCAACACGGCCAACAGGGAAACAGTATTTTCTGTCTCCTTTTTCATTCATCCCCCATTCGGTATGGGAGAACAGGTGGATCCAGTGTGTAAAAGTGCTCTGGCTACTCAGTGGCCTTTCAGTTAGAAAAATGAAGAAGAGAAATAGCTGAGAAAGGATTTCAGAGCTTGGCTGGGCAGGGTTTAGTGCTGGGAGCCAGTGGCAGTGACATGGGGACAGGACTGTAACCCATCCTCTCTGAGCAAGCCGATTCAGAAATCCCAGCTTTCCCGATGCCATCGGGCTGCTCAGCCTCAGCATGTGGAGGGTGGGGCAGCCCAAGTGCACAGATCATCAGCCCAGGACTGTTGGTGGCATTTTCCCCCCAGCATCAAGGTGGTGCCACCCTCCCCACAGGTCAGGCTGTACTGAGGTGTGAAGAGCACCACGGACGGAGATTCTGGCTCTGGAATGCTGCTGTCAGTGTTGCTGTAGGGCTTGGGGAGCAGCAACAAAGCCTTTTCTCTGCTGTTTAACCCAGGGAACTGCCCCTTTAGGTGGCAGAGCTGGGATGTGGGGGGATCAGAGGGATGTGGGCAGTGGGAGGGAAGATGTGCTGCTCACCAGCCTGGTGCCCTGGGCCAGGACACCTGCACCCGTGCTCCTGCCCGTGTCCCAGGAGCAGCACTGCCTGCAGAAAGGCATTTAGGATACAGACTTTCCACTGCTTTATCCTTACTGTCTGCAAAGCACACTCCTCTGCTACTTACATTTGGGTTTATGCTGCTGAATTTAGGTTCCTGTGCACTGGGCTCCTTTGGCTGTGGGTGCTGCTGTGTAGAGGAATTATAGAGGAATGAAGGCAGGTTAATTAACATTGATAATATACAGCTGTGGGCTGGCTTCAGGGGCGGTGGGTTGGCTGATGTGGATAAAGTGCAGCTGTGGCTGGTTCCTGCTAAGTAGTTAAATAGCTCTAAGGGGTATGGAAGAGCAGTACTGGATGAAGAGGGGCCTGGAAGAAGTGAGACCTGGAAGAAGCAGAGGGAGGAGAGAGAGTGTGTGCACCCTGGGTGTAGGAGCAACAAGGAGAGGCCCTGGGAGAAGAAGGGGGCCTGGAAGGGGAGCGGCTGTCTGGAAGAGGAGTCTGGAGAAGGAAGAATCTGGACACAGCAGAGGCAAGAAGCAGGGTGGATTGGCCTGAAGAGGATGAAGAAACAGTGTGGGCACTAGATGAACCTTTGAACCCTTGTGGGGGACTGGTGGCTGTACTGGGGCAAGGTGTGGGAACAACTTACTGAAGTTAACCTTGTATGGGATGGTAAAAGCCTTGTTGCAGCTGGTGAGTTTTGGTAGTGCTGTGACACTGCCGCAGCTGTGCGGGGCAGGCAGTTGCCTGGGATGCTCCAGCTCTCTTGTGAATACTGAGGGTGGCATTAAAAGGTTCAGGTCACTTCTTTGTTCTGGGGGTGCATCTTGCCTGCAAAGTCTAAACCCTGCCGGTCCTCTTCGATGTACTAATTAATTGCATGTGGCCGCTAGAATTGCTCAAGAGCATCTTTCCCACTCCCAGGGCTGCAGTGTCGCGCACAACCCGCCTTGGGGCACTCGGCAAAGAAGTTTTGCTCATCACGGAGAAAAAGCCTTTTCCCCATTCCCCCTCTGCTTTAGCTTTGTGCCGGAGGGTGGTGCTCGAGACATGCTTTGCTGGTCCCGCTGCTGTTGCTGCGGAGTTTGGGCTGGTACCCGGGGCAGCGGCTGAGGGCAGGAGGTGGCACCGCCGGGTGCCCGCCCGCTCTTCCTTCAGAAGCCCCAACAGCCTGGGATGGAGCATCCTGCCAACAGTCAGGCTAAACTACCTCTGAAAAACCTCATTTTGAAAAAAGCACTGTGTGCCTCCAAAAAGCCAGCCCTTGAGGTGGAGTGTGCTAAAAATTAAAGCATGAACAATGGGAATCTGTTAATTTCCTTTATGCCACCTGTAATGGGCTACTTACCCTAAGCGGACATTGCTGAGGTTGGATTGTAAAGTTTCTAACGTCTTTACTTAATTTTCTTTATTTGTCATGATGTTCTAGCTCAAATTAATCAAAACTAAATTTCAGGATATATTTGATATAAAATACCTTCAGGATTATTACTTCAGGTTTGTAAACTTTTCAGTGGTTAAATACCTAAATATGAAACGAGTCAGGGGATGAGGCTGTCGTGCATTAGAAAATTTTCTTCCCTTCCTGCGGGAAGAGCGATGGTGCTTTGTGGCACGTACAGTAGCTATGGGAGCAGATGGGCTCCCTGGGGAGCGTGGGGTCTGCTGGCTGCAGGGTGCAAAGCTGCCAGGCACAGGCCCCCTGCATTCCCTGCCTCCTTGCAGCCCAGCAGCATGCTGCTTCTGCAGGACTGAAGTCTTGAGCAAACCAGAACAACTTCAAGCACAGAAGCATTTTTTCAAATGTCAACTGAGACAAAGGTGGCCAGAGGAGCTGATTTTTGGGGCCGGGAGCTGTTTATTTCCCTTACCAGCGGCATTTTGGTGGCTCCAAGGACATTCCCCCATCGCTCTCTAGTAGAGGCAAAAGCTGCCACATGGTCATGAAACCTTATTATACCCATCAGAATAATTAAGTAGTTTATTAACAGTTATCTTACTTAAAAAGCAATTTTTGCAGTGAAACAATTGACACCCCAAGCAAGTAGCAGTGGGCTTCCATGGCTATGCTACTGCTACACCACATAAATGTTGGTTCTGAGCCACAACAGGAGGCATGTGAGCAAACTGAAGCACATGAATGCTGATGTTCACTGGAAAAGCTGCAGAAGGAAATGCTGAAATTCCCAAAGGTCCCCCCCAAATGCGCGCATTGAATTCCCAACGATTTTAAATGGCTATGGACACCTAATCCCACAGACATCTTGAGAGTCTCACTGCTTTTCCCTACTTCCTTGCCTCTCCACATATAAATCTCTGTCTCTGGGTTTCTGGTGTGTGACTTGTGATTTTTAAATGCTTATTTTGGCAATGCGCAGTGGTGGGATGTTTCGGCCTTGCCTGGAGGCTGGGGCGGGGCACTCTCCTTGGAGATAAGTTTAAATGTGAGGGACTTGGCCAAGAACTTCCTGGTAGAAATCGCTATTCTCCATAGCAGGGCTCTTAAGGAACAAGCCAGGAAGCCAATTTGGACATCCGTATGGTTTTTGACCGAGATAATTGTAAACCATGGGATAGTGACCTGAGCAAACAGCAAAGCAAACCACAGATGATCTGATTATTTTTCTGCTGTGGACATTTTATCTCTATGTTCAACACAGAGTGAAAGAACATTCTTCAAAGCCCCAAGCGTCTTTGGGGAAATCTTCTGTCATTAGTACCCATGGTGATGTCAGTCAAGCCATACCCCAGCTCCGGGCAGAGAAATCCATACCGCGTCCCAGCCAGCCCCTTCCGTAGGTGAGGGTGAGCAGCTTTCTGCAGGATGCTGGCAGCAGAGCTGATCGTATTGCGGAGCAAACGTTCACTTGCTGCTGGAAGGCTCTCTGGAAGCCTCTGTCCATCCTAGGGGTAGGAGGGCTTCCCTCTTCTAATGGCATTCCTGGGTAGATTTGGGAGTCCTGTAGTCTTGGAGGGAGATTGTTTTTGTTGACACTAAAATGCAAGGGTACTTAAACATTGATTCTGGTCATTATGAATAATAAAGTGAGGTAGTGAAGTGGGAATACAGCATGACATTTCAGCGCCTAGAGATCTGAGTTTGACTATTGCAAAGAGTTTTTAATGTCTCTTAGGCATGGCAATGTAACCCAACCTGACGTGACATGGTTGACTGCAGCAAGGTTTGTGCATCATCTGGGTACAGAGATTGAAGGTTAGGCTCTTTGAGTCCATCGTGGGATAGTAACACTTCCATTTAACATTTATTAAATTAAAATAGCTTTCTAAATTCCCAGCAACCCTTTGGCGATGTAATAGTGGGCTTAAATTTAACATGAGTAGCGTTTGCAACATTTAAAGGTTTTCAGCATTCAGGATCTGAAAATGACGTGGGATCGTTTTGCTCCCCTGACCTGCCTTGCTTTTCATCCACAAACCACAACTGCAAGGAAGAACAAGAGAGATGGGAAAAGGCTGAGCTTTATGGGCTGCGAGTCACAGACTGCCTGGTCATCCTCCAGCATGGGCAGGTCCTTCTCTGCACAGGTTTGCTTTCTCTTGAAGGGTGTTATTTTGCTTTTTATCAGCACCAGCTTCACTTTTAGTTTGCTTTCAGAGGTAGTTATTGCCAAATATTCAGAGTGATGCATTGAACAGTGTGCTGCACCACAGCAGCCTAAGGACGCCAGCTTATTTCCAACAGTTTTCAGCTTTAACTTCCCTCCTTTCACTGGTGCCTGTCCTCTGTCATGAACCACATCTTCTGAGGTCACCTATTTTTTCCATTTTAGGAAGAAGTTGGACAAGAAATAAATCTTAGACTCAAATTTCAGCACCTTGAGAAGTTGCTTGGTTCGAGCTCAGCTCCAAAACCATAAGCCCATCTTCTTTGTATGCAAGGGCAGGCTGGAGTTTGGTGTGGCCCCAGGAAGATCCCATTCTGACGGGTGCCGTGACAATAAACACGTTAATTAAATTAATTAATTTAAAGGGGCAAAGGTTCAGTGGGCGGGTGGTGCTTTTGTATTTCCAAACCAGTTAACTCGGTTCAAATTCAAACCTGACCAAGACAGATCTGCTTTCACTAGCAAAACCAAGCATGCTGCAGAGACGTAGCCGTGCTCTTTGTACGAGCCCAGCCCCTGCCAAGCCTCGGCGGCTGGGATGAGGCATGTCCTTAGGTTAACAGAAACGCAATAAGATATCAAATTAGTTGGGGCTCTCTGTTCTTTTTGAAATCATTGGGAGAATTGTGATGCGCCAGGGTGCAGGGTGCTATTCTTCCTATCTCTTAGCTCCATTGTGCAGGGGTGAACAAAGCCAAGAGGTGTAATTTAAAGGTGCTGTGACCTCCCATGAGCAGCTCTCCCCATTGTGCTGCCGGTTTTGTTTTCTGTATGTGTTTTTTTTCTCCACTGAGATCTACTGATCATAAATATGCATGAATAAAAGAGCCAGGGAAGAGGAGGGGAGGGGGGAAGGGGGCTCATAACCAGCTTGGATAAAGTCCTTTTCTGAATTTTCCACTCTTGGCTTCCTGACGTCGAATGAAATAAGGGACCACACTGCCGGATTAGCTCAGCCGGAATTCCTATTTCCAATTGTAAAAGCAGAACCCTGGCATCATAACAATCATTATAATTATCATTTACAGAGGGGTCTCATCATATAACAGCTTCTTTTTATTCGGGATGGAGGGGGATCGAAGGGGGCTGGGGGAGATAATTCCAACCACAGGGGTTTGCATCTTCATTCATCGCTTTCCAAACAAGCCACTGGAAAATTGAAGTCCCTGAGCAATTTACAGATTACACCTCTCTCCTGGTACAGGGACACGTGTGCGCACACACACACGCTTGCTCCAGACATCAGACATAAACCAGGTACGCCTTGGGTGACCATTGGAAAGAAGGAAAAAAAAAAAAAAAAAATCCCCCCGCCCTGCTTTTCTGCTCCAAACTCGGGCAGAAACGGACGTAACCTTCCCTTTTAAGCCTAGCAACTCCAGCCCGGCCGCACAGCTCCTCCTGGATTAATCTTTCTTTTTTTTGGCTCAGTGAATTGTGGTCAAGGCCATTGTAACGTGAGTGCTGCCGGGGTGCGGATTGGCTGGAGGAGGCTCAGAGAGGCCCCTTTTCACAGGGGACTAATTGCTTTAGACCACCAGTATTTGGGAGCTACAGATGTCTTCCTTAATTTGCCTAGAGAGCACAATCGGCCCCATCTGTTGCATTTTTTTCCCCCCTCTGTCTCTCAAGTCGCCTTCTTCCCCCTGTCTGCAAAGGCCTAAATTGAAAACTCATCAAAAAGTAATACAAGAGCAGTTTGGCTGGGAAGCTGCTGCCGTGGGGCTTTGCCTTTAATAAAGGCCCCCCTGCTACTTTTACACATGGGCTGGGGAGCAGAGAAAGGAGGAGGAGGAAAGCAGAAACAACCTAGAAGGGGGGGACAGAAAAATAGCTAAAACCTAACAGCCAGATGGGATATTTGGAGGCAGGATAATTTGATGTGTCATGGCTGGAGGAGAACAAGGGGCAGCCCCTTGTTTTCTGTGTGTACACACAACAAAATAGATGACTTCTGGAGGAGGGAAAGGAGAGGAGCCGGGGGGCGGCCGGGGGCTGCCGATCTCTGCATCCTGGTGTGGCTGGCGGGGGGAGCAGGCACTGCCCGGCGGTCCATGACTTCCCAGCAACACACCTCCAGGGATGAGGGAGATGGAGAGGGGTCGGAAGGAGGGAGCGGGAAGTGAGAGGAGATGAGCCTTTACCCTTCTGTAGGGCTGGGAGGTTGTCTTGGCCCAGAGTTGGCTTGGACTATATATTTAGGGCTTGGACTGGGGGTGCTGCTCTGCATCTACCCATACACGAGAAATCAGGAGAAGGTGTTGCTTTCTCCTTGCTAGATCAGTGCTTTGACTCCAGAGTGTGTAAAGGAGCTGCATCACCCACAGGCTTTTCCTCGTGTGTCAGCTTCAGGTCAATACCGCTTCAACTCAAACTCAACTCTGGGCAGAAAGAGAGGGCAAGCCCAAAAAAATCTCTTAAAATATTAATTGGGAAGGCTGTGGGGGAAAATATGCTTCATCTTTGTTCCAAATCCCCACCACAGCCCAGCCTCAGTATGCACAGCTGGGGAGAGGGTCATAAACCCCCACACTGTTTAACATGAGTAGAAGTGGCATTTCCTTATGGCAAATTTGGCGCTGGTGCTGTGGGGGGACATGGTGAAGGCACCAGCCATCCCTGACCCGGTGTGCGTGCTTGCTCTGTGCCCCTGCAAAAAGCAGTGCATGTGCTCACAGCCCATCTGGGAGAGAATAGATATGACTCCTTCCCATGCAGCCCACAGTCTGCTTGAGCCCACTTTGGAAGCTGTAAGATGGGAATGAAAATCTCCTAGTTCCAGCCCTGTGGTGTAGGGACATCTTCTGACAACGGCTGCCTGGGCCCAAGGAAACAGCCCACTTCAGCCCATCTGGACATTCAAGATTTTCCCCTACTTCCTTCTTTTGCCTTAAAATAATCGTGTTTGTTGCAGTGAGTCGAAGGGAGTGTGGCGGGCAGGTCATTTGCACTCCTTTATGCTAAAAGACAAGGGAGCTCAAGTGATGGAGAAAGCCCCCGGCATCCTCCCACCACCCAGCCAGTACCTGCGCCAGCTACCCCAGCTCCTGCCTTGCCAGGGGTGGATGCTGTGCAGTGGCAGGAAGGTTTTGGCGACCCACTGCCGAGGAAGGCAGGCAGCTGCCCGTGCAGGCAGCACACTGTCCGGCAGCTGCTCAGGCAGCACAGATGAGAGGTGCCTCATTACCAGGCTCTGTCCTGAAACCTGAGCCCCGGTGCCAGTGCCTGGCGGTCAGCGCTTGATCGATCATTCCCATTTCCTGGCTGTCCATCAGGCATCTCTCCCTGAGTCCTCGGAAAGGTTTTGTTTAGATGTTCAGTTACAGAGAAAAAAGATGTCCATTTATCTTGGAGGAGCCTCTCAAAACAATACGAAAGGAATCACCGCAGTAATTTAGTGCTACTGCTGGGAGTCCTGCAAGGACCAGTCTGGGGGCTTGGGACCTGCGGGACTGAGCTGGTGGCTCCCACATCTGCTGTGGGACAACTTCCAGCCACCACCACCCATTCCCAGCTTGCGTGCACCATCAGCAGCTGCTTCTTAGCAAAGGCTTCCTAAAAAGAAGGGAAAAGAGCGCTGGCTTGTACCTCTGCCAGCCGAGGTGGAGGCGTGGGACAAGGTGCACGCCCCGCGGACACGCACCCCTGGGCTGGGTAGAGATGGTGAAACCCACAAGGGCACTAACAGCTGGTTTCCACATTTCATGCACTGCCATTCTGCTTGGGAGTGGGGAAATTCTCCCTCCTGGGAATACTGAAGGTTGATCAGGCTCAGAGGGGCTAAATGAGGTCCCAGGTCCCCTCCAGAGCTGGGGAGGTTTTGGAGAAATACCCACCACAAACAGCCTTTATTTTTTCACTTATTGCTTTGATTATCACTTACTGCTTTGCATATTACTTTTTGCTTTTCCTTGTGTACTCCTGGTTAAAAACCATGTAATTCTTCTCCGGAGGGGGGTGCGGGGGTGGGGGTATGGGGGGGGAGAGCAAGAAAAAAGCCAGTTTACCAAACTGGGAAGATCTCAAAAGTGTTGGTGGAGAACAAAGGCTGCAGGACTCGGGCTTCACAGTCTGGACTGTGTCCCGGGAGCACTCCGGTGACCTGCTCAGATGGAAAGCCCACAAGCGCGTCTCTGTGCTGGGGCCGGTTACTTCCCAGGGCAGCCCTCTCCTTGGGGAGAAGGTGTGAATGGCTTCCTTGAATAAGTCACTGGATAGCCTTGGCCAGGGCAGGCTGGCTGCTGCTTCCCCTAGGTCTCTGTCTCACTACTTAAAAAACAGATACCCTGTTGTGACATTTATTTTTCCTCCATTGGACTTCAGAAAAGAAAACGGCTGTGTGCAGGCCAGCAGGGCCGATGGGGAACAGCGATGCTGCAGGCTGTGGGGCGAGAGGAGAGTTGTGGGTACCCATCTCGGCTGCCTGTGTTTCCTGTAGGGATAAAAATAAGGATCAGCAGCTGAAAAATTTTAGAAGAATATGGCAATCGAAAAAGGGAGCTCTAGTTCTTGGTGTTGAAGCAGCCCAGAAACTGTTGAAAAGCCACTGGAAAAGCCATTGAGCTTTTGTCTAATAACTCCTGTGATAATAATTAGCTCAGCCAAGGCAGATTTTAAAGGGGCTTTAAAATTCTTGTTCAGTGGCTTGAAAGAAAAAAGGCAACCAGAGGCTCCTCTCATCTGAACATCAATGTGAATCCCACAAAATCCCATTATTCCCCCTTTAGATCAGCAGTTTGATCAGTTCAGCCTTTTCCCTCCCCAAGGCAACAACTTTCCCCCTTTGTGCATCTTTTCCCCCCAGCGCCTCACTGTGCACTGTGTGATGCTGTAGAACCTGGTCCCCTTCTCCCTTGGACCCTTGCAAGTGGCAGCCACCTGCTGTCCCCACCACAGCAGCAAGGGTGACAGAAAATGAACGGGTTGAGGTAGAGGAGGGAAGTCTGTTTACAGACTTTGCAAACCAACATTCACCAGGCTATTTTTCTTAATTTGAGAAGAACTGATTTGTTGCATTTCAAAGCTTGCTGATGCTCTCAGGCTTTGCTTTCAATATGCCAGTGAGGCTTTAGCACCTGACAGTTGGAGGCAAAACATGATGGTCTAAAACTCACGTCTTCATCCAGAGCTAGGTCTAGCTACAGCGGAAGGTAAAATTCACCTAAAAATCAGTGGTTTGGGTGATTTTTTGAATGAGCCCTCCACACAGGAGTGGAAGAAGAAATGCTGACAGCAGCCCAGATCTGTTAATCGGAGACCTTGCTGCGCTTTGCCTCTGTTGGAGACCTTCCACATGTCCCTCTTCCCAGGTTCACTGACATTCAGAGCAGTTCGTGGGCAGCCCTAACTGGTGCTCAGCAGGACTAAGCAAGGAGTTCTGGCCACAGGACTCCACCCTTGCAGCTGAGACACTGGAGAAGCCAGCTCACTGGGACATGGATCTAATGGGATCGTGCCAAGGTGGATGCACTTAAAGACAGGGACTCAGAAGCAACCTGCTGTGCTTTTTGCATTTCCAGGGGACACTAAGGCACCTTTCTCAGGAAAAATCTGTAGATCTCCAAAGATCCATAACCATCAAAAGCTCTATCTGCACAGCCAGGTGTGAAGATTTGATGTAAGAGAAGGGATGGGGAAAGGAGGTTGACTCAGCTGAGAGATGGAGGCACAACCCCTAGGTAGCTGGTTTTCCTCCTAGCTCAGTACCAGCTGAACACATCCATCCTATGCAGAGTTTACCCCAGACCCTCATTCCAGTTC
Source organism: Falco naumanni (assembly GCF_017639655.2). Taxonomy (NCBI): domain Eukaryota; kingdom Metazoa; phylum Chordata; class Aves; order Falconiformes; family Falconidae; genus Falco; species Falco naumanni. Next base: position 4,033,309 of record NC_054061.1, read on the forward strand.
AACACAGCTTCAGACAAGAATTACAGAGGCAAAACAGGTCGTGAAGCAGTTAGAAGAGGGGTGACACTGTGCAGTGCCTGACAGACTTACACCGTGTGCCACAGTGCCTGGAAAGCCTTTCCAGGCTGGAAATTGGTGCTCAGGGCTCCCCAGCACCTGCACAGCCCCGTCCAAGTCATGGTCCTGCTCACCAAGAAGGCTTCCTGGGTTTAATACCAATGCAGAAGAACAACAGTTTGGAGCTGAGCAAGAAAGCCTCCAGCAGGGAACACAAACCCTCCCTCAGGCTGGAGCAGCTTGGGTTGCAACACCCCAAGAAATGGCCAGTTCAAATACAAAAAAACCTGCTTTTCCTTAAAAAAAAGTCTCTTTTCAGTGGACTAGAAGTGATGTTGAGCTGAAAGCAAGTTTTGCTAGTAAAAGATGCTAATAAACTGCGTTGGAGTCTCATAAGCTGTGGGGTTTTTTTAATGGCAAATAATAAAGGAGTCTAATAAACTGTTGGGGTTTTTTAATGGCAATTTTTAAGCGGCTGGAGCAGAGATCAGGAGTTCAGCCTCTTTCCTTGTTCTGTTTGTGGTATATTTATCTTCATGAAGAGAATGGTAGCAGGGGGATTTATTTTTCTGAATGAATGTCTCTAAGCCCCCCATACCTCCAGGGCTTATAGTAAGGTTGGATCCAATGACAGGAGAGTCAACATTATAAGCCCTTAGAGAGGGCTGAGTGCCTTGTAGATAGTCTCAAGTGGATGCGCTTTCAGTGCGCCGTTACCCCGGCTTACATTAGCGGCTGAAGAGACTTTGTCTGTCCCCGATGCCCTCGGGTGACCCGCGACCCCTGCGACTTCGCTCCGCCGAGATCTGACGCTCGCGCGAGCCCCCGGCCGAGGAAATGGAGAGGTGCATTGTGCCGCGGAGAAAGAGCAACACAAACACGGGGTGTTCTCAAAGGAAACAAAAACCCAGTGGAAAAAAATCCTCCCCAAATTGGCAGCGAGGGGCAGCCAGGGAGAAAGAGCAGGCACACGCTCTGCCGGGCAAAGCCGCCCAGGAAGGCTCGCTGCTGGGGGGGTTCTGGAGCTCTTTGGGCTCCTTCTGCTGTGGGGTCTCTGCTGGCTTTAGGTGTGGCTGAGCAAGGTAGGGGGTGTGTGTGGAAAGTGGGTTTCCCCGTGGGTTCTACATTTCTAAATATAAAAAGAAAACAGGCTTGTTTTGCTTTTGGGGAGCGCTTGGTGAATGTGGGGGAGAGTTACACTGGGGAGGTCACCTGCTGCATCCGTGCGTCCCAAAGGAAAAGAAGCAGAGCGAAACCCCACTTGTGTCTGCAGAAAATGCTGAAACTTCATTCAGAATGTCAAACGTCAAAAAGCGGGTGGAGCGGCCCAAGTCCCTGTGTCATGGAGGATGCCAGGCCCTGACCTGTCCCCCACAGGGGGTGCAGCCACCCACCCATGGGTCAGACGGCCAGGCTGGCACCATCCCTGGGGCTGGCACCGTCCCTGGGGCAGGGAGTGGTGGTGGGGGCAGGTAGACGGGGCAGGGTCTGTAAGCCATCGGGCTTGCTGCCATCGTTGTTATGCACAGCCAGTGCCTGGCTCAGAACAGCTTCTAATGCCCAAGAGAGACCACCCTGTCCCAAGCAGTGGCGCCCTGCGGGGAGGGGTGCTTCTGCGAACCGCTACATCCCTCCCAGGGGTTTCGGGCTGATTTGGGGGTGTTGAAGGTCAGCATCCTGCCTGGCCCCAAACCCATGCCCAGCTGCTGCTTTCAGCCTAACCGAGACAGCAACGTCTTCATACAGCCTCTGGCTACTGCACAGAGCCCCAAAGAGTGGGGGATCTGCCACAAATCACAGGCCGGCGGTGATGGCATCATGTTCCCATCTCCTCTTTTGAAACCTGGGCTTCCCCCGCCTGTGTCCTCCATCCCCACTTGGCTTCAGGCCTTGCTGCTTTGCTTTGGGCTCAGACCCTGCACTTTGCAGCACGTCTGGGAGGGCACAGGACATGTCCTCCCTCTTTAAATAGGTGCTGTAGTGGGGTGGGTGCAGCCGTGGGACCGACCTGGGCAGGGATGGGGAGGAGGTGACAGCACAGCATCTTCCCCATTACCTTGGAGAGATGATAGCCCACCCAGTGCATCCAAGCCTGGCCCACGCATGGAAGCATTTTCCAGATGCCAGTGTGTGTTTGAAGGTTAAAAAGATGAGTGGAAAAGCCCATGTCATGGGTGCCTGAGCTGGCAGGAGAATTCCACCGGCTTGAGGGAGAGTATTGTCCCCAGAGCTACGAGTGGATTTGCATGCTTAATTCCTGCTAAGCATTTTTGGAGGAGTAACCTGATAAAATCTTCAACCTGCTGATAGCACAAACTCAACCGGGTGTCCCTCCTGAGGAGCGGGGGACCGGCAGCCCCGGGACACGGGGACCCGCCGGTGGCCGCGGCCGGCTGGGTCCCCGCCGGGGCAGAACCCGGCGCTGGCCGCAGGCGGCCGGGGAGCGCAGCGCAGCCCTCTGCGGCGCAGGACAGACGGAGGGGAAGACGACTTTTATCCCATTGTTTTTCCCTGTGATTAATCCATCTAAAGTGCTCCTCTGAGCGTAGCCAAGGGCAATGTAAGAAAGAAGCGGTTTGAGCTTTGTGGGGCTCTTTTTTTCTCCCCCCCTCCCCGTCCCTTTCCAAGTGTGCTTTACAAACATCCTCTCCGCTCGCCCTCTGTATTTGCAAAACCGTCTCCTTCTGCCCATGGCTCCTGATGAAGTCCTTGCAGAGCTCCTTGTCCACCTCCAGTCTTTTCAGCACGTATTCAAATTAACCCTTTTGTCCCATTCACACCCCCTTTCTTTGGCGGATATTGTGGCTTTGCCAGCAGCGATCCAGCAGCGGCTATTCTAATGTAATTGCATTCTGGCAATGCCTTGAGAACCTGATCAAGATCATCCCGCAAATTTAATCCCTCCAAATTACAAAATGTTTACTATCAATCACCTTTACGCAGCTTTCTTTCGGGGGGCTTTCTTCAAGGAGCGAGCGGGACGTGTGTGTTGCCAGAGATGCCCCTTCACGTCTCCAGCTGATCACCTCAATGGGCCCAGAGTCAAATGGTCAAGGCCATATGCGTATGAAAGCCCGGGCTGTGCTGCCAGCTATTCTCTCTAGCTCTGCATGGATTTCACACTTTCTATCCTGTTAGGATGCCTACCATTTATTTTAGCGTTGATTTTTTTGTTTCCCCCGTTTCTGCCTCTTGTGTCATCTGCATTTAATCTAGTTAGCAGATTTTCTGCCTAAAATTGCATTGTTAAAGGGAATTGTTTAAATGGGGAGCGGTGGAGAACCCTGAAACCCTTGAAACTGGGGTGTCCCCCCGCCCGGCACTGGCCGCACATACCTCGGCTGCTGCGGCCCTTGGCTTGGTGCAAGGGGCTTGGAGGTGGCTTTGCTTTCTTGAAAGCATCCATTGCTATTTTCAGAAGCACAAACAGATGCAAATGTCTCTGCAAACATTGCACAATGAGATACAGGGAGAGGACAGCCTTTCAAAATCTCTGAATAGCCCTTCAAAGCAAGTCTAATTAGGGTAAGTAGAGGTAATAGGCCCACTTGCGTTTTTTACACTCGCATTTTCCCCCCTCAAAGCCTGCAAGGCTCTTTTTCCCCTGTGGCTGGGGTGGGGGGATGGAAAGAAGGGGAAGAGGTAGAAGGAGGGGTGGGGTGGGGGAGGAAAAATCAATCATTTGAAAAGTCTCCTCTCAGTTTTTTTGCCTGGCTTTTCCCGGTGAGAGAGATAGTGGCAGAGACAGCAGCATCCCGGCTGGGGCCGGGGTGCGGGGCAGGCACCAAAGCAGAGGCTGCAGCTCGTGTCATGTGGAACTTCAGTAAGTGAAAAAGAAAAGCAGAAGGTATGGGCTGAATACTTGGGTAAATCAGTAATAGAGCTAAAGGGCATATGCCTGTAGGGAATATGTTGGCATAAAAGAGCTTTAAGAGGGGCCATTCATACTGACAAAGGGAGATTTGAATTGCTGCCTTCACAATAGCATGAAAGGATGGGCTTGGGGTGTTCTGAAACAAAGTGGAAATCATACTGCCCTGAACGGCTCTAATAAGCTTTTAACTATTTTACATTATGGCATTACCCCTTTTTTTTTTTTTTTCTCCCCCCCCTTCTTCTTCTTCTTGTGAGCCGAGTGCCAGGCCCACTTAAAAGTGTGATTTATACTTTTTTGCTTCATGGTAACTTTGGAGGAAAATAGACGGGGACTCAAAGGCAGTAATTCAGCTTTTTCAAGACAAGGAGGGGGAAATGCCATCATTTCTGAGCGTCCCAGAAAGCACACCCCTGCGCCAAGCTCCCCGACCGCAGCCAGCACCCTCGCCACCTCGCGCAAGCCTGGGCCGGGGATGCTGGCTCTTGCACCTACCACCCATCCAACATCTCCCACCTAATTGTGCTTATTAAGAGCCGTGCAATCAACCAGATACCACCGTTCGCTGCCACTCAGGTTACTGTGCTGTGCAACTCAGGTGGGCTTCAGCGTGCACTCCAAAAAATACAGCAATTGCTTGGCAAACCCCCCCACCTTTCATTGTCCGCAGAGGTTCAGCATCTCAGCCTGTATTTGGGGGTCTCGGGGGGCTGCTGCTCCCACTGCCTGCCTGGGAAGGAGGCAGTTGCCTGGCCTGCGTGTCGAGAAACGCACGCTGGCTTTGTGTGTGCTGGGGCTCCCTCCCCAAGCTCCCCCCAGATGGTGCGATCGCACGACTGCACTGTTAAAATAGAGCTCGTATAGACAATTAGCCAATTACTCACTCTGTCATTGCACTTTCTTCTTGTAACTGAGATGCAAACTGGACTATGTCTTCTTTGGTAGCTTCATTCATTGGCAGCATTATTTAATGACACTTTTGTCAGCTTTGGGTCTGCCCAAAGATTTCTGAACGTAGCTTTATGAACCTAGAAAGGGCGCCCTGTGGAGTGAAAGCGGACTTTGAACCTACAGACGATGCTAAAGACAATGAATTTCCCAAAGTCAGGGAAAGAAATCCAGAGCGTGGCTACCACAGGGCATGTGGCTCAGCCGCTCATTGTCAGCAGCAGAGGCTACGGAGAGAATAGCCCAGTAGCCCAAATGGGTTGAGCATATGGATGCACGGACCACTTTGCTTAAATATCTCAGAAAAAATAATACTACGAGTGCTGCCGGGCCCTTTTTAAGATGGGAAGGTTGAGTGGCTGGAACAGCTGTCCTGGACCGGTATCTCACCCAAGGTCCTCTCTGAGACTGGCCAAAATTAAGTTTCTTTTGCTTTGATGGGTGTTTGTCTCAGCCACAGTTTAGCTTCAGCAGAGCTCTGCGGAGCTGCAGCCGGCAGGACCAATGTAGTGGAAACAGTGAGAGAAAGAGGTCTGGTTTTGCTCCTGGCATTTTTCAGGGAAGAACAAAAAACTCGCCTACTGCCTAATGAAGGAAACTCCATTCCTCTACATACGTTTCTCTGAAATAGGATAATGCTTTTATTATCCATAACTTTCGGCACCAAGCGTTGTTAGTGTCTCTTACCTCTGAAGTTCAGCCCTGTACAGGTGCAAGGGTGGCTGCTAAGTTATCTTTAAATACACTTTAAAAAAAAAAAAAGAAAGAAAGAAATCCCATCTGTTTCTTCCCGGAGGGTAGAGTTTCTGTGAGATTTATCTCGTGGCTCCTCCGAGCTTGGTTAGCGTGAAGCATGCACTGGACACACGCACACACCCACACCCCAATCTGGGCTGTGCACAGCTGCCACCACCTTCCCTCAGCTGACAGTTCCCTTCCCTGCATCCCATATGGCTCCGTGCATCTCCCGGCATCCCAACAAGTGCTTCCCAGGAGAGTGGCGCAGGTGACAGCCATGCCGGTGACAGCCACGACAGGTCAGGTAGCCCAGACCCTTCTTCCCTGGGACCACAGACCTCATTAGCTGCCACTTGATTTATCAAGAGAGCATTATGGCTTTGGAAGCTGACATCTTTTTGGATTGCAAATAGGAGAGGAGGAAACTGTACCCTGTGAAAAGATTGATTAAATACTAATTAACCTCTTTTCTTAGATAATGAAAACACTTCAGTGAGCTGGATAAACACGATGCGCATCAGTTGCTCTCCTGGCGAAGCAAGGGGTAATTGAGAGAGCAATATCCATTACTGATGTTGTGACAGGAAAGGTTCTCCTTTCAGATTACAAAAGACTTGCTGCAGGAGAGATGGTACTCAAATAGGAAGGAAAAAAAAAAGCCATATTCTTTTATCTCAGGAGTTAAATCCTCTCGGTTTGAATACTCCTACCAGTGAACTAGAGAAACAACTTGTGCATTTATAGCTAGGGACAGCCAAGTAAAAAAATTAAAAATTGAATCACGTTACTTAGGCTTTGGAGGGAGGGACTGACTCAGCTGCATATAGCTGCTGGTCTTTACTGGTAAGGTCTCTAGCTTTCCTGTGTTCTGGGCAAAATAATCTAGAAATATTGCCTATTTCTCATGAATCCCAGAGATCAAACTGGAAAATCACGGGTGAAGAAGAGATGCTTTTTCTGGTCCATGTTAAGATTACATCCTAAGGCCATGTGCTGTTTTTCCACAAGTAGAGCAGCCTTGCCAAGGAGGACATTTGCTTTCTCAAAAGTGAATATTTCTAAGGAGAAATTCAGGTGGGAAAGGACTGTTTAGTGCAGTTTGTTCAACTTTTACCTGTCACTAGTCCATTCTTTCTGATCCTGCCTTTGAGACTCTCTTTTCAGTACATTATCCTGAAGGCCAGCATGGGGAGTCCAACATGAATATGAAAGCTGGGAATTTTGTCTTCCTTCCTTTGCTTTTTAACATTTGCCTTCTCTGTTTGGCCTCATTTATCTAAACCAAAGCTTTCATCAAGGACTCCTTAATCTCTTGGTCCCCATGGGACCAAGACAGGGACCAAGCTCAGGGACAACCTACTGAGTCCACGGTGTCCCTTGGGCTATATATGTCCCCTCCCCTGCCACCATCAGAAGTGGACTAACACCTTCTTAGGTATGGGATTTTGTGTACGCATTTTTCATATTTGAAAATGTTTCTTCAGGCTTCTCATCTCAATGGGGACCTGCAAGCTGGAGAAGCGCGATGACCTGTTGGGTTCGCACAGGGCTGCAGATGCCAGATGCTGTAGGCAGTCCTGCTGCAGGTACTCCTGGGTATGGTTTTGTAAGGATTGCTGACATCTGCCATACAGAGAGGAGCACTACAAATTGTTTGTTAGTAGAAATAAGCCCTATTAACTCCTACAGATGGAACTTAATCCATTATTTGTGCAACAAACCATTATGGTCCCTAATCACCTTGGACTGCCATTAGACAGCTTTAAGTGCCTTCCTAGAAGGCAATTTTGTGAAATCTTTAGGTTAAAAAAAGATTATCCTGGAATGTGTAGAATGTAATAATCCAAGAAAGAGACAGTGAAGTCCTGAGGACTCTTCCAAATCCCTGTTTAGGAAATAGAGGCATCAGTCCCCTCACATGCTTCAATTTGTAATTAAGCACATCTCATGGGCATGAAGCAAGAGGGGAAAGGAGACCGTGTGCTGACACAGGCTGGTCTTTCATTGAAGCACAATGCAGCTCCTGGGCGGAAAGCAAGGAATGAGCTCAGAGCAGGGACATCAGTGAGATGTTCCAAGTGTTTTCTTTCCAGTTACAGCATTAGAAAACTCACTTTCTGAACTCGATGTCAATGCTTCCATTGGCACAGTGCACGCAAGAACCCATATGTGGACCCTTATTCACTATTACCCAAAGAATAAAGCTAATCTCTTCTCTAAAAGTCTGGCTTCAGCAAGTTTTTACTCTGTGAAGAAGTACGCCGCGTGCTCCATCCCATTGACCTTTGCAAGTCCTACTGTCCGTCAACAAGTCAGACAAATGGGGTGGGAGCTGAGCGAGGACTGTTTCTTGCACCTGCAGTGTCAGGCACATGGCACAGGAAAGGGTGACATCCCTGTCCCAGCCTCTCTAATGCGATATTTCTCTTTCCTTTTTGAACCATCAGAGTTTCATAAGGTTTTTGAACAGCAAGATGGGAGGTACTAACAGATGCTGCTGCAGGGACAGTCAAATAGATGCAGAAGTGGGAGACCTGAATAACAAAGAGTGCTGTGCCATCAGCATTTCCACGCTGGCAGAGAAGAGCGTTATCCATTGGGAAGTCTATTCACTCTTGTCCAGTGGATCTTAAACTGGAAGATTGACAACTGAAAAATAATAGTAATGATAATAGCGGAGCGTTGCTCGACCTGCGGAGCCTTGATCCGGCACCAGCAATGCCTCACGTGAACCCTTTGCCATCTCTCCCGAGGGGACAGCAACCTCCGCAGAGAGGCAACGGGGAGGAAAACCCTATTTCCAGGGGGCACAGCTATTTCACCCTCAGCCTTACACTCCTCATTGCCCTGGTGATTAATAACAGGGCTGGTCCCACAGGTCTTTTAAAAGGATCTGCTACTTCACCGTGGCTCTATGGCATCTGTGATATCTTCAGTATTTTTTCAAATTGACCATTGCACCTTTTGGTTGAGGAGGAAGAAAGAAAAGGGATTAGTTGATCATGAGCGCTATTGCTGGGCTGCTAGGTATAAAACTAATTTTAACAATTCAGTTAATTTGTTAATCTAGATTAACAAATGCTTCAGTAATGTTCTTTGAAGACTATAAAAGTAAAAGTTCGGCAAAGCATCAGCTGGGAGTATTTTATGCGGTATTTTGGCATCTCCATTCTGCAGTATTCACATACATTATGGTTAGTAAATCTGCTTGGTCCTTAGCAGCTCTGCTCCTCCAGCTGATTTCTTTTAATTGCATATGCCACCAATAAAAAAGCTCCTGAAAATTAGTTCTCACCTGCCGCTGTTCTGATAATCTCTACATACTATACAAATCAGTCTTAATGGAGCATTTGAGCTCCAGAGATCTGTAATTATAGTATTAAGTTTCATGTGCTCACAGGTAGTAGCTCAGACTGTATTTTACAGATCGTGCACAGAGTTAAATCAAAATCTACACCAGATTGACACCCAGTAATGAAAATCCTTCTGAGGATGCTCTTGTTAATAACTAAACCCCAAGCATTGTTTGAGCCTCACCCCAGCAGGGATGACAGTAAGTAGGGCACCACATGGCACGGAAATCACAGAAAATACTTGTTATCTAAAACATGTACAGAATTTTGGGTTTGCAGCTATTTGCTCACTTTTTGAGCACAGGTAATTCACAGAGACTCTCTAGAACTTCAGAGCAGTTGGAAAAGGCTGGGAACAGAGTAGCCCCAGCGCTGTGAGGCTGTTGTGCGCTCCGTCACCAAAGCACACGAGCATTTTGTAGTAGGTAATGGACTGTTTCCCCACGGTAAATCTCAGCAGAGAGAAAGTGGGATAATCTCAGTTGTCTTTTGAGAAAGTCTGTGCTGGAAGGACATTTCCCAGCTAGCAGGGATGCCCTATCTATGGGGCCATCTCAGACTTTCTTTCCTAACTAAAGGGGAATTAAGTGAGATCTAAGGGCTTGCGGAACCTCCTGGCAGAGGGTCTCTAATGCCTGCATGCCCTGGAGGTGGCTGTTTGGATCCAGCAAGGATAAAGGATTACCAGTACCTATCAGCAGACGTATGAGAAAATGTACGTGCATGTGCCAAGATTCAAAATCAAGCTGTTTCAGTTGTTTCTGAAGTCAGGGTCTTGCCGCTGGTTTCAGTGGGATGGAGATTAGTGCCTGTTTACAGAATTTTTTACCATGTAACTATCTGGTATTTCCAAAGAATTTGCCATTGATTTAATCAGACAGCATTTAATACACCTCTTCCAACCCCCCCACCCCCCCCCCCCCCCACCCCCCCTCCCCGTACTAGTGCAAGGACATGATTTTAGTGCAATTAAGAAAAGGCGCCTGTTTGCAATCAGGGAAGCCTGTTCCAGCTCCCTGTCAATTCACCAAACCATTTTTTGATAAAAATAAATACAAACCCCCTTGTTGTAAATGGGAGTGCAGGTTGGTCCTGCGGCCTCTGAATATAGGCATTCCATCTGTCCCGGCGGCAGATTTGTTCAACTATGTCTGAACCTATCACCGCTCGGGGGAAAAACTGTTCTCTGACTCATGTTAATGTATGAATCTAATTGTATCCTCACGCAGTTTGCAGCTTTCATTGCCCATTAGGAACATTAACATCATACACTGTGTCCTGGTAGATGTATGCTCTTTATACACCACATAATGTCCACAGATCTCTGCTTGCAGCTAAGAAAACACAAAAGAATAGAAGATATTTTGAAGTTTTGTGGAGCTTTTTTTTTTTTTTTTTTCCTTCTTCGAGATTGAAGTCCAGTGTCTTGGGACCCAGTGACTTTAGATGACCTTCCGTCTCCATGGACTGTACTAAATTTCAGCCCCTGGAGGCTACTCCATACAAAACCTCCTGGCTTTCAAGGGCAGGTGCAAGCAAAGCTTCACTGCGTCACAGATCAAGACCTGTTACTGCCAGAATTAGATTTCACAAATCTCTTTTATTTAACAGGACATCATTAAGGAACTGGCCTATACTGGCGGATGGTGTCTTTAATTGATATAAGTATTATGCTGCTATTAGGATCCCTGAACAATAACATTTCCTTTGCAGCATTTATACTTACTGAGAAACAGAGGTGGATGTGTGTGCGTGTACAGACAAGCATATGAAAACTATGTTAAAGAAATACAAAGATTGCAGACTTGGAAACTCAAAAAGGAGGAAATGCTGACACTGAGGTGTCTGTGCAAACTTAATTCAACTCCTCTCCTAATTTTTTGTGGCAATTATATGATATATATCAAAAATAAAAAATTATATTTTTGATAATATGTCCACCTTCCTCATGACATGAGAGGGTTGGCTTTTAGGCAGAGATTTTGCTGGTGAAGAGCTTCTCAGTGTTTTGCCCGATGTGTTCAGTGTTCGTCCCCTTTTCCCTGACACAGTATATGATCAGTGTCCTGAGGACTGAATTTCTTCTTGGGCTTTTACAGCAGTCCTGTGCTCTGAAAGCTCTGCTTCATGAAATCATTACATTCACTGATGGTGTAAGGGGATGGTGGCCCCCCAATTGTACAGATGGGAAACTGAGGCACATAAAACTGAAAGCCAATTCATACCACTAACACTGGGCCACCCCATCTCAGATGGGTAGGAGCTGACTTATTTGGGCTTGTACGACACCAGATATCCAGGAATCCACCTCCTTTTCCCACAAACACCCCGTTAACTGCCCATATGGCTCTGATTCACCAACATTTTGGAGATGGCTGGAGAAACGTGGCTGAGCTGCCTCGTTCCCACCATGAAACAGGGCAAAGAGAATAAAAGTGTTGCTTTTAAAGGGTGTTTGTGTGCCTAGTGCCATATGGGAGTGTTGAGTGGTGCTGAAGAGGGGGAGGATGGAGACTTGGAGAGTAGAAGCCCTTCAGCAAGGTAGGGTTTGGGGGGTCACAGGGCTCCCCCATCGCATGCAAATGCAGGAGAAAGGAAAGGTTGGGGGTTCCCAGCAGAGAAGCACATTTTGTGGAGGTGACGGCCCCTTTTGACACCCCCAGTCTCTAGCTGAGAGCCCGAGCTGTGTCAGCGCTGGTGCCAAGGCCATGCAGTGCACCTCTGGCCACCCTTTCTCCTCTCCCTGCACAGGACCAAGCAGGGAGGGCCTCCATCCCACCGCCTGACCTAAGAGGGACAGCTCATGACAGCCAAGTCCTCCCAACAGTGCAGGTTCAGGCAAAGCTATGAGTTCTGTACCCTGTTCAGGGGTGCAGCACCCTCTCCTTGCCCCAAATACCCCAACACTTTCAAGCTCCCCATAGAAGGACAGCCCTGAGCATCGCTCTGCTCCTGCTCTCTTCCAGCATCTCCGCACGGGTTCCTAATCCCTTCTCTGTGAGACTGGGGGACCAGCTGATGTTTGCAGGTAGCTGCCCGTGGCCATGGCCGGTGTGGGTGTCAGACGCACCGGCCTGGCCCGTGCTGAGTGTCGCCTTGGGGCGAACCCTTCCTTTCCACCCCGGACTCCTTCTGAGGTGCGACACCCCCCCCAGCTTAAGAAACAAAACTCCAGAGGCACTGCTGAAATTCCGTAAAAACGTTAAAACTTTTATTTACAGGGTAAAGTACCATTTCTTAAAAAAAAAAAAAAAAAAGCCAAAACAAAAACCAAACCCACTTTGATAAGAGGCATAATAATAGAATAAAGCTCTTTATGTACAAAAATACAATTTTCATATGAATGAACATCTTGAATAAATTAAACCGCTCTCTGGCCCAGTGGCTGAATACCCCGTGTCTGCTCCTGCTCTAAAGCAAGACCGCCGCGCTGGGGGTCAGCATCTATAATGCATGAGCCTCCCGCTTGTCCGTCGGGCGCAGGGTCCCATCGGGGCCGGTGCTGGGGCCACCCCGGGAGGGGCTGAGCCGCCCCGGGAGCAGGGCAGGAGGGATGCGCTGAGCCCCGTGCTGCGCCCCGGGCCGCATCGGCCCCCTAAGCCTTTTCACGGCATTGTCAGGGCGTTCAAACCAAATTTTCATGCTCGTTTTTCTTCGCTGGAGAGCTACAAATTGTAAAATTGACTTTTCACCTCGTCTGCGGCAGCAAATCTGTCGCTTTTCTTCCCGGTTTTTGGAGTCGCACGGGAGGCGAGGCGGGGGTCGGGGGGGGAAGGGGCTGAGGCGGGGGGGGAGAGCGCTGAAAAGTGCAACGAGAGGAGGCAGCCCGCCCCCCCCCGCCCCCGGCCCTGGGGCAGAGCCGGGCGCGCCCCGCGGAGCGGCGCGGAGCGATGCGCACCGGCGGCGGGGCGGAGCGGAGCGGCGCGCACTAGCGGCAGGGCGCGCCCGGGGGCGCGGCGGCGGGCAGCCCGCGGAAGCTGCGCAGGCTGTCGGCGGGCGCGTAAGCGCAGTCCTCGGAGGTGGCGGGGCTGCTGGGGCCGGAGGCGGAGGCGCAGAGCGAGGGGGCGGACGGGGAGGCGCTGGACAGCCAAGAGCCGGCGTCGCTGCCCGGGCTGGGGGGCGCGGCGGCCCCGCGGAAGGTGGGGGGCGGCGGGAGGCACTGCTCGGCCAGGCGGAGGGTCTCGGAGAGGGCCCAGATGTAGTTGTAAGCGAAGCGCAGGGTCTCGATCTTGGTGAGCTTGGTGTCGTCGGGGAAGGTGGGCAGGACGCTGCGGAGCTCGTCCAGGGCGGCGTTGAGGTGGTGCATGCGGTTCCGCTCCCGGTCGTTGGCCTTCACCCGCCGGCTGCGCTTCAGCGTGTGCAGCAGCGCTTCGGTGCGCGCCCGCGCACGGCCGCGCCGCCTGCGCCGTTCCCGCGGAGCGCCGGGCGGCTCCGCTCCGCCGCCGCTGCTGGCCGCCTCGGCGGGCATCCTGCGGAGAGAAGGAGCCGCCGTCACTGCGCGGCCCGGGCTGGGGGGGGGGGGGGGGGGAGCGGAGGGGAAAGGTGCGAAGCGGCCGGGGAAGGGATGTAGGGGGGGTGGGGGGTGAGAGAGTGGAAAAGAAAAATAATAACTAAGCGGGGTGGAGGTGTGGGAGTGCTTGGCACGGCGGCGCTGCGCCGCGCAGGTGCCGGCTGCCCCGTACTCACATGGAAAGGCACTCCCGGGGACTCGGTTAAGCAATAACGGTATAAAAATAATAACGGGAAAAAGCAAAGCTTGCCGCTGGAGGGGGAGGCAGGGCGGACTTCGGTGCGGAGAGCCCTCCGCGGATGGGGGTGAGGGGGTGACAAAAAAAAAAGCCACCTAAAAAAAAAAAAAAGGAAAGGAAAAAAAAAAACCAACCAAACCACCAACCACCCCAAGCGAGCGGCGGGGAAAGGCGGGGCGGGGGGACACGCGACCGCTCTTGTCTTTGAAGTGCTGCGGGCCGCGATCCGCTCGTGTGAGCGGCGGCTGTGGCACACGACGGCGCGGCCGCCCGTACTTATAGCGGCGGGCGGACAATGGCCCCGTGGCCGCCCCGCGGGGCCGCGCCGAGGCGGCAGGTCGGCCCCGTGCGCCGCGCCCTCCGGAGCGTGCCCGCAATTACCGCGGGCAGCCGCGCATCTGCCGCGCCCCCGCGGGGGAGGGGGGGACGGAGCCCCCCCCCCCCCCCCCCCCGCGCTTTTGTCCCCTGTGTGCGGGGAGCGCCGGACAAAGCGAGGCGGGGGTGGGGGTGTCACCGGGCTCCCGGGTGGGTTTCAGCGGTGGGGTTCAGAAGCAGGGGGCTAGTGGGTGCCTCCAGGGGTGGGCTGTGGGGGTTTGCCCTGCCAGACCCCGGGGGAAGGTTGCTGCAGGTTTTCTGTGCACCTTGTGGGCCTGCGGCATGCTGCCCGGCAAAGTGGAACCCTCTGGAACAGTGGGACTTGAGTGCAAAGCAGGTCTGGTCCCACCTGCGTTTCAGAGGGGAATATCCACTTTGGTTTTAGTGTGCTTCACTTTGAAAAGGGTTTTGCAGGTGTTCAGAAAGTTAAAAATTCTAAATTATGTTTATTTTGTACGCTTCAGTGGCTGTGAGTGTATATATAGGATTCTTCTTTGTCCCTGTAGAAAAACAAAGAACTGTGCTGGTTTTATGGTAAAGTCGGTGCTGCTAATCCCCATTAAATGCCCAGGTATCCCCCATTTAACACCTTGGGAAGCCACAGGTTTGTACGTGGCTAAGAATTTTCTTAATTCTGACATCTGGCTTTTTGCATCCTGCCCTGGGTGCTGCGGGGAAGCCCTACTGCCAGCACCCAGGTACTTGCCTCTCGGGAAGGTTTCCCGTTTCACCGTCCATGGAGAGCCAGTTTCAGACTTCTGTGCCTAAACTCGTGTGGACTTACATGACTTCCCCTTACATGAAGCATGGATTCATTCCCCCGCCTGTGATCTTCTCCTTTGATAAACAGGGAAAATTGGGAGCGCAAGTTGCTGGCTTTATCTCTCCATTTTAAGTTCATAGCGACCATCCCTTGCTTGAACCCAAGAGAGGGGTTTGCCGTCAGAGTTACTCCTGCATCCCACCCTCCTTGCTCTGAGATGATCCCGACACCAGCACGCTGCCACAAGCAGCCGCCTTTGTGCCATAAAGATCACCCAGAGAAGTGAGCAATCCAAAAAGCCCTGGGTGATGAATATTAACGAGTCTCAAACTAGAAATAGTTTTCCAGTGGCTGAGCTTGCGGGATCGGCTCACTTTTGGCTTTTTAACATCTTCATACGGCTACAGACGGTGGATGCGCGCTATAACCCCGCAAGGCCAGGGGAGCGGAGCTCCGACAGGGACTGAGCCCTCTCCATCACCGGACCTACCATCAGGCTGATGTTTTTAGGGCCCGTGCATACGTAAGTGACTTTCTGCGCTAAGTAGTTCCACTTCACTGAGTTACTCATGTCCTTAAGTGACAGCACGATTAGAGGCCTCGTTGTCAGGCAGAGCTCGGCCCTGGAGCTTCCAGCGTGAGCCAGGAGAAGGGCAGAGGGATGGAAATTTAAAGGTTATCGGAAGCATATGGCAAAAATTGTTAAACTTTTGTTAATGTGCACCTTGTATATAGTGATATAAACTCCGGTGTTGTCCGCAGCGCTTTTACTGTCTTTTGTTTAGGTGTCTTTGAGCAGTCAATAGTTTATTCATTAAAATGTTTATGATTCCCTAGAGTTTCACAGACTTTGGCACAACCGATCACTTGTCTGAAAGTTTGCAGTGAAAGCACATTATTCATTAGTCCTTATCCATCATTTGCAGTTTGTCATTTGTTATTCTCTTGTTTTAAAAGTTTGTGCTCCAATCAAGGAGGGGAGAGAGCACCATGTGTCTCTGTGATCAGTCACAGCCATGAATAGCCGGAGCTGAAGTGAATGTTTCACAAACAACCCATAGGCTGAAATTTGTTTGCATAATCTATTCACTGCGTACTTATGAATAACGAATGCATTCACAGAACCAGAATTGTTTCAGGAAGCCTTCGCAAACAGAAAGAAGTGCTAAATATCTTGGATAATTTATTCCCGATGAATAATTCAACCAGTTCTATCGCAGGCAGTCTACTAATTTTGCAGATAAATTATTCAGCCGACACAGATAATGGCTCTTACACCTTATGGGCCTGCTCCTATGGAAGTCAGCTGCTGAAGTTTTGTCAAGTTTTCTGGGACTGGGAAAGAAAAAAGTCCCCAAATGAAGCAGGACCTTTGATTTCAAGGAACACAGAGTGCGTTCCCAGCATCTTGCTAATGGCCTTATTCTGATTTTTGCCCTTTGATATTAACTTCACCTTGGTGTGAGTCAGATGGACTCGTGGATGTTATTAGTTACATATTCTGAGCTCTAAGGAAGCTTGCCATAAATACCATTTGCCTTGAGACACCTTACAGCTCTTCAAAAAAAAGGATGAAAACAAGTTTCAAATGGTGTTTTTTACTATGGAAGCCATAAAAGCACAGCTGGATCGACCCATCCTTTGCCCATCTGAAACTGGAGAAAACAATTGTGGGCACGTTTCCATGCAGCACGTTTATCACTTGGTGGGGCCTCGGGCATGAAGCTTGCTCCTCCACCCTCATGTTGAGATGTCTTGTGTTGGGTCTTGCTCGTGGCTGGACTCAGAAAAAGTGGGAATTAATAAATAAAGGTGGAAGAAAGGCTGTTGGAGATAGGTGCCATAGGGCTCCTACGTGCCGGCAGTGCTCGCAGCGAAGGCTGTGGGTGCTCGCTGCTGCTCTGAGTGCACTGTTTCTAGCAAGGGAAAGGTGGGTCCATGAGAAGATGCTGTTCCCTGGGAAGTGTTTATCATACCTTGTGAAGGTAAATAAATCTCCACGTTGGAGGTGAACCTCGCATTTCAAAAATTACCGGAGTTCCGGTCATTACAGCGGTGTTAGCATCACTCTTCTCCCCAAGCATGGAAATAAGTGGTTCGGTAAAACTACTCTCACAATTGGAAGATGTCTCAGAGAAGTTAGAGGTACTTCATTTTTACTTTTTTTTAAGGCTAAAGATGCACATCAATACAACAACTCACTAAACTCTCTGTTTTGTTATGTTGGTCCGTGAGGGCTTAAACTAATGTTGGGATGAGTGTCAAAATGATGTGTCAAGCAGAATCTTGCTTTTTTGCTCCCTTGTTGTTTGAAAGCATGGCCAGAGCGAGAAGGCAGAGCTTTCTGTGGAAGATGCTTTGAACTGAATTTGGAGAAGTGACATGGCTGGTGGCAAGGCCACCACCCTGGGAGCAGCAAGCTCAAGCCAGCGTCTTGCAGGAGTGAAGAGAGAGTCATGCTCACTCACCCCTGGGGATGCCCAGGTCGATGCAGCAGGAATTTTAAAAACAGATAGAAAACGAGAAGATGGCTTGATGGGCCACTGACGTGGGCATGATATGGAGTGTGGCGGCTGCTTGTCCAGCCTGGGCTGGGGACAGTAGCGCAGCGAGGGCTGGCGGCATGGGCATGGGCGTACGGGGCACGGTCCTGGGACCCATCACCCTACCAGTCAGCTCCCAGCTCCCAGCCCGAGGCTGCCAGAGGGTTCAGGGGTTCAAGCCTTGGCTGCTAACTAATGGACAGCCCTGTAAGTCCAATATTTGAAAGGGATCTGAGCCTGCATGGAGGCAGCATTAACCCCTTCTGGAGCAGGAGCTGGTTCTCCTCCTGGGGAAGCGCCTCGGGAGCAGCTCAAGGGCTTTGTCTCTAAAGGATTTAGTCTCATCTCCTACCTGCCTGCAGGCAGCGGGAGGCCTTGGGCCACGTGCTGGGGGCAGCGGCGGGAGGGGAGCATGGGGGCATCGCAGGGAGGGTCCCCGAGTACCGGGGGGTCCTGCCCTGGCGGAGCTGAGTTTGCTACAAAATCCTGCACAAGTGCTTGGGAGCCGCAGCCAGGGCTCAGCCCCTCCTGGGGCTCTGCAGAAATAGTGGGAATGCTTTATTTTCAGGTTTTAAATGTGTGATGTAACGTTTTCCTTCTTTTTGGAATGGGAGGGGGGGTGGCGAGTAGGTAAACGATTGTTCCATGCAAGCACAAATGTATTTTGTTTGTTGTAATTAAAATGTTTTAATGAGACAACCATAAAATCAACCATTAATTATTTTTTTTCAAACACTTCTGCTTCCTTTTGAGCTAGGTCTATTTAGAAATAGTTTAGAGAGTAGCCTGCAGTTTTATTCTTTCTTCGGTATTATACACAGGAGTGGAGAAGTCATTTATAAATAATTACACAATGTTTTGGGTCTTTGGGTTTGTATAATATATCAAAGCGATTAGTACACGCATTGTTCCATTGTAAATGGTTTTTTTCCCTTCCTTTCAGTTTCACTTGCCTTGTCTTCTATCTAAACCTTTTTCGTGAAATCCTTTGTCTTCCTCATTCTTTTAGCTTGTTACAGTGCAGGGACATTCTTCTTATTCAAACACTCACAGCATGAGCAAAGAAAGCTACTTCTGTCGCATCTTAAGTTTTACCATAACTTTCTGGCATTTTCTTTTCTTCCAGTTTTCCCAGACTACTGATAGGGTAATGAAGAATTATAACATACATCAATTATTGGTGCTCACGGTGTATTATGCTCCTGAATTCAAGGGGAGATAAAGAGGGGAAGAAAAAAAAAAAAAAAAAGCGCCACTTTCTGTGGTTTTGAGGCACATGAGAGAGGACTCGGCGCAGATTATTTATAACATCTTTCTGAGCATCAATTATGTTTGACTCCTACAACCACTTCCTTGTCCCACTGGTTTTATGGCCAGAAGGAGTCATTTTTGTGTGTGGTAGCTGCGGCATTTAGCTTGTTTCTTTTATGAGGAGCCCAAACAATGCATCTTCAGGCCAAACAATCTATCTCCCCGAATAATAGCCCGAATGTCAGTCAAGTGCTGAGGGCTGGGAAATATATGATCATGGTAAAGGGCCACGGGAAGAAAGCGTGGAGATGGAGGGGTTTGCGCGGGGTCCTCGCATGGCTCCCCGGCACCCAGTACCCCCGGGGAGCTGGCCTGGACCCAGTGTGGGGCGCAGGTGCCCGGAGATGTGACCGGCTGCCTGAGGTTTCAACACCCCGAAGCTGAGTTATTCAAGGAAAAGGGCCAAAGCCTCTTGGTGCAGTCACGCTGCTGGGGCACGCTCCCCACCTCCTGGCTACCACATTAACTGGGAAAAATGAGATTAGGATGTCACCTCAGAGAAACGAGCCCTTTTTTTTCCCCCCACCTTATTGTGCGAGAGGTTTTTCTTCTCTTTATTTTCCCCCTCCACCTTCTCCCGCCCACAATTCTACCTCTTTTGTTGATTTGTATTTTGTTAATTGAAGCTAGAACACTTATCCTAAAAGAAAAGGACAAAATTCATTGACCGCCCTGCGGAAGAAATCCCCCCAACAACGTGCAAAGCGGGAAGCTTAACTACATGCTGAGATGCTCAGGTTTTCTTTTATACCTTCCATATCAATAATTCTGCTTCGGAGGGGCTTTTATTTTTATTTTCTTTTAACTGCAATGAAGATAACTGGGAAGAATTGCAGCACCATAACGGTGGAATGAAACTGAGCCTGAGCTCTTGGGGGGGCTCTGGGGGTTGTCCCCCTGGTTTTGGGGATGGAGTCTTGCAGCCGGGGGAGGATGCTAGGGGACCACTGGCAGCCCGTGGGTCCCCACCGCCCCGCCGCAGGGGCCTGGAGGATTTGCTGCCATTTGCATAGCAGGTGTTGGGTCCTGAGCCATTATTCCTTAAGGGAGTTTTAATATGGGATAAATTACTGGGAATTAGAAGGAGGCAGGCGACAAGAAAAGTGCCTGTGGAGTCTTCTCCTGGCCGTGGCAGGGGAAAACAGAGAGAATAGCTAAAGAAAAGGAGAAAACCCCAAATGCAGCAGCTCCTGCCCCAGCCTGGGGAGTTTGGGGTGCACAGGGGTTGGGGGGCAGCTCTCATCGGCTTCTGAAATTCAGGTTTGAACTCCAGAACGCAGTAATCCCAGGGACAGTAATACGATTACTGGCCTGAGGATTTTTGAGTGAGTAGGTCTGGTAGGGGAGTTTAAAATGTTAATCCCTGGTATAATCCCTCCCTGGCATTGTACGTACAAGGCTTGCACCCGCAGAGGAATTGCCTGCTTCCTTCCCTGGGCTGCAGGGCGGGAGGGCAAGGCTGGGGAGCAACCCTCACGCTGATGTGCACACACAGACCCATGTGTGTACACACGCACACCTACGTGTGTCCACCACATACGTGCATACATGTGCACACAGCCGTGTGCCCACATCCTCATGCACACTCACATGTGCGCACACACACGCAAGCACATGTGAACGCACGTGCATGCATGCAGCTCCTGTGCAGAGCTTTACTGCTGTCGTGGAATCATAGAATCATTTAAGTTGGAACGGACCTTTAAGATCCCAAAGGTGTCTTGACTGTCCTAAGAACTGCAGTGACAGCTTCCAGGGATATTTGTAATGCCTGTGGCTGTCGTACCTGGGGTCATACTGGCCTGTTTGTCGTGTTTTTGCAATGCCTGGCTCTGGCCACAGCTAAGGCCAAGACAAATTGTTAACAGCAGTGATGGTACCGATTTTTGCACACATACATAGGGGTATATATGCATCTGCACACAAAATGGGAGAGGAAGGCTGGATCATCGGTGTTCCCAGGGGGTCTTGATCAAAACTTTGTATCATGGCTCAGACAATGCTTTGCCCTGTCAATTAAAGTAGACGTACACGAAAGAAAAAATGAGATGCTTCATGTGTTTTTAAGCAGAGAGTTGTCCTGAAATGGATCCTCCTGCAGGCTTTTGTTGCAGGTGGGAAAGGTTTGCCCTTAATTTTTGTTTTGGCCCTTTGTAAAGGGACATCAGTATGAAACCATCCAGATGCTTTTCACATCAAAGGAGGCTGGATGTATTATGTATAAATAGAGGCCATCTATAATAAAAGACGATGAAGTGAGGAAGAAGCTTCTATCTCCTCAATAAAAAATAAAAAAAATAAAACAGGTGGATTCACCCCAAAAGTGATGGAAGAGCTGGGCAGGGACCCGCCGGTGTTTGCCGGAGCCCCAGCGCCTGGGAAGAGCAGGGCAGGTGGGAAAGGCGAGAGGGCAGCTCCAGCCACTGGCCCTGGGCTGTGCCGGGCAGAGCCCCCCACCCTGACCCCCGGGGGGGCCACCTTTAGGGTGCCGACCCCGCAGCCCTGGCCATGAGAGGGCCGAGGGTGACACCCCAAGGCACAGCGCTGCAACCTCGGCGGTGCGGAGTGAGGGGCTGGCATCTCCCGGGGCTCCAGAAAAGCTCCTGTGAATGAGGCTTATTTAGCAAAGCAAAACCTGCTCTACTGACATAAACCCCTTGCTTTCCTTTGGGCTTATGCTGTCATGTTATTGCATATATTGCAATATATATTGCAAAATATGTGCTTTTAATTATCTCTATAAAGCTGCATATACTGCAATACATATTGTAAAATATATATTCTTTTAATTAGCTCTATAAAGCTGTTAGGGGACCTTGAGTACAATTGCAAAGATTTCTGAGCAAGAAAAAGTGAAAGAGCTTTTCCTGGCTGAGGGCTGGTGGCTCGGGGCTGTCCTGGCTGTGGCGGGTGCTGAGTTCTGCAGAGCCGGTGTCGGGCCCCGGGGAGGCGGGCAGGGCTGGCCGAGCAGCGGGGACCTGGGTCAAAATGGACTTTGCAGGTCAGAGGCCAAACAGCGAAGCTGGGCTGTGGGCAGGGCAGAAGAAATTTAGTTTGGCTTAAACAGATTATGATTTTTAGAAATGTCAAAATGAAACATCTGGTGGCTTTTGAATTAAGATGCTTAGTGAGAACACACTGAGATGGTACCCCAGCTTTTTTTAAAGTCACTCTTTTTTTTTTTTTTTTTCCTGCACCGACTCAACTTTTTGAAGGGC
Organism: Falco naumanni; assembly: GCF_017639655.2. Classification (NCBI taxonomy): domain Eukaryota; kingdom Metazoa; phylum Chordata; class Aves; order Falconiformes; family Falconidae; genus Falco; species Falco naumanni. The sequence continues at coordinate 4,055,237 of NC_054061.1, forward strand.
GTCCACTGTTTTTCAAACAAATTTCAGGAAACTTAATTGAAAGCAAACAGTAAAAATCTTGCAGATCTACTCTGCTTTCTGGAATGTAAAGGAGTACCTTACACCGGCTCTGGCTATCTGTTTAACTGGGCTGCTTTGCAGTTCATTACCTTAGTATTATATGTGCAATATATCCTTTATAGTTTCCATTCTTCAGGGACAAAACCACAGGTATGAACGTCTTAAATTCTAGTCTGAATCACCCCCCTGTTAGTGTGAGCAGCTACAGCAAAGGTGAAGGACTCAGTCCTGCTCTTCACCACGCTGACAGCCAAGTATCATCTCTTTATGATGATGTCTCTGGGTATAAAAAGAAAAATAAAAGCATAGTGTTAAACTATAGGTGTAATGGCCCTTGAAAACTCCTGGGCAGTATATGGGTCCCGTGTGCTGCATTGGCTGGGACCAGTACCTAAGGATGCAGCCGAACTGGGCAGAGCACCAAGGGAAAGGTGCTGCGCCTCGTGCCTGGAGCGGGTCCGGGAGGCACCAGGGCATGCAGGTAAGCTGGCCCCACGGCTGGCTGGCAGGAACAGCTTTCAGGGTATGTATTAGCCCTTGTAAAAACTGAACTTTTTTCTACTAGGGTAGCTTTAAGTTTTCGGTCTGCTACTACGTATTTCAGAATGGCTTGAAGGGGTGAAATGCTAAATAAATACCAAGTGCTAGTGCTAGCGGTCAGGGAATTAGAAAGACAGTGGAGTAGCATGATTAAGGGAAACTAAATGTCATCCTAGGTGAGGCTCTTTTTTTCCTTGGGGCCGTATGCACTTGCACAGTAACGACCTCTGGCTAACGAAGGGAGGAAGGTTTGGCTGATGTGTCTCTGCTGAGCCTCTGCGGCCGTTGGGGTGCTGCTTTCTTTTCCAACCTAAGTGTGTACTGAATTGCAATGAATTCTGCTTTCACAGATAAATAGTAAAATAAGTGCAATTGCTAATTATTAAGGGAATGTACTCCTTCAGACTATAGGTATCCTTTGTATTTAACCCTCTTGGATAAAAAAGTATTGTTTTTTCTTCCGCCTTGGGTTTAATGCACTGCAGGTCTTAAGCCAGTTTCTGTTTACTCTGGTAGGAACTAGAGATAATTTCTCTGGAGTTGGTACAGGTACACTTCTCCGAAGCGGCTGGCAGAGGCAGGGCTCAGCCTCTCACCCCACTGTACAGAGAAGGGGATGTGACAGGGCTGAAAAATCACAGAGAAATGTTGTTCACAAGATTGCTTTTTTGTTGCTTGTCTCATAGGCCTTATGTATATGCAGATAGTACCTGTCCTAACAAGTTGGTGTTTTTTTGGTGTGAGTTTTTTTGTGATTTTTTTTCCCTACTCCCAAAGAGTATGACTTTGTTTTTTATAGTGTTTAGGAGTATTTATCTTTGTTAACCTACTAATGACCTCAGACCCACACATCACATGCCAGGTGCTGGGAATTTGGCTCTTTAACTAATAACTCCACCCACAGCCTACACTAGAAAAAGAGATTCCCCCCGCCCCCCCCCCCCCCCCCCCCCCCCCCCCCCCCGGCTTGTAAGTGATGGGGACAGCCACAAGATGTCAACCTCCACCAAGCTGCAGCTCGGAGCCAGGTCTGCGCTCGGCTGTTGCTGGGATGGGTAACACTGCGCGGAGGCTCTGCTGGAAACCTCTGCTTCAAGTAAGTGGGAAAAAATCCCCTAGAACATGGAAAATTGATTGCTTTTACCGCTATTCTTTATTTCTATTTGTTTTCTTTTGTTTTTTTCCCCCTGCAAGCTGTAGCCAAATTCAATGTTCTTGTCCCCATGTGTAGGAAAGGGAATGGGACTTAGAAAGAGCGTGTTATCCATAAGAGGTAAGGTCAAAGATGGGTGAAGAAAAGGAGTATTATCAATTCCATGTTATATTTCTTTGTATTTAAATATATATATATGTGAGTAGTGAGTGACTGGGGTTCCCTGCCCAGCCATGGGAGCTGTGCACCCAGGGCTCCTCTCCTGCAGGTTGCAGGATGCTGTAATTGCCCTTAAAACAGAGCAGTTGGCATCCAGCCAGCTACTTGGGTTGTGATGCAGGCAGCATAGAGCTGAAACTCTAGGAAAACAGGAAGGAGATTGGTTTTCCCATAGAAAACCATGTCATTCAGTTTGTGTTTCAACTCCAGATTTCAAGCTTGCTGCTTTCCAGCTTCTGTCGTCAACTTTTACAATAAAAGCAATCGAACCCCCAAGCGATGACCCTTCTTGCTGATGTGGGGTCAGGAGGGCCAGCAAGGGGTTTTGGGCTAGGACCCCGACATGCTTGCTCAATGCTCCAAGCCAAGCAGCTGAGGTCAGGTATGGCTGCTCTGAGCAGTAATGCTGCTGACTTTGTGTCTTCTCTTCTGGGCACTGTGAAGGTTTTGTCCTCCATCCTTTCCTCCTGATCTTGAAAAAACACTCCCCAGGTCTGACAAACCCAAGAAGTTCTTTATTATTTTTTTCTTTTAAAGCTGTATTTGACTTTTTCCCTTTGTAGATCAGCATTTCCAGGCAATGTTATCCAGTATTGTTGCTCTGTGCAATTGGAGTGTTGGGATTTTACCTTCTGGGCAATGCCAAACCTCCTCTCCTTCCTTGCAGGTGCTCCCCTTGGGGATGCAGTGCGTGGTGGTCCTGCTCTCAGCCTAAGGTGTGCCTTGCTTATCAAGTGCGGTGGCTTTCTGCAAAAGCCCTGTCTCAAGTGCCTTCAGACTCAAAGTAATTCTGAGGATTTTTTGCTTTTATTTACTTTTTTATCCCCTAGCTTCACAAAGCCTGTGCAGCCTGGGCTCAGCAATGGCTGCAGTAGCTCGTGGGCAGGTGGCATCACTCAGAGGCAGGTGTGATGATTTAACACTGATTGCTGTAATGAGGAAATGGATTTTCCTGGCAGAACTGTTTTAGCTGTTCCACAAAAATAGAGAGGGAAACACCCTGGCAGTCACTTACAGTTTGAATTTGGGAGGTAGCACTTGGCAAACTGGTTTTGCTGGGAAGGAGTGGTGCTTGACTGGGAATTACTGGTCTGAGGAGGGAGCTGAGGAGCTCCAGGTTGTTTTTTTCTTAATGTAGTTGCAGAAGTGATAAGTCCTCTAGACTTAAGAGAGGAAGCTGAAGTAAACCCCAAGGAAGGATGTAAATGGTGCAATTATGAAGGTAATAGAAATGGAGAAGTATTTTTATGCAACACAATGGAATGGGCAGTAATGAGGCAAAAACGCTGAGGGATGAAGACAAAAGACACTTCTTCCGGGATTAGAAGTGAGCTCAAAACTGCCAAAGCCTACTGGAAAAGGGGGAAGAAAAAAAAAAGCCTGTTGTGGCATTTCTTTTCCTTTTCCTTTTTTTTTTCCTTTTAATAAGCTTCTTTTTCTAGGAGTCCTGAGTGTTCAGAGGTAGCACGCTTAGTGCCTAGTAACCCAACAAAGCTTCGATTGGTGGCTCTGCGGAAAGATTTTCTTTTCCTTGCAGGTTTCTAACCATGAAAAAACACTGAGATCAGTTGCTTCAGAATCCTTAATTAAACACAACAAAGAAGGGCAATTAGAGCTGTGTTTTGCTTCTGTCATCCAGCAAATCTTGCAAACCTCAAACTGCTTTTCTTGCCCCAAGATTTATGATGGGAACAAATCATAATTATTCCTGTAATTATCAGCCTTAAGCGAACACCAGCAGGATTTATTTATTTATTTTTCCTTGGGGGGGAGGCTCTGAAACCTATCCAAGAGGAATTTGCTAACCTCTTTTGTTGTGCAGGAAGAAAAACAAAAACACAGGCGTGGTGATTTTTCCCAGGCCTTGGCCGCCTGCCTCCCTGTCACTTCGTGTCATGTCATTCCTCCCTCCCGAGCCCTGCGTGCCCGCTTGCAGAGAAGCAGCTCCTGTTGTGCTGGATGCCCTCCATGTGTGTCGTCAGGGCGGTCTTTGCCCAAAGAGCTGATGATGCAAACAGCCAAAAGATGAGAGAAAAAAAATTCTAAGAGGATTTGAGTGCTTCAGAGGTTGGCAAAAGGGCCAGAAGTAGAACCTGTCACTCAGTGTTCAGAAAATAAATGCTCCTGCATGGTGCATCTCTACAAAGCATTTCCTCCAGGGATCTTGGCTTTGTTTTGGTGGTTGAATGAAGTTGTGCTCGTGCTCAGCAAGAGGGACCAAGTTCTCCTCCTCAGGCCTCTGTGTGGCTTTTTTTTACTGCTGGGAAGTCAGATGGTCCTGTCCAAGGACAGGACTTGAATGCGATGCCTGGGGAATGGTGCCGCATGGGGTCCTGTGGGTCCTGGGTTTGCTGGTGGCAGGAGGGAGAGCCACTGGGTAAGGAAGCAGAGTGCCTTGGTATCCTGGGCAGCAGCTCTTGATGGTTTTAAGGGATTTGGGGCAGGTGGTTTGGGAATGAGTCTTCCCATGCTGGTGTTGCAATGCAGTTTCCCATGGTGGTGTGATGGATGTGGCTCCTGTAGACACAGTGGCAGCCAGGTGTCCTCTTTGCCCTCAGCGTGCATGTTCCACATTAACAGGGTAATAGGACTGTGTAAACTTCTGGGCAGGTTTCCCAAAACACAGCTGCATTTTCTTTGCTTGGGGGGTTTTTTCCCATACCCAGATAAGGAAATGCAACAGTTGAAGCTTTTCTTGCAGAGCTGGGGAAGAGCGTTCCCAACATCAGCAGTGCAGTGAGCAGTCTCCAGGCTGATTTATAATGCAGCTGGACACAGGGCTGTAGAGGTGTCCCCAGGCTGCCTGGGAAGGTTTGTGGTTGCCACTAGATGTCCTTTCAGCCCTGCTTTCCTCCAGAGCAGCCATCCGGGCTGGGATCTGCTGGCCATGGCCCAAGAGCCACCGAACACCAAAGTGCTGTGGGGCAACGGGGCTGAATCCTGGGCTGCTGGGGCCTCCCCAACATCCCTTTGGTCTCGCACAGCTTTGTCTCGTGTAGTGCTGGCTAATGGAAATGAGGATGCTTTGGTTGCTCAAAACCCAACTTCTGGATCTGTGCGGAGCGTTAAATCCGTCAGCATCTCTAGTAGGACTCGGGGACTGTTACTGCATTGCTGCCTGGCCAGGGCCACTGGTTTGTAGGGGTGATGGCCAGAGGGGGCAACCTTGGAGGGTAAAAAAAGATGACAACTCTGGTAGTCATCTCTCATGTGAAACGGAGACAAACAGGGGCCCAATTTTGTGCAGGGTTTTAGCTTTCTTTCTATGAAATGGTAGCCCACATACCTTTGTGGGCATGGTCCATCAGAGATGGAGGGTCGGTCTTTCCCGATGTGTGTGGTGTCAGAAAGCAACAACTAATAGTGCTGTGGGATTTTCCAGGATGCCTGAAATTCAGTGAACAATTAAGATTTCTGTAAGGTGCATATCTATACCTACAGGCACCAAAAATCCCTGTAAGCATCTGGAGCTCTGTGCTCGTGAAGGCAGCTGCAGCTGCTGTTCCTCAGGCAATGGCAATCCCAGTTGTTATCCTGGGGTGGGTTATGTCAGGTAAAGGAATTAGATGAAATCTGCTTTGGGGGACTCTGCCAGAAACATGTGCTGGCTTTAAGGATATCTGGGGGCTCACGGGGTGCAGCCTTTCAGGGCAAACCAAGCACCCTCCTGGAAGCCGTCGGATCTTTGTGGTGTAAGATCAGCGGGTAATAACAGACATGGAGGGTTTCTGATAGAGCAAACACAGCGTCAGTGAGAGCTGCAAACAGTGATCCTCAAAAATACTGATTTCCATTTGTGACCCTGTGCATCCCAACCCATTGAAGGGAACAAGCTGAACAACAAATCCTGGCACGAGTGCTACGTGTAGATCTACAGGGTGCCAAAATGGGGAGCTGCCCTGGCATGCAGTCAGCGTGGCCAGGGCTTTCAAGTTGGGCTGGTGTCCTGGGTCTGAAGCCCAAACTCAGCCAACAGCCAAAACCAGCTTCCCTTTTTCCAAAGGTGCTGAGAATCTAGCAGTAAGTGAGGTCTTCGGATGCTGTTCACAACTGCATTTAGATGCCTCACTTTTAGATGCTGGCTTTGGAGGTAAAATAGCCAAAATACGGCTGGTGTTTCATTTGACCTCATGGGAGGTGTGTTTTGGAGCGTGGAAGCTCTGTCTGGGTTTGCATAAAGCCTGCTGAGTGATGTCAGGTTGCAGGGGGGGGCCTTTACCCTAGGACAGGCACAGCTCCCTGGCTGTGGGTCTCGGTGGGATGGTGAGTTGAGGGAGCAGTGCCTTTTTATTCACATTTGTTCCCGTTCTCCACAAATGTGGGTCCAGAAGGTCCCTGACTGTTTAATTAGCTCTGAGCATTTGTGTTGCTGTAGCACTGCCTGCAGCTTCCCACCCAGGGCTCGGGGGTGACCAGTGCAAACCCCCAGGCCTCTCTGATGACTCTGCCATCATGTGCCACATTTGCTCCCACAGCCCTGACAAAACCTCGTTAACGCGGGGTCAGCTCTCCCACCGCCTGGATGTGGTCAGGAAAGGTCCCCATGTGTGTAGCAATCCGGCGTGGCTTTGTGTCTTGATTTAGGGAGCCTGGGGGGAGCTGGGGCACAGCAGGCAGCTGGACCCGCCGAGAGCACCACACCACCTCGCATGGACCACCAAGCACCTATCGCTTCTTAATAAACTTTTTGGCCATTGCTGACCTAGAGCTTATATGAACAAGTGAAAGGCAAGTGGTGAAAGGGTCTGCGTAACATTACTAATCCCACATAGCGCTCTCACTGAAAAGGCGAGGCAGGTCTCCCTGCTATTGTGTCCTTTCTCTGCAGCTGTTTGGTTCACCCTCGTGCTTTTATTAAAATCTGATCGTGCCATTTCTGAATGGGTGCAGCCTGTGGATACCCAATGCCCGGGGGAGGGATGCTGGGGGGCACGCAGAGGTCTCTGGTGCAGGGCTTGGTGCTGTGTGTCTGTGTGCTCCTGCCTGCAGTGTGCTGGGGGGCAGCTTTGCAGGCTGGGTGGGGGGCTTGGAGGCTCCACGAAGGGTTTACGTCCCTGCGATGTAGCATCAGTGCTTGAGTAAAGGAGCTGTGGGGTCTGCTTGTGCTGCTCCTGCACCCCAGGATGAGGCAGGGCTCCAGCTTACCCTGCAAGTGTTCAAGCCCTTAGGATAGTAAATTGGTAACTGTGGTGAGCAGCTGGGGCTGGCTGCTGCGTGCTCAGACCATACCTCAGCAGCTTAATTTTTCAATCTCAAAGCACAAATGTATGGTCTGTACATTAGGGAGGTTGGACTGAATGGTCTCCTGTGGCTTTGCAAACTGCAATCTGGTGGGGAAAACGAAAGCAAACCTTAAGGCTGCTGCCAAATCTACATGGAGGAGGTACCTACCTATATATATGTACACACATATAAACATTTTAGCAGAGAAGCTTCAGTCTGAAGGGAAGTGGTTAATGTTCTGTGTGTGGCAGTTACCTTCTGGCACCCTGTTTCCCTTTACAACTGTAGTATCGGGGATGGTGAGGGATGCTCCTCCTCTTTCTGGGAACTTGGCAAACCTGCCTGGAGACGCAGTTTAACAGGCTTGGGAAAACCAGCTCAGAGTCACAGATTTTTGCCTTCGTGGTTTCAATTCCTGTTTCCAAGAGTTGTTTTGTTGGGAGCACAGATTTCAGGTTAAAGGGAATACAGGTCCTGAGCCAAACAGTTCTTTTTCTTCAGTCTCCCATTCTAGCAAGTGAGGGGAAAAAAATTACAATTGCTTTCCTCTGTTCTCGGTTTTTGCTGGTGGTTTTGGTCTGGCAGACAAACCAGAGCAAAGAGGCATTTGTACAGGCTATACCCTGTGAGGTGTGAGTCAGAGCATTGCGTTTGGGCAACTGGAGCCGTGCACAGCATTCCCAACGGAGCATAAATCGCCTCTTGTGCAACCGTATCAATACTTTTCCAGGAAATGTGTTGCCCAGTAGTCGCTAAAAAAACATAAACTTTTTCTTGAAGTCTGGTATGTTGAAATCAACTCTCCTCAAGGAAAAACTACTGGTTTTGTTAAAATGTGACTCGAGGGGAGAGGGGCAGCTTGGCTAGCCCACGGGTCTGGGTTTGCCTGGAGATTGGGTGCAGATGCTCAGCCTGAAGCAGTGCCTTGTGGTCGATATCCCCAGAGGTTTAATTTCTTAAATACTCTGGGATCTTTGTCAAGCTTTTTACTAACAGGCATCTGAAGCTCATAGCTCCATCCTTGTGCAGAACAGGAAAACACTTTGAAATCTAACACCTTTCTCCTTCAGCTCTGCCAGAGTCTTATCACAGTAAATAGTGTGTGTATATATATATTTTTTTTCCTGTCTGAATAGGAGGAAACCCTTGAGCTGAGGCCAGGCATTGCCTTGATTATGTAGTGTAAGGTCACTGCAGGAGTTGTGCCGATCCCAGCAGCAGCCCTGCGCGAAGATGTCTTTGCACAGCTGGGAGCAGCGCAGAAGGGAAGCGGTGCTGCTCGGGGAGCCCCAGCAGGTTTTAATGCACTTCAACTCTTGCTGGCTCTACCCTTCCCATCTGTTGCTTCTCTTTTTAGCTGGGGAGTGGTATAGGAGCCTTGCTGGGTGCAAAGTCCCTTTGAGCGAGCACAGAAACTGCACAGAAAGAGAAGGGGGTGGCTCACGGGTGTTTGGTGCTGGACTTACACTATGCAGCCTTCCCAACCGAGATCTTGTCTAAATCATGGCATTTCACTTGTCTTTATACAGGTTTATATGGGTTTTTGTATTGACTGGTGGATTTACATTTATTCAGTGTAACACTAGATAGTGGCTGTAAGTGCATGGCATGTAACAAGGTTCCTCAGTGTTTGGATCAAGTCCAAATCCTAAAATGAGAAAGGGAAGTAAATCGGACCAGAATAATGTTTTGTAATATAGATACCTTACTTCTAAATAGGCTTCTCTGATTCATTGTTTTTGCCCAAACCAATTCATCCATTCATCCCCCAAAAAGTGTTATTAGAAGAGGCTGGAGTTCCCTGATGATCTAAGGAAATGTAAAAGGAATTTTCAGGTTTTTTAAATATATTTTTTATTACTTTTTTCATTTGTCTTAGAAAGAAATATGAAATCTGCATGCAACCTTCTAAATATTTCAAACATTTAAATAGCATATGATAATTTAGCAATACAGTACATTATACAGCAAGATAATATAGGGAGACTTCCTATAGTATATTTACAAATGAAAAGGTAGTTTTGTTATTTTAAAAAGAGGAATGCACTGCTTAACATCGAAGTATTACATTCAAAATAATGAATATGTGGTATTGTGACTAAAACATATATAGGTATTTGTTTGCCCTAGCGTATTTTTCATAAAAAGGTACCTTTTTAAAGGCTTTTTTGTTGCTACAAATCTAGGAAATCATACACAATAGTCTTGAAGCTTAAAATGTCTCAATACTGAAGCCACAAACTTCCTGTAAGAGCTTCAAGTGGAGAAAAAAATAAACATTTTCTTAGTAATAAAAATGACCTAGAAATGCTTTCTAACACATGAGATGTTAAATGGGAGATATGGTACACTTCACCTTGCAGCAAGACCTCAAGTCCGTTAAAGAAGAGGTACACAAGTGATGTTCATGCTCATCTGACGATGTGCTGAGGGACCTCACTTCTGCAGCTACAGCCACGATGTTGCAGTGGCATCTTCCCCAGCAAACTCATCTTTGGTCCCCACTTTGCCAGACTAAGGTAGGGGCTGCAAACATGACAAACAACCACAGCACCAAAGTTTTCCCACTGCGAAAGGGTGAGGGACATGGCTGTAGAACACCTTTACAAGCATTACTGTTTGTCTAATGAGCTTATAAAGCTCGATTGCAATCATAGTGAAGTATGAATGAGTAACAATAAAAAAACAACAAACCCCAAACCAACCTCTTTAAAATGAAAAGCATGAGACTTGGTACAGAGCAGGCGGGTATGAAATCTGAAGTGCAACAGATGCTTGTGAAATCTGGAAGCCTTTTGCAGACGGCTATAAAATGTAAAAACTGACCCTTGGTAAAAAGTGCTTTATAATAATATAGAATTTGTGGTTTATGTCTGTGAGAGAAATAATCTTCTGCGGAGCCTGGTCCTTCACCAGCCAAGGGAGTCCTCTCCATTCCTCATGCTGCTTCCTCTTATTCTTCATAAACCCTAAACAGAAGGAAAGCCAAGAGCAAGGTGTTTAAATCACTACTGAAACAACTCTCTTCCTAATAATATAAAAATAATAAAAATCCCACAAAAAAACCCAAACACCCAACCAAAACCAACAAAAACCCCCTAGAAACCAGATTTTTTTTTTGTCTCTGCTTAAGTAAATTGGAAAGTAAGTTATTGACTTCAGCAGCCACCAGATTGCTCTCCATGAAGCATGTGTGACAAGGGCTGGACTTTGGCACGGCTGCATCTTGCAGGTGTGTGGGGAGGAACAGGCTCTGCCACAATTGTCAGGATGCATGAGATGGAGAAATCCACATCTGCTAATATGCTTTAACCATTGTAAAATCCCTCTTGTATACAAATGTTGAAGTATATCACAAGCTGGATGTAGATAATAAATTCACAGTATCTGTTACGTTTGGAATAATATTACACCCTATGTTGTTTTTCTAGCGATGTCCTAAAAAGACTGCTTGGCAGGCTTATCTGCTGGAAACTCTTAGTTGCGCAGGCTCTTTGGGTGCAAGCTGTCTTCTGTGGCATGGGGAAAACCAGGGGCAATGCTATTTTGTGGAAGAGGTTCATGTTTGTACTGTGTAGCCTTGACTTTTCCTGGGGAGCAGCACAGGGGTTTTGGGACAGCTGGTGCTGACTATTTATTATGACGACTGGGTTTAATTCAGGCTCTTTGTCTGCAGTATTGACTTGATGCTGCGGTAGCTGCAGTGTGACTTGACTAACTGGGCAAGCAGGGCAGCGGTGTCAGGGACCTGCTGGGTGCGATGCAGGAGTGGCATGTTGAGCGGGGCGTGGAAGCGAAGGTAAAACCCCAGGGGTTACGCTGCATCCCTCCTACACACCCCAGGCTGGCAGCAAAGCCATGGGGATGCTGCTCTCACTGTCCTTCCTCCTCTCCCTGGCAGCAGGGGCAGCCTCCCTCCCCTGGTTGCACTTTGAGGAAGCCTTGAGTGACCCTTATTATGGGCTGTGGTGGGGACTGCAGGCAGGACCCTGACCCTCAGCCTTGCTTAGTGCATCCCTCCGCTCTGCCTGCTCAGGGGAGCCCTTCATGTTTCCTGAAAGCACAAGCCTGGGGCTGAGCATCCTTTGCCATTTTAATAATGGCCTTGAAAAAAACCCAAGCAGTGGAAGAGTGTAAATATGTGGTTTTGCAGTGGTCAGGGTTTCCCCACATGCTCTGGTTATGAAGCAGCTGCGGGAGCTGGCAGGGAGCCATGGCAGACGGCCGGGGGTCTCGGCACCCACCGCCACTCGCATCGCAGGTGCCACCGGGCGCCGTGTGGCTATGCTGGAGCTTGCTGGTACCCTGGAACCTGCTGGGAGATGAGGCTCGCTGGCTTCATTTGAGCTCAATTTTGGAGAGCAAATTCCCCATTGGTTGAGGAGAATCGGGGTTTGGTGGGACTGTACTGCGTGTGGAGGCTCTTTCCTGGCCATGGCTGGAGAGGTGGTGGGAGTTGGGCAGCTGCCCCTAATTACAGATAAGGGACATCACTACTGGCCATCAGCCATCAGGAATGCATGTTTTTTGCTGTGTCTCTTCTATCTATGATGGCTTGCAAAAACCAAAAATTAATAAAGAAAAATCCTTTTTCCAAGGGAGAAGGTAGCAGAGACCTAGCAGCAAGTTACTGTTTTTTTCTGTGAATGATATGCTAGTTAAAACTGGCAAATATTTGCGTCATCAGATATTGATGATTTTGAGGTGGTGTGATTAAAGTGTGTGACAGGGCATTCTCTCCCCAGCTCTGCTGACTGCTTTCCTTGTGACCGTGTGAAAGTGATTTATAGCTTTCCTTCTCAGCTTTTTACCCATAGAAGGGAGGTGAGTGTATGTAAATAACTGAGAACATCAGCTGATGAATAGTTTAACAGAAAATAATTACTATTTATAGTCAGAACAGCCTAACCCTAAAATAGAAGTGAGGACTGCATGTGGCAGGAAAGAAATAACATCAAGAACATCCATTTATCACTGTAATTTTGGTAATGAAATACATCCTCCCTGCTGGATAGAGCCTTTGGTGTATGTGCACGTTTTCCTGGCCTCCCTGTGTCTGAATGCTGCTAACTGCTCAACCTGCCGCTAAAATTTTTCCCCTTCGCCCGTTCAGCAGCTTCATACTTACCTGCCTTTCTCTTTCCATACTCGGTACCACTTCAGCAGCCTCACTGTGTTTTGGCGTTTGGGGTTTAAGCAGTGCTGCTGCTCGCCCCTCACCCGCGTCCACAGAGTCACGCTGCAAGGCAAGTGGGCACAGGTTACAGGGGTGGTGGGAGACACCTGTCCTCTGCTGCTCCTCCAGGGAGATGCCAAAATCGCCCGGGGGGGCTCTCACCCAGGTGGGCAGTGGGAGGCTTATCGTGCTCTGTGTTTTATGGTAGTTACTTGAGTTTATTGCAATAATATCGGAGCAGATCTTCAGCTGTTATCAATCAGTGCAGTGCAATATTGTCCACTGTTATACTAGGTTGTACCAGATGAAGACTTACCAGCTGTTTTTAATCAGAGGATTTGCTCTGCCTGTCTGTTAAATATTGTCTTTTGAGCTTAATAGCTGATTTAATTAGGGCTCATTCTGGCAACCACAAGGTCTTTGCGTGAGGAGATGGTTTCCTTGCACTCCAGAATATTGCATCAAAAAGAAAAGATCAGACTTGTTTCATTGATAATTTTTTACTTTTTTCTGATTTTTTTTTTAGTCCACAATTTTTTAAATACTTGCACATGGCAGAGTACCTGTGTGCCCAACAGATGAGCTCTGAGCCCCAGCATGCAGTCCTGGGGGCTTCAGCCTCCTCTGATCCCACTCTCCTGGCCAGCAGCAGCGGATCAGTGTCCCCTTATTGTCAGGACAAAGTGTGCTGGGAGGCACAACATGGCAAAAGATTTCTCGTTGCTTTAGGTTTCCTCCCAGAGGGCTTAGTGCAGCCATCAGTGGTTGGTCTGCCACAACCAAGGTGACACAAGAGCTGCTTCCCAAGGAGAATGGCTTTCCAGAAACACCATGCCTGGCATCACTTCTCAGAGCTCAAAATCAAAGAGTTTTCTGTTTTGGTAATTAATTTTGCTATTTAAAGAACCCAAAACAACCAACCACGGTTTATACTGGAATTATTAGTTTTCTGGAAAAACCATCCTTAACAGGGAAACACAGATTTTTTGATTTATGTAAAATACTATAATGGAATTATTTAAATGCTGCTAGAGACAGGAGTAAAATGACACCAGAAATCCAGAAATACCTGTACCTACTGATGGGCTTTTTTTTAAGGCTGGTTCAGAATGGAGCTGTTTGTTTTCTAACACAAGAAAGTGCCTTGAATTAAAAAAAAAACAAAACCAAAAAACTTTCCCAGCTCACCCACCCTGTGCAGTGGGGATGTGCCTGACAAAGTGAAACGCTGCATGTTGCCTGCATGATCTTAGCTAAGGGTGTCACCACATTTCCCATTTCAAGGTTATAAGAGGTGTTCTAACAGTTCTTTCCATTTGATTGACTTTCTTCACTGCTCCCCTTTCTGCTCCACCTGTATCAGGTGTAAGCTAAAGTCACAAAAAGATAAGGTGTAACTTTCAGGTGGTTTTCTGGGAGGATGTGGCCCTTTCCCTCAGTGTGTGAGAAAGTGGTGGAAGGTCTCAAAGAGCCTCTGTGGCCACAGGCATCAGAAAGGGAAAGGTAACCACTAAAATCTATGGACTATCTTGTGTTCCAAGGGTGTTCTTGGCAATCCCTCTGGAGATCAGTACGTGCACGGTGAGGGGAGTTCTCCTGTAGCTTTGAATGGGAGTGAGAACAAACCTTCACCGAAGGCAGAAGGTATGCAAGTTTTTAAGGAACCTGATGCCAGTGCAAAGTTTCTCCATCCAGCAGCCACCTCCTCAGCAATGCTGTCTGCACTGGCTGATGCCAGACCTTGGCTTGGGTTTCTCTTCTGTCAGACCATAGAGGGTATTTCCAGAAAGTGATAGACAAGCTGAATTGCAGGGCAGGAGCACGAGAGCCTCTGAAAAGCAGCAAGCCCTGCATTTGCACCAGAAGCAGACATGGACAATTCTGCATTTAGAAGAGCCTGCAGTCCGAGGAGGAGAGGATGCATGGTTTGCCTCTGAGGTGAAGTGGGTCTTGTCTCAGGCTGAGGTGTGTTGCTTTGGCATCACATGCAGGTTTTCTGCTTTAATGCTGGAGGCTGGACAGCAGAGGAAATATTCCCAAGGCAGCTTCAAGGTCCTCTGTGGTTCCTGCACAGCCCTGATGCTGTGGGCACAGGGCTGGGTGGCATTTTTTGGGCATGACCTGGCTCTGCTCTTGGGGATGCTGGTCTGGCTGATTTGAGGGGACATGCCTAAGAAGAGGCACTGTAGGAGCTCATACCCCAAGTAAGGAATTGTCTGGATGGGCTGCAAGTAGAGGTTGAGGGATGGAGAAGGGGCTCAAGCACCAGAACTTACACATCCAGTGAGATCCTGCCAGTGGGATCAGAGACATGAGCTGGTTCCAGGGGGATGTGTGTGCTGAGCTGTCCCTTAGCTGTCCAGGGCTTCGTGGCTGGAGCCTTCACCCATGGTTGTCTGTGCCAAAATCCTCCCCAGTATGTTGATGACTCCACGGCTGCAATGAGCACCCTGGATCAGTTTGTAACCTCCAGCATCTTGTGCCCCCATGCTTCTTGTCTGCAGGGGTGGTGGGGCTGCACCTCTGCCCACGAGCACCCTGTCCCCAGGGGCACAAGGATGCTGGCTCTCATCCTTTCACCCCAGGCCAGTGCAGGGACTGCCATCCTCGGCTGTCCCTTGGGAAAGGTTCCTCGCAGTGCCTGTTTCCCATCAGCTGTTCTCACCCTGACACAACCCCCCTCCTTGGGATGTGACAATATGTGGAGGGGGGTTGGATCCTTTCAGGCAGGCATAGCTAAACCTCCCTGCTATTTTCCGCTGCTTTTCCTCATTCTGGGAGACAGATACACACACAATTACTGCTAGATGTACTGTGAATCTTGATAGGTTTTGACTAGACTGAGGACTCGGTTTAGCTGTCTCTTACTCTGTATCACAGCTCTGCTGGGGGGGGGGGGGGGGAGATTATGGCCAAAGACAAATTCCTTCCTAAACCGCACCCCCATACTTGCTGCTTCTCTGCCAACCATAATTTCTATCCCATTTCTGCTATATGAAAAGATACAAGAGCTTTTCAGGAGGGCAGGAAGGGACCCAGCTTTAACAACTCATTTTAGATGATCACTGCAGCAACAAAAACACAGTTGCAGGAATTTAGCTCTTCTGTGCCTTGTCCAGAGGCTCTTGGATCAATTGGTTCTCTGAATATTAATTTCAGTTTGCTTTCAATGCTGGCTTCAGACTGCAGGCGGTTAGCTGGGAAGGCAGTGATGGCAGTGGGTTAACCCTGCCTGCTCCGTGGGCAGCAGCAGTGACAGGAGAGTGATGGGACAGATCCGTCCCTGCAGCCGCTGCAAGCGCAGGGCAGCCCTCCGAGCTTCAATAGCATTGCTCGGCACTGCATAGCTACCCAGCTGGGGAAGGAACCACTCCTGCACAGCATTCAATCTTTCCCGACTTTCTGATTGGAAGTGAAATGTTGCATTAATGAGATTTATTTTATAACCCCCGGCCACCAGCTGCTTTCGGGCAAATGCCTGGAGCGGGATGCAAAGAGTTAGTGCTCCTCTACACCATTGCTTTACTATGGAAAGGTCAAAGCAAACAAAGTAAAGCTGCAAGGAACTGATTCAGGCAGTGATGCTCTACAAGCATTTTTCTGTTCAGGTCACCGTCAGTGGATTTGGGTTTCAAAGAGGTGGGTCTGATGCTCCCTGAGCTAAGTATTGCTCACAGTGATGCCAGCGTAAACCTGGAGGAAGCCTAAGGGAGCGCAGCTTTCCATTCCTCCTCCATACACCCTCCACCAAGTCTGGCGAGCCATTTCTGTGTGGGCAGGATCAGGCTCATGTGGTATCTCCTTGTTTGTGCCAGTCGGATGGGCAGCATTTGGCCCCATGGGCATTACAGAACGCTGGAGGTGGTATGCTGCTTGGCAGGGCAGGACTCGGATCCTGCTGTTAAAGCACCTTTCTAAGAAAAGCAAATGGCAAGTGCTCAATGAAGGAGCACAAGCACTGGAGTAAATCAGTCCTTGGTGTTTTGGGGTTGTGGCTGCTCTTGGGACCCTTTTTCCCCTCTTAGGTGGCAGAGGGGCTTGGCACGGTCTTCTTGGCTAATCTGCTCTTCTGGTCCTTACCCAGCCCCACGTGCTAGCTGACCAGTGCTTTGTTGGGGGGAATCTTAAGATATCCAAACGAGGACAGACACCCCCCCCACCCCCCTGCAATCACCTATATTTAAAATCACAAAAACTCTCTCCTTCTGAGCCAGTCATCAGAGATGTCAAAAATTCCTGTACCTGCCTGCGTTCGGTTAGTGACTACATCACTTTGAAATTTCACGGCTTGCAGGGAAACTGGGAGGAAAGCGCTTTCTTACATGCTAGGTAATCCCACTAAATGCAAGGGGATGGCTCTGGTACAACGCAGGGGAAAATCTGACTCTGGTTGGGAACACTCTTCCTTGCAGAAACCACCACTGTGGACCAAATTCTACTTATTTTCTTATCCTGCATGCTCAGAATAACTTCAGTAAATAGTTCTGGATTTTACATCGGGCAGTTCTGAGTAGGATTTGTCCCTGTCTTAATTTGAACTAACAATTGTCCTTTTATCACTACCTGTTCTGTAAATATTTCCTTGAGCAGAAAAAAATAGCGTCGAAAAATGATAGCTGGGTTTTTGGTCAGAATTGCACATTTTATTGCATCCAGTACAGCAAATGACTATTCCCAGAAATTAGCATGCCAGGGCATGAGGAAAACAAAGAACAAAGCAGGAACTTGCAGTATAAGGTAAAGCAGTTTAGCTGATAGGGAAACAAAGCAATAAATGAAGGAAAACTTACATAATCATCTCTTCCACACAAAACGGGTACCTCGGTTTTATTTCCAGCTTCCGTACATTAGAGAATCTTATTTTAGGACCTTTTCTCGAACATTTGCACTTTACGCCTACAAGAGAAAGCATTTTCTGATGTGTCTGCAAAGCTGCCTGCATACCAAGTGTCCCTTCCCCACCAGCCTGTGTGCGCACAAACTTCAGTGGGGTCTTTCAAGCCTTGGTGGGAAAAGCTGAAATTTGTTACTGCTGTTGAACTTCAAAAGAGCAATACTTTCTTTGCTATGTCACAGGAAAAGCTAGTTGACTCTCTGGGAAAAATGGCTGAGAGCACTATATATGTTCTGAGGCTTTGTAAATATGAGAGATTTTTTTTAAAGTGCACCTGCTGTGATTAAATGTAATTGTATTCAACAAAAGGAAATGAAAGAGTCAGAATTGGCTTTAACCTGAGCAAGTGAGTGCACACCTTGGCTACTTTCACGTTCGCTCACATCTCTCTTGGACTTTGTAGGACTTTGTCGTTTCTCCTCTCACGGGTGCTGTGGTGCATTCGCAGCCAGACAAAAGCTGAGCGTTTTCTAAACCACCGTGTTTCTGCACGGCAGGGAATGCACACTGGCACGCTCGGTCATATTTGTGCTACCGCATCACATCCAACTCTGTAATATTTGCCCTGCAAAACCCACCCTCGGTTTCGAAGGAGATATTTGAGCTATATTCCGGAATAACAGAGAACATGGCATGACCTCCCACACGGCGGGCTGGGGTGCCTGCCAGTGAAGACACAACTTTTTTGCCTGTGTTTTATCTCTGCTTCCACCCTTAACTCGCAGCTACCTGACCCGCAGCTTCCATACATCCCTCTTTCCCAACATGCAGGGGACAGCCAAACGCAGCTCAGGGCTATCAAGAGGCAAACACGAATTCCTGGGAAAACACCCCCCTGGGAAAGAGGTTTACATGGGAATAAGCAGAATAAACCAATTTACCTTCCGCGCTGGCTAAGCACATGGCGATGAAGAGCAGAAGCAAAGCTGCTGTCAGGAGCTTCATGGCGAGACAGCAGGTACCTAAAGAGACGCCGGGGGTTTAAATGTGCGTGCCCCTTGGGCTGGTCCCCCGGTGCCCCCGTCCCCGGGGCGGGCTGTGGCGGGGGGCGGACAGCAGCGAGCGGCTCCCGGCGGTGCGGGCGCTGCCTGCCGCTGCCTGCGCTCTGCCGCCTGCTGCCCCTCGTCCTCCTTTAAAACCGCTCCCGCTGCCCTGGCTCCCGGCTCATTAATATGCAGAGCAACTCCGCGGCTCCCTCCGCTTCCTCAGCCCCGCCGGGGAGGGAGGGGACCGGCACCCCGCGGCCGCTGCCCCCCCGGGGGGGAATCCATCCCCCGCCACCCCCTGCATCCCGGGGGCGGGAGCGCTGCGGTGGGGGGCTGCCCCTGCCCGCTGGGACACCCCTCACCGGGAGGGTGGTTGCTGGGGGGGGTATCTGTGTGAATGGGGCTGCTAGGTGGGACACCCCCCCCCACACACACACACACACTCCCGCCTGCCAGCGCTCCAGGGAAGCCCACTCTCCGCAGAAATTCCCAGGCACCTCGGAAATAAGATTTGGAGAAGTGTCGCCTAGGAAGGGGTGTCACCTATTGCTTTAATATTAATTTTCTAACTTTAAAAGGCTTCTAAACCTAAAGTAAATCTTTGCGAATTAAGGGGGGGGGGGGGGGGCGGCGGAATATTTCTAAGTGCATTGTTGGGTGGGTTTGGCATGTGGAATGCTTTCAGGAAATAAGATCAATTTGGGTTGCTTTAATGAGCGCTCTGGCAACGTCCTGCTTCGTGAAGAACAGGGCAGCAACACGCAGGGACTCTGCGGGTGTAATACGTGTTCCCTCTCCCTGGCTGAGCCCGTTCCCGATTTCAGCAGCAGCGAAAATAGCATCTTTAAACCCCAGATTCCAGATTTTTGCCTAAGTGAAATGGGTGAAGATCAGAGTTGTGTCTCTAATCTCCTTTGCAGGACTGTATTCAAAACACATTGCAGATCAATGCCTCTGCCGAGCCCCGCTTCATCTCACCCCCCCCAGCATACCGGCCCCCGCTCCCCACTCGCGCACCCATCGGCGTTATTAAAACCGACCGAACCCAGCCACCCTCCGGTGCCGGCGGCGCTTGGGAAGGACACGCCACGCACTCCCGGCTCCGCTTGCATTTTAAGTTTCCCACATGGCTTCGTTCCTGCCGGCTCCCACTGGCAGCGGCCATCCCGCTGTGTTCCCGGCCCGGGTGTTGGCAGGCGGCGAGTACAGCCCTACCACACACAGCCTGCACGTTGCGCGCAGGCAGCTGCCTTGTTCCTGGCCCTGGGTTTCATGCGGGACGTGCCGACACGCCGAGAACAGCCTGCCTCTGCTGCCCTGCATGGGATGGGGGAGCAGGGGTGGGCGGCACGTTGGGGACACGGCTGGGGGGGGGCTGGCTGACGTGGCAGGGGGCTTTTGGGGTGAAAGACCAGTTCCTGGGCAGAGCTGGTGTGGCTGCTACTGGTGCGATGGGTCAGGAGGGCGTGTGTGGTGGTTTTTGTTGGTCTTTGGGCATTTGTGCTGCACAGCTGCAAACCAGCTCCTGAGGTTCTCATTGCACCCTGCTAGGGGTGTGCGTTACTAAATGTCAACAGGGCTGAAAAAAGGGTTTTTTTCTACAGCACAGCTTGGTGATAAAAAAAATGGTATGAGGTATGGCAGATCTCAGTTCAAACCTTTGAAATAAATTGTCATTATCCAATTCCTTACGCGAGGAAGGAAAAAACCCACAAACCTGCAGGAGAGTGCAAAAGGCTCATTTCAGAGTCACTATTGGTTGGGTGGTGAGGATGCTCACTGAGCACTGGTGAGAGTTGGCTTAAACAGATCCACATGCCATCCAGGGCTGTAATCCTGCCCTGCTGTGGCTTGGGGTAATTCCCTCCTTGTAGCCTCCTCTGCCGTGTGCCAGAGCAGTCTCAGGGGGAACTGTGGGAAGGCAAAGCTGTTTTCCCTCCCTCTCTGCTAATAAAAATTTGGGTGAAGCTTTAGCTGACGGCAATTTGAACTTCCCCCAAACCAGGAAACTTGTGTACGGGCTGGAGAAAAATTGAAGGAAATTCTTGAGCTTTCAAAAAACGAATCCCTTCTTCTTGTATGACTCTTGCTCATGTTGCAAGAGCCAAGCTTATTAGCTGTTGAATAGGCAAAGTGCTGCTTTAGTGCCATTTTACACGTAGAAATGGATGTATTTGAGAGGTGTGTGTAAATATGGTAACTGCTCACTATGCGCCCGAGCAGTTTGGTGTCTTTATGCCAAGCGCTGGCTTTGATAGTAATTACTTCTGAGAGCTCAAAGGTGTCTCTTGCCTGGTGTGACAGATTTTGGTGGCCATGTACAGCTGTCTCTGACACCTGCTCTATCTCAAAATGACGACCACAGAAGAGGAAGAAGTTTTAACAAAGGATTTGAGGGAAAGGAAACATATATGGAATTCACCACAGTTTGCCCCCCCCCCCCCCGATAATCCAGATACATTTTCTTTGTCCAAGCATATGCTGAGCTGCTCAGCATACACGGGTGCTTTGTGAGCCTGCGGCATCTCCAGCAGATCTGCTAAACCTCAGCAAACGTGTTTTGGCAAGCAGCCGGTGTTTCACGTGGCTGGGGAGGGGTGAGCGCCGCTCGAAGTGTCCATTTCAGCCCTCACAAAGCCATGCGACTGCATCATAATTAATCAGGGCTTGGGTTTTGCTCCCCACAAAAGGAGTGTTTCCAGACCAGGCGTAGTCATCCAGGTCTGGCTGTGGTCCTCAGCTCTGCAGATGGGATGTGCTCAGAGAGCTGTGCCCATCCCCAGGGGAGCACAACCATACCTGTGCACATAGCGTATCACCTGCTTTCTCCGGCTAATTAGAGGGGCATTGTCACTGGTGAAAGGTCTGTCATTTCATCTCATTAACTATTCTTTTCAAGTCTCTGCCCCAGCTTAAAGCTCCCTGGCACACCAAGGGTGAAGCCTAGCTTTGCTTGAGGGTAAGACCTGGTGATTTGTCACCCCCAGGAGAGTGGTTTGCAGCACAGAGGGTAGGGATGAGGGGTTGTCTCCTCCTAAAGTAAGAAAGATGAGTTTTAGCAATGAGATTATAATTTGAAGTGGAATCTTCATCATTTTTGACCACCTGGAAGCATAAATGTTTCAAGCTGAGCACGGCATGTAGCTTAGCTGGAGCAAAACATTTGCACTTTAAGAGATGGTGACAACCCCCAAACACACGTTGCCCTTCGAGGGGAGCAGAGAGGCTTACCCCCAAAATAGTGTTGGTGTGAAAATGGGAGGGTTCCAGAGAAGCCATTGGGTCTGCCAAGGTAGGGCATTTACGTCTCTATGCCAAAACAAGATTTGGATGGGGTCCATGCCCTGACCTGTCCTCAGGTGAGGCTCTTCCTCTGGCTGCAGGTTTGCGCAACATACCAAGCCACCACACAGAGAGAGTCTCTTAGATATTTCTCTGCATCCCAGGGACCAGAAGATACACTATTACAATTGTTACCATTACTAGAAATATTTTGGTATTGCTGGTTTTGGTTATGCTATTTATTTCAAGTGCAGCGTGAGCTACGATTTGGATTAACTGTCCTCCAAAATGTCCTGGTGTTTTGTATGAGGAAGTTGAAGGTGCCAGCCATCATGAGAAATCTTTGTAAAACAGCCATGAAACTGAAGCTACTTATTGCTGTTGAAGCAAGCTGATGTGAATGGCTCATCTGAGTTTGATGTATAAGAATATCCCAATCAGCCCGTCGAGGAGAAAGATTAAGCATTTGAAGTGACGTGACATAATCCCTGCATAACATGCCAGGAATTTGGGAGAGGAATTAGGCTTAAATGCTCACTAGAAAATTCAGCATTAAGGTGGAGGTGCACAGATGCAGTGTATGTTGTATGGAGCTTTTTTCCTCTGGGTGCTGCACTTCATTATTTTATGCCTTTTTTGGTGTTGTAACCATTTTGCGTTGAGCACCAGATGTGATGTGTTACATGGGAGAGGTGGTGTGAGCCTCCTGCAGCACACGGGCCCTCAGCCCTTGCAACGGAGCAAATACAAAACTCAATCCCAAGCTTGAAGTGAGGGGAGAATTGCCTCAGATTTTGGGAGGGTGTCGCAAGCCCGCTCCCGCGGTGCCGTCCCTACTCAGCAGAGGATGTGCTACGGGCTATGGTCAAATGTGTAATTTCACCTTTAGCTCTAAGTGGCCTTTTTCTTTCCTCAGTAGCCCTGAACAGTAGTTGTGTCATCCTTGCATATGTTTGTCTATCGTAAGTTGAAAGTCAAAGCTTTGGATTTCATCTTTTGTTTCTGGAAACATGAAACATATTTCAGGGAAAACAGCTGTTTTCCCTTCTGCGGAGTTTCACAACGGATGAATTCTGCAAAATAAGGCTTGTATTGTTGTTGCAGTCGCAGCTTTCTTTTGATTTTTTTCTTTTTATTTTTATTTCCATGAACAGATTAAATTCTAGACGCTGCTCCTTCTCTTGGGAATAGTTTTAAGGCAGCGCTCTTCATAGACCTAAATTATTCACCAAGAAGGATTTTTTGCTGAGATGAGAATGAGTAGGTTGAATCTGGGACTGTTGTCATGGCTTGGAGCTCTTTGAAGCTCTCCGTCATGAATCATTAACGAGGGCTGCAATAACATGGCAAAACAGAGAACCAGCTCTTTGTGTAGGTGATCTGAGAATCACCTTTAGATATGCACAAAAGGATTAATCCCGCCTGTGGCTTTTTATGTTGAGAAAATAGTAAGTTGTGTTTAGTTTCCTACTGACTCATTTCCTTGCATGCTACAACTTACCATTGGTTTTCAGATGCAAGTACAGATTACACTTGATACAATTTTCTTAATAGGCACGGAAGCTGATGATGGTTGTAGGTATTTATTTTGTGCTTAATCACACAATGAGTTGGATGGCTTTTTTGCTATCCACCCCGATGCTTGCTATAGTGTAGAGGGAACAATGCGAAGGAAAGAAAGGGAACTTGTCTGATCTGAGTCACTCGTGTTCCTGATGGTGCTGGCCAAAGCCCTGAGAGGCTTCCCTGGTGTCAGGTGGGATGAGAGCTGCCTGGGACAGGGATGGGACGGCACTAGCCCCGTCTTCCTCATTGTGTTCTCCCTTTCCTGATTGTTTTTTGCTTCTTGGTGCTGGATTGAGAGGGCTTGGGCAGGGATGCTTTGCTACTCCCCAGATGTGCAGTTAGAACGTTACAAGGGCAACTGGATGGAAAACCTCTCCTATTGCCCCAGGATTGGAAGCATATTGTGCTGTCCTGATTTTCTCATCACATTGCTTTTTGTGTGTGGGTAGTTTTGGGTAATCTATGGGTGCCAGCTTTTCAGATGAAAGGCTTTTGGGATAGGATAGGGTGTTACTGTATGTAATAAACTGCAGCCAGCCTCTCTCTTGCTATTAATGCCACTTCTCTGAAAAGAAGGGGCTCTGCTGCCAACCCATCCACATTCCAAAGCCCAGGGAAACTGAAAAGGGAACCACAAGGTGGTTTATTTTTGCAATAGAATAGGACCAAATGAGATCACCTGAATAGTTTCTAATCCAGTCCCAGGTGTGCTCTTATTGAGATGGAGGGCTACAGCAGCAGGAACCAAAGATGGTCAGGCATGAGAAAACCCATTCCTGACCCTTCTCCTTCTCACAGCTTGGCAGAGCTGGGCATAATTTAAAACCCTTCCAGGGTTGGCAGGAATGTGCTTCAGCACCTGATGCAGGGACTCAGCACATCTACCTTCAGCACTGGTCCCTGTGGGATGAGAGTCCCTCGGGAGAGCTGGTGAGCATGAGCCTGCTACAGGTGCCCACGTTGCGATGGTTTTATGAGCCTTAATTCAAGGAAACTGAGATTGTGTGGGAGAAGGCGGTGATGCTGTGAGCCGTTTGTGGTGTAAGGGGCTGTTAACCACAAGTTGCAGTGGCAGGAGCAGAGCCGCTGCGGTGGTGACAGCCCTGTGCCGGCAGATGTGGTGGCAGGGACACACTTGCAGCTATCGAGGGCTTTTTGTGTCATCTTCTAGGAGGGCTTGTGCCTCAAAAAAATGAAGACATAAAATGTCTGATACATGCAAAATTGCAGAAGCAGAGCCATGCAGTGGGGTCAGGTCCACCTCAGTGTGCCCCTCCTGCCTGCCCTCCTTTCCCTGCTGGGGGCCTGGCTGGGTCCCCCCTGTGCTCTGCCCCTCTCTCCGCAGGTTCACACCTGCACAACCCCCCTTTGCAAGGCCACACTGTGCTGTCTCCGTGCCAGGAGCACCTCACAGCCTGATCCATGACCTGGCTAGTGGCATCCAGGCAGGGATCTGCCCTGGGGACTGCATGTATGAGGGAATGACTAGGAAGGGGATGCCTTCCCCACCAGGCAGAGCCAATGACTACTGCGATGCATTTTATGGTTATTCCATCTCTGGTGGCTGCTGGCTTCTTTTTTTGGACTTGTGACTTCATGTTTCCAAAACGGAAAAAAACCCAAAACTCTGTGGGTGTGTGAATGCAGCACTCCACGGAGGGTCTCCTCTTCAGACTTCGGGAGGTTCCTTTTCCAGCTTGCTCTTGGGTAACTGTGAGCTGTTCACACTTGCCCAGTAACCACAGCAACAAAACTCCCCAGAACTGAGAATTAAAGCCATTAGATAGAAATGCCCATAATTTAGAGTGATTAAGCATGGAGGTAAATCATCTCACGGCATGTCCTGTGATGGCAGGCAGAGGAAACGTGCAGGAGTGCCCGTGGTGCAATCAGAGGTGGGTGCATGCAGGCGCAGGGGTGCTGGGACCAAGCATTGTGGCGGCACCCAGTCTGGCTTGGGCACCAAGCTGCAGCATCTGTAGGTGCCTGTGGGGCCCTGCAGGATTTCCCCATCTCATTAGTGCTTTCTGTAATGTGCAAAAATCCCTTGCAAGCTTAACGAAGCCCTGTCTCCTGTAGACAGGCTAGGTGCTCCCCATCTCTGCTTGTTTTCTGCTGAGCTGTGCATTAGTAACGATGGGAATTTTTCATATGGTGATTCCCCCCCTCCCCTTGGGAGAGAAAACATACGTAATATCTTTAAAAATAAATAAAATAAGTGACCTAACAATGCAGACTTGGAATATTTGCTGGAAGTTTAGTAGGCTGCAATCAATCATAAAATTAAGCTTTTCTTCTGAGTAATAAATATGTTAATTATTTTATCTACTCAGATAAAAGCGTAATTACCATAGCACTTGTGGTGGTGTGTACTTGTTATGCCCAGTTTTTCTAAGAAAATCAGTTAATTCTGCAAATAAAACAACCAGCATTTCTGCAAATAAACCATGTGACGCCCCTTCTGGCACAGCCTGAGCCTGGCTGCAGTGGGGGCTCTTTACATCTTCCACCACCTCCCCCTGTCCGGAGGGATCTGCAGCATCCCCCTTCCCAATTTAATCCGGCTGTGCACCTCTCCTGGCAGTGGTATAATCAGAAAGGACTTGGAGAGTGCCTCACTGCTCTGAGCCCTCCTCAGGCTGGGTTTGCCCACTTTTTACAGGTTTCCCACCTGTTTGTACCGTCAAGTGTGACTCCTTCAATGCTACCCGTGTCTCCTTCGCGTGTGGGCTGCAAAAAAGCTGGGCCAAGCAATTCACAGCCCAGTTTGCCAGCAAATACTCTTCAGTTCCTTAATCTGTAAAAGCACAGGGGTTTGGCCAGGCTTGTGGGTCATCACAGGGTGAGATTGGGAAGGGGAGCAGCAGGTCCCGCTGTGCCGCGTCCCCTCCTCACTGCACCCTGGTAACCCCGTCTGGCTTGGCTGGTGCTGAGGGTGCCTGCACCAAGAGTAGCTGAAGCACAGAGAACTCGCTGTGCTTTACCACGCTGTCATACCCCTGAGGAGCTAGAGGTGAGCTTTTTTTATTTATTAATAATCCGAAAACCCACACAAAGGTGGCACATTGGAGAAGTGATATGGTGGAGAAGCACTGGGTTTTGTTGTTGAAATTAAAGGAGAAGTCAGCTAGCCAGCAAGGCAGGGCTGATAAAATCTATAAATGTCAAGCACGAAAGATGTCATGGGGCTGTGCACCAGCAGTGGGACTGGGACAGGGACTGGCAAACTGGTGGTGCAGCCTCTGCAAGCTGCCTTAGGTGTCTCCCCCAAAATTCAGGGCTTTGCCGCTTTCACTCTTGGGGACAAAAATATGTCCGGCTCATGATTCTTTCCAAAGGCCTTTGGCAGCCTCTCCTGGCAGTTGGCTGTTTCTGAAAAGGCAGGCAGTTGTTGCTAAAGCGATTTGGAAGCAGAAGTGGTGTGCTGGAGTCCTAATGCTGCCGGAGAGGATTAGTGCCCCAGGTTGTCCCTGTTGCAGATGGGGCTGGCTTCGTGCTAGCAGCTTATCTTTGGAAGGAGAAGCTGGGAAGCTCGTGGCTGTGCAGTACCTCTCTGTCTTTCCCTTCATCCCCTGTGTTGGAGCATCGCTTTGTTCCCAGGAAAATTTTGGAGAAACTCAGCATCCAGCACTACTTTGGATACATGCTGAAGGTTATGCAAGTATCTGTCCCGTTCCTGAGAGCTCCCCGCATCTCTGTGGATTGAAAGAGAAGTTTCAGAGCAGATGAATTTTATAGAACTGGATGTGGCTTTATGGATTCTCTCTGAGATTAGGGTACCTAAGAGTTAATAAGAATTTCAATCAAGAAGACATTAAGAAGGGCAGAGGGAAAACAGATTAGCTGTCCTCTTGCCTTGCTCTATAAGATGATACAATGAGAGAATGTGATGAGATCAATGGAAAAATAAAAGGAAATGAGAAATCAAAGGAAATGCTGCTTTACAGGTTATTTCATATGGTGAATTGGGAAATTTTCCCTTCAGGGGATCAAATATTATTGTATATTTTTAACAGAGCTGGATAACTCATGACTGCAAAGATGAAACCCGTGATAGAGGCTGATCCCCCGCAGGGATTCAGAAGGAAATGATCCATTTCAGGTACAAGTGGTGGGACGCTGCTGGATGTCCCCTCCCTTGGTGCTCTTCAGAAACCATGCAGAGCCATGGCATCTGCCAGAGTGTGGCTTCCCGCAGGGTTCAAGGTCCAGGTTATCGGAGCTGTGAGCCCAGGCACATCATAACAGCTACGTCAAGTGAACAGTACCAGCATCTCATAGCGGCTGAGCTGCAGACACCTTCCTTTGCTAGGCCTGTCAGCAAAGCAGCATTGCAGATGCTCAAAGCCAAGATAGCGAAAAGGATCTCCATCCTTCCCTTTCAACATTTCTGTAACGCCTCTGGACTCACAGTCCTCATGTCTTTAAACAGATTCTCTCTGCGACTTCAGATTTGCTGTGGGCTTTGGCATTTCATGTCCTAACCGACTTGCTCTCCGAGAAATAAATACTTGCCATGAGGCCTCATCCCCAGCAGTAGCTCTGCTCCCCACATTTCCCTGGAGGCCAGATCTGGTTTTGTTTCTTCTTCTTTCAAAGCAGATTGCTGTGCCGACCCCATAGCTCCGGGGCACTGCTGTGCATCTGTTGTACACTCCCACGGCTGCTTCTGCAGCCACCAAACCTCTGCCCAGCTGGAAATCAATGAGAAAAGTCTTGCACTGGAGACTGAAAAAAATAATCTCCATGTTTTTGGGTAAAGGAGTGGTTGCCCTGTCCTTTTGGCACTGGTAGTCAGTGGTTAGTGGTCGGCTCCAGCCAGCGCTGGCCTCCTGTGAGCAAAGATCGAAGGTTTTTGCAGCCACATGCTGCTGCCAAAGCCGCCTTCTCTCTGTGTGAGCACACACAGGCTGGTTTCGCTCCTGCCCCGATGTACAAGCCCCTGGTCTGAAGTCTCGACCAGCTGGCTGGGAGCAGACAAGTGCTGCCAGAGGTCAAAATGAATGATTTATCCTTGTGCTACTGTCAGAGTTTCTTAGGACTGAGGTCTCTCCAATTAACTCTTTCACCTGTATAAATTCTTCACCAGGATTTCTATCTCTGGTGCTTTGCACTTATTTGTTGGTGATACCAGCTAGATTGGACGTGGTTTCCCTTCCGGGCATCTTAGTGGGCTTTTCTTTCCTGCTAGCAATGACCTTGGCTGTGCCATGCAGCATCTTTTCCCCTTGCCATAGTGAAATTTCCATAGATATGGCACTTTGATGACATAGAAGCCACACTTTAGCCGCAAGAACACCTTGACTTCAACAACAGGCAGTTAAAAGCTCCAAAACGGAAACTCTCCACAAATGCAAACAACACTAAAAAGCTTTTAAACAGCATTGCTCTCGGTGTCTGCGAGCAGTGGGTGCCAGCAGAAAGGAGGTCAGCTCCAAACAATTCCAGCCTTGCCCCACGCTTGGCTTCCAGCATTTGAATGTGTTTTGTTTTGATATCTTATACTTCGGGTATTCTGTTCTCTCTAATTGCATTTAGTGCCTGGCTTGGGAAAGGCTGTTCTGCTGCGAACGCAGCTGTGCCCCCGCTCCCCGTGCAGCCCACCCCTTCGCTCCGAAGCTGTCAGGTGGGACGTTTGCCTTGCGGGGTCTGTTTTTGCCAAGGAGACATTGAAATTATTGGCTGGTTCTTCAAAGATCTGCAGCGGCTCTTGATGTTCCTCACCGGAGCAGGGCAGCGGAAGAAAGTCGCCTGGGAAACGCTCTCCGGAAGTGAAAATGGAATTCTTTAATGCTCTTGAATAGCAAAATACAGTTTCTAAGTATGAGAAGCAGCCCACACAGCCTTTAGACATGTTTGTACCCAAACAAACCCACGTTGTACCCAATGTGCTAATTCCTTTAGCACGTAAATAGCTCCGAGAAAGCTGTTGGGTAAGGCTGGCTGTGGAGAGCAAAGGCAGGGTAGGTTTGCCTTTCCCATGACACTAGCCTGATCTTATATCCACAGCCACGCTAGCTGGGCAGGAGGGTTTTATCAGCCAAGAACGTAATTGCTAATTTGACTCCTATGTGTAGGACAGGGTGACATTGGTTTTCCTGAAGAAGGTCTCGAAGTGGTTCAGTTCAAGCGAAGTGACCATTTCCCCCTTCCCCCCCATAATTATGTTCAAGGGCATTTGCAGTTACGCTGAGTTTCTCAGAAATCTTCTTTTGTAAACTCTGGATGCAGACGGCTGAAGGTATAGCACACCAATGTTACTTTAAATCTTCTTATATTAACTTTCACACACCTCTGGGCTTGCTTTGTCCACTGAGTGTCACTAACATCAGGGATTTCCATTCCAGCCCTGTAGTTCGCCCCTGGCCTCGTGTGTAGTTTGGTTTGGTGTCACACTTGGAGCTGCGGAGGTGGGAATCTGGCTGATGAGACCGAGCAGGGAAAAAAGGTGCTGTAATTGTTGTCTCGATGTCAACAACCTGTTGTTTTAAGGTATGATTTGTGCCTCTGTCTGCACAAATCCAGACAGAGCTAAAGCATGATAAGACAAGTTGATCTTTAGCATTCTTTATCTTCTGTTTTGTGCTGCTAGGAGATAATTTGCAGGGCGAGGCAGCTGGATATTCCACGTAGTCTTTCTCTAGCAGATGCAGCCACGATGCATATTAGGCTCCAAGTTTAAAGGATTCCCTGTCATTGTGGGGAAGAAAAGAAGAAACTGGTAGGGGTTTACAGCAGCCTTTACTGTAACGCACTTTGCTTTGTTTTCTTTAGCCTCAAAGAAAAAAGAGCAAACATTTTCTGCAGTGCATCAGTGCTTGCTGCAGTTCAAACCTGTACAGAATTTGTAACATTAAAAATGAAATCAAGGCTGTAGGTAGCCATAGTTCAAGCATTTATAGAGACAAGTCAGAGTGGGAAGAGAAGCAAAACGAGAACCTTGGTGCAAATTACAGCGCTCCTAATGACTGAGGTAGAAATGAGCACAGACCTGGTGGGAATTCCCACCGCTGCAGCCACTCGGGGAGTGCAGCCCCTCGCTGCCAGGCACGGCAGGGCAGGGCAGGCGTGTGCTCTGATGTGCTTTTATGCTTCAGAAGGGTCCCCTGGGTGCTCTCCAGGGTCAGCTCCTGCTTTGTATGTCCTGAGTTTCTGCTGTTGAACATTTCAATATCCAAACCACATCACCTGAACTGCCAGCTATGCTGGCTTGTGGCGGGCATGGAGATGGCTGGCTGCTGCTCCTTACCAGGGCTAAACAGAAAGATGCATTAAAACCAATTTCTTCTTTAGACTTAAACATTCAACTCTCTAATGTCACTGTGGTTAGTCCCACTTGCCCAAAAGCTGGTGGAAGCCAACTAAGCAGAAGCAATTTCCTCTCTCTGATTTCCATGGTAGAGCTTGCTGGATGTGGGATTGATGGGATTGACAGAGTATTGCACGTCATTTGGGCAATGCCTTGAACAGCATAAACCGTATTTCAGATCTTCAGGACGTATAATTCAGCATAACTCCATCAGCTGAAGCTCTGCTACAGAATATTCTCATTCTTTTCAGTGCATAGTTTTAACAAACTCAGTGGCCAAATCTTGAGTCTTTCCCTAATTTATTCAAGATGCATGCTATAAATCATCCCTGATTTTGACCCGTGAAGGAAAACTAACTTGACAAATCTCTTTCTGTACTCATTTTTGTCAAAACATTATTTATGACAACGGGTAGGCTGCTGATAGCTCTGGCTATTGTTGCCCAGGACCCTGTGGGTTTGATGTATGCTCAGCCTGAGTCCATGCGGATGCCTTTCCTCGGCTGTTTGTTTCTCATGTTAAGACTTGTGTCTTATAGTGAAGAACTTGATTTATTAAAAAATGCTTTATAATAGAGTAGGACAGATGTCAGCAATGTTAAATACCTCCATAAATTTTGCCTCTCTTGAGCAGGTTAAATGTGCAATTATCTGAGCCATGATGAAGGCATCCTGCACCAAGGCAACGCTTTAGTAACCTGATAACGTGAGCAGTTTTTAGCCATGTTCTTACGGAAATGAAGTTATGTGATTGCACTGTCTCTCTCTTCTCCCACAATGAATATTTAAACTTGATAGCTATTTCCAGCTGAGCTTAACAGAGGGCTGATATCACACAGATAATTTCTGATGGGTTGCAAGTGACAGCACTGGTACCTGTAGCTGGCTGATTTTTGTGTGGCATGTGGGAAGCAGGGAAGGTCTGAAATAGCTGTTTAACACCGCTGTGCTCTGCATGCGGGTATTCACCTCCACAGGAGTTTGAAGAACAGCCTGTGGTCCTGCCTGGAGCCTGCCTTTAGAGAGGTGGAGGCTGCAAGGGCCAAAAAAAGCCCTAAAGGCTTCTTCTGCATTCATTTATGCTTTCCTGCCCCTACAGAACAGATTTTCTCTTTCTATTCCCAGGGTGATGTCCATGGCATCTTTCTTTGCTTGTCTCCACCCTGTCACTGCCAGGTTCCCAAAGCCCCCCGGGGCTGTTCCAGCCCACACGATGCTCCAGAGCCCTGGCTGGGGGCTGGCAGCACAGCGCCCTGCCAGAGACCCCGCTTGGGGCACAGCCCGGGGCCATGGCTTCCCCCCCCCCCCTCCCCCAGCTTGCTCAGGGTGCAAATCACACACTGTCCTCTTGTCTTGCTCTCCCCGTCTGTAAATTAGCAGTGCCAATTATCTTCCAAATATAGGCAGAGGGTTAGTGGCTTCAAACAATGATTGTAAACTAATTTATATGTGTGTGTATATATATAAACATTTAGTGTAATTGCTCAGAATTAACATGAACCTTCCTTGCGTTAGAGCAAATAAACATTTGTTTCCCAAGTCATAGACTCACAATAATAATAACTATATATATGTATGTATGCAGGTATCACAGCTCCTTTCCGACCTACCTGCCTGGGTTTCTTTCTCAATAGGAAACAAGGTGCACAGGGAGGCAAAGGTGACATGTCCCCATCCAGGGCTGGGAAGTGCTCCTGGATCCTGTACCCTGGGCTTATCAGGACAAAACCACATGACTCGTTCTTTTAAAAATCCTACTGTGGATTTTTAAGGCTTTGAAATAATTTGAACAGTGTGAAATCTGCATGATCAGTGCAATAGCCCCAATAAACATCCTTCTCTCTCGCATGCAGGAGTTAGGTGTGCTGTGGGTCTGCCCCCATGGAACGCAGCGGCTGCAGCTCTCTGCTGTGGGGCAAGTACCAGCCAGTGGGAAAACCTAATGAGGGGCACAGGGAGACATGCTAGTCCTAGGGCCTGGTGGGTGCTGACAGGCATAATTTATCTCTCTTTATTGCAGGTTGAGTGAAACTGGCCCCACACCTCTATTTTCCTGTCTTTAACACAACCTCATCCAGATTTTGCATTTTGTCCCACTGCCAAGCGCGATGTAAACCACGGTGGTGCCTCGCTGCCATTAATCACCCCAGCCCTTTCCCGGGCTGCACTGTGCTGCCTTATAGACTGTAACTTCCTTATCGTTCACACATAATCTTGTTACGGCTTTATACCTACTTGCATGATCCACTTATCAGCCAATAAATCTGCGCAAGACCAAATAGTGGATAAGGTGAATTCCCTGGTTCCTGGTATTGATTTCCCAGGCACTATCTTGGGCTGTGTCACTAAGGCAGTTTCTAAACACTGTATTTTTGCAGCGATGCTTAAAGCAAACACATCTCGCCCTGCTTCTCCCCCCACCCCGCTCCGTGAACCTGGTTTGTTTTTATTCCCCAGCCATTACTACTTGCTGTTTTCACCTTGTGACATTTCCTGTACAACCACTCTCCTTTCATAGATTGTTCTGGGGGTAATAAACCACTCTGCCCTCTCCCTGAGCCCTCTGGGCATGGGCAGAGGGGTCAGAGCGATCTGAATTCCAGATCTGAATTTCTGAGCCTTCCCAGTTTTCTTTGCCTTGATATATTTATGCTGGATTTCATGTTGAAGGTGGGAATTTAGGAGAAAGTTGAATTTTATTCTATCGTTAAAAAAAATTCTGGATTAGGGGGTGCTCTCCATCACCTGGGTCAATGTGCTCATGCCAAGGGATAAAAAACCCCAAACTCAAACCCAAAAGCAATCAAAGCAGGAAACTTCAAGTATGACAGTTTGCTGTGAGTTGCAGGTGAGCTGGGAGCTCAGATTTAAGTGGTGGATGAAGAAGTTCATTGCAGTAGTTTTGAAATATGGAGCTATAAATTCCTAATTTTCTACATGTACAGCCAAGCATGTACTTGTATATTTGTTTTGATGAATGTTAATGGATCAATTTTACTGAGGTTGGCTTGATTATTTTTTTTTCAGTGGAATTTAATTCAACATAAACCCTACTACTTAGTCTTTTTGTTCATATTTCCTCATTTAGATGCTTGGGCAAGGAAAGGTTGGGAGCAAACAGAAAATACTGGAAGTAAAATAAATGTTCTCTAATCTCCCTTCAAGCCCAGACTGAAACGTTATTAGTACTTCTGGGTTTGCCTGGATTAGTTTCTTAAGAAGCTGAAGCTGAAGAGATCTAAATAGATTATTAATTTAGTAAAACATGACCTCTCCAGGGACTGAGCTGAGTATCACATTGCTTTGCTTTTCTCCCATGTACACACAGGTTTCTTCTTTACAGCCCTGCTTTAAACTGGGAATGATGTGAGCAGAAAGGTGTGGGCACCACATGGGCGATGGGTGCCTTCAGCCTCTTCACCATGCATCTTGCTGCATATTGAGTTTAAGAAGTGTGAGCTGGAAACAACTCATGCCTTATTGCCTCTACCACAATGTCAATTTGAATATTAGCTTATGGTGATGAATAATATTACCCTTTTTAACCAGAGTAATTCCTTAGTTCTTCTACAGTCTGCTGGTTTACACTTTTATCCAGCGAGGAGATGCTGGTATGGGGAAAAAAAAGCTGGTTTTCTGGGGTGTTTCTTTGAACAGGCACATACATGCCTGTTCTTCTGAACTGGGGAGAAAACGGTGAGCAGGTTCAAAGGTTTCATGGTCAGGTTTCTCGGCTTGCAATGCCGCAGGCTTCCTAAATCACCTGGGACAAGAGAGGGCTGAGCCGGGAGCAGCAGAGGAGGGGAGAGAGAGGAGTCCTTTATTCCCCTTGCTGGTAATACAAGGCCATGGAACACACAGACAAGCTTGCTTTAGATGGAAAGATTTGTTTTAACTTTGTACCTGTTGCACAAACAACTGAGAGCAGTCATGGCCGCAGGGGTATGAATGGGTTGTAAATGGGGATGGACAGACCTGTGAAGATGGGATTACTGGGTATCACCGATGTTGGTCCAGATTAAAGCTCCAGAAGGTGCCAGTGAGTGATGGCTGGATGCTGTTAAGCAGTTTTCTATCTCCCTTGCCAGGCCAGCAGCATCCAGCCTCCCCCGTGGGTGTGTTTCATGCAAGCCACGGGGAAAAAAAAGCAACCTGAAGGGGTTGGCTTTGGCCATGGAGGCTGAATTTCCAATGGGACAGTGCTGACTGGATTGATGACTCAGTGGCTTTACATCCAGCAATACCGCATGTTGAGCAGTATTCAAACCAGTTCCATTACCTGTTGTAGGCTCCTGCTCCGGCATCCTCAGTACCGCTGGAGCACGGCCGGCTGCGCCAGTGTCACAGGGAGTGCAATCTGGCTCCGCGTTCTCGCCTGAGGACAGCCAGCCTGCGAGATGAGATGCGGTGGGTCCTTCCCCCTGCTCTCCGCGCGCCGCTGATTGCAGCATCTGGTTGTAAGTGTGAGAGTAATTCCTTGTGGGCTTTAGTATTGGTGGTAGGAAAAAGATTGTATTTTGTGAGGTTTCTGTAAGTGACACCTGCACTTCAACAGCTGAAATGCCCTGAGGCAGCTCGCTTCTCATTACTGGAGGTTTGTTTTTTGTTTTTTTTAACCCTTTGCACAAGGATGGCTCCCATGGCCATTGCATGATGGCAATGTTTGGCATTTAGGGCTGACTTTACATGGGGATGAGCAAGATCGGACTGGATTTATGGCCCATTTCCCTCCTTTCCTCCCAAATAACTGTTTTAGGGTGAATTGTTTTTTGGAGGCGTCTCTGTCTCCCTGTTGCCTGTTGAAGGACTCTTCAGGGATGGCTCAAATACCACCATGCCCTTGGTGCAAAAGTCTCATCTTAGGCTCCTTGCAAAGCTAAAGCTCCCACTGAACAACTATTCAGTACATATGAATGGGTCAAAATCTCAGGGGTTTAGGTCACTTTGTGGAAAAGAAAATCTGCTCACATTTAGGGACAAAATATTTTCACGATTGCAATGAATCTGCCAAAGAAAATACATTTAAGCTATTCGGGAGGAAATCAGAGCAAAACTTTCTTGCTGAGGTCAGAATAGCAAAGCCTGGAAACATGAAGCAATTTGTGTCTTGTAGGAGCCATATCCAGAATCAGCAGCCGTAAGTCTCAGCTTAAGCAAACAGTGAATTTTTCTCAGTTCGTTTTCTGTTTCCATAGTTTTTGATAGGAAAAGCGTGTTTACTTGTAACCCTGACATTGTTAGTATTCTTCCAGCTGCTTTCTGTTTGTGAGAGTGTGTGTGTCATATTTATCTTGTACTCTTTAAATAACCACAATTTTATTAGTACCTCCTTATAATCTCTCTAAACGTAGTACTATTTTGGGAGGAACATGACAATTTTGCATAAGAAAACATGGAGTGCTATATAAAATGTGAAAGGAAGGGAAGGCAATGATGATAAGTGGAGCTGAGCAGAATGTTTCCAGATAGTTTTCTGCAGGAAAATGTCCCTTTGCAAAATCAACATTTGCAATGGGCAAATTTCAGTGCTGTGAAGTACCTTTAATTTCCTTTTGGAAAAAACTAAATTGATTTCCTAATCCTACAGGAAAAGCACTTCTCAATTCTCTTTCTGCACACTGGCAGGAAGCAATGTGGATAGAGGTCTTCGAAGTGAGCATGTAAAAAATAGTAAACAATTTACCCTCAGTGCTCCTGAAATTGAATTGGTTTATTATAGCTTTTTTGTTCATGTTTTACTTTATATCCTAATGCAGGATGAACATTTTTTAAATCTTATACATTTTTGTGGGATAGAAGTTCCATGTTCTTGTGTCAAAATGAACAAATAAAGATGCCTAGTTATTTCCTACTTTTAATAGTTCTACCTCTACACAGTAGGAGGGGTGGGTTACACCCCAGCCTAGCTAAGCATTTAATCATCTGTACCACTTTCAGCATCCACATGAACTTAAAACTCTTTCTGTGCCAAGAGCATTACAAAATACTTACACGGCTAACTTTGGCCCCAGTCAAGAGCTTTTCTGCTTTGGACCAAAATGATCGACTTGACGTATGGAAGTAATGGTTTGATTTTTGCTTCCCCCTAATATTTCTAGGCATAGTAATGGGGGCATTGACACAATTAATGCCACAGAAAGTTTATTGTCCAGTTTGGTACTTCTCAGCTTTTTTATTTTCTTTGATTTCTGATCAGGCTTCCGGGAAAACACATTTACATTGCTGAAGGTATTGCTGTGATTCATGCCTTTTTCGTATTTTCCAGTAAAAAAGGGCTTAATTTAAGTCCTTTCCAAATTAATTGGCGTGTTTAGCAGTTTCCAGTAATAAATATCATTACATCTGTTCCATTGTTTCCTGCTGAAGAGTAGTTTTGATTTTAATTTGTTTCTGATGATTCCCCCCAGCCTCTGTTTGGGGAAATCATTCCCTTGTAATTCATTTTGTTCGGAGCCCAGCTCTGCCGCTGGTGTTTCCCTGCGCTGGGGCTGCAGCTGCCTGCACCGCACCTGTGAGACGGCGGCGAGCGCCTTCGCCACAAAACGCACCTTGGTGCTATAATGTGGTGGGGTGTGATGAGTTTCTATAGGCAACAGCTAGGCTGGGGGCTGTCATCAAAAACGGGTGCTCTTGGAGCAGAGCAGTTGTATTTACACATGGCAATATTTTGAACTTTCTTGTGTACGGCTCCTTTCACCTTCCCTGCATCCCTAATTGCAGGGCTTGTGATGGGAGCCAACGCAGCGTGGCCAACGTCTACTACACTGCTTGCAAATATTCACAAGTTTTCTTTAAATGATGGCCACAAGGCATTGCTCGGTGTTTTCCTTGTTGAAATATGGTAGGGATGAAAGCTGTACGTGCTGTCCCTCAGCTGGTGGCTGCGGGGTTTATGATGGCGTGGAGGCACGCTCATAAATCCTGTAATTGATGGGCACATTTCTCGTGTCAAGGATCACCACAAATCTCTTCCCAGAGGAAAACAAATCGCTGGTTGGATGTAGCTTTCAGTCTTAATGGCTGAGGTTTGATTACCTGAAGCTATTCTTGATTTATATTTTTCTTATTTATACAAGTGTGTAGCAAATAATGCTGAGCGACTTGGTAAGCTGCTTCATCCCTATGAAAACAGTACTGCAAACCTGAGTTACGTAGTGAGTAACTGTTGGTTGTGATCGCTGTTATTTTACTACTTTACTGTGCAAGGCTTTTCTAAACTTGCCTTTGATGAACTTAGAGCCAAGGTAGACCATGTACTTTGCGTGGAGGGTTTCTTCTTTCTGTGTTAATGCTTTAATTGCATTGCCCATGAACATGCAGTACCGTGGAGTTTATTTTAATCTCGGGATTTCTGGTGAAAGCGTGAATTGGTGAGAATGTGCTGGGGATGTTGTTGGGCTGGGAAGGTTCCCTCCACTTTGCTGGTGAGGAGTGTGAGGGGTCCAAGGACCAAGCTGGGCACATGCGTGTCCCCCAAACCACAGGGGAATCGGACCCTTCCCTACCCACCCTGGGCTCCCAGTCTCAGCACTGCAGCTCCCCCTGATGATTTATTTCATGTCAGTTCCTGCTGGTGCTGACAAGTGACTTTGGGTGATCTGTGTGCTTAATAAAACAAACAGAATCCATAGGGAATGTTATTTATCTTGAGTTATAGATTTGTTAGTGACTTCTATGTCTTGCGATGCACAACAGGTATATTGATTTGAGCAAAACCCCATACACACGTATTGCCCGTGACCCATTTCTAAGAATTTGGTTGTATTATCTTTTTCCTTTACAAATTGCAATACAGCTGAAACAATTGACGTGGCAAAAATTTGAAGCACCTATTAAGGTTTCTTCATTTCTTCTGGGATCCTTAGAATAAATTAAAATATAGTCTCTAGGAAGGTGTCATGTGAATTACAGACTTCCACTCACACAGATGACTGTTCAGCGAAAGCAGTATGGCGCACACGCTGCCAGGGCTGTGCAGAAGATGCTTTGATTTTCATGCAGAGCTAGGGAACTAAGTGGTAGATAGAACTGGAAGCAAAACACAGTAGGTTTTTGTTCATAAAACCAGGTTTTCCAATGGGATTAAACACCCTGAAGTCATCTGCTCTAGCGGGCGCTCTGGTGAAAACATGTTGGTACCTTCTGCAAACCTAAACCCTGCTTGTGCATCCACACACAGGCAAACCCCCCCAAATCAAGTGAATTATTTTTACATTTTTGGAAGTCCTTTCTGCCCCCGTGCGTCTCCACCCCAGGGTGAGCTGCACTGTCCCAGCTGCTGGCTGCTCAGCCTCCTGTGGTCCAGGGCTGAACCTTGGATGCTGT
This sequence comes from Falco naumanni, assembly GCF_017639655.2. Classification (NCBI taxonomy): domain Eukaryota; kingdom Metazoa; phylum Chordata; class Aves; order Falconiformes; family Falconidae; genus Falco; species Falco naumanni. The sequence goes on from NC_054061.1 coordinate 4,093,970, forward strand.
GTTACAGAGGTGCATCATTAGTCTTTCCCACCAAACATCTGGTCCTGTTTGCTGTTACTATCCCCCATCCAAATTTTGCAAGTTGTCCTTAAGTATTTTGGAGTGCTTGTCACTGTGCAGGAGGACAAGCACCTTGATGAATAGCATCACGTGCAGTGGAGCAGCGGAAATGGCCAGTAGATGAGGCGAGTTGCAGTGGGGAGGACAGAAGCAATCTGGATGAGAAATTGGAGGGGTGGGATGCCTGCAGATGCGCACCGGCTCCTGCTGAATAGCCGGGGTAGCCTATTGCCCACGGACAAGTCAGAAGAGGTTTCTAGGACAACTGCTGGGCTTCGGGAGCAGGGAAAGAATGGAGCCAAATCTTAAAGTCAGATGAGGAGAAAATGAGTAACATCTGCTGAGACGTGTGAAAGAGCCATTTGTGCTCACTGCAACCCGAAGCGTTTCTCGCGCAGCCACCGCCAGGGGTGGGCCAGGCTCGCTGTCCCTGCACACATGTTGGCCGGTGGAGGGGGTCGTTAGGGATGATTTATGTGCTCGTTACAGCCACAGCTCCGGACACTGCCCTGTGCTTTGCTGGTGTGTCCCCACAGCCTCGGCACCCTGCTTCACCTCTGCGCCTTCGTAGAGAAAATCCTCCGTCCTGTCCAGAAGCTGCAGAGAGGTGAGGTCCTGGGGACCCCACTGCTATACATTTATTAGTTATGTTCATGGGTGATAAATAAGAGCTTTCTGCCCTTCATTCACTCCTGCCATCTAGCACCATGGGTGCATAGAGCTGCATGTCCCCTGCAGCTCCCTGGGCCTGCCCCCTCCCCACTGATGCTAAGGGCAAATTTCCTCTTGACTTTGATTGGACAAATAACTCCCTGCTTCTCTTGCTGGCCTTTCTGCTATTTTAACGGATCAGCTTTTTGCCTCTAATTAGGCTATTTTCTGCGATGCAGAATGTGGTTGGAAATGCTGGAGCTGGAGGTAGCAAACAGTCCAGAAGGATTGCACCTGTGGCAGCTAATCAGCGGCTGCTTCAGAGCGCTGAAATTAGGAAAGCACACAAAAGAGCGAGCAATGTTGAAAATGAGGACGAGCAGCCCTAAATTTCTAAGAGCAATTATGTTTTCACAGCTGTGCTGGTTGCCCCAAATGCATAGAAATCAAGTCAAAACCAAACTCCTTTAGCTCAAAGAAAATTAACCTTTGTATTTAAACTCAATGAGAAGTAAACTTAGTTTCCCTTCAAATGAATAATACAGTCTTGAAAAAACCTAGTGGCAAGTTATGTTGTAATTACATTCTTTGAATTAAAGTTTGTCAGTCCAAACAAAATAAATAGAAGAGCAGGCAGGGCAAGAGATATATTATGCTTGGAATAAAATTTGGCCCTGGTATATTGTTTTCATGCTGAAGCTATGCCAAAGTTAATCTGCTGTAATTGCATCTATCGCCAGCTTCTAGTATAAATACAAGAGACAACCCGAGAGCTGTTGATACAATTCTTTCATTAACATCTTGTTGCCACCATGGAAGGACTTGGCCAGATCTCATTTCGCAGGGCTCAGACCATGAGTTACTGAATTACTCAGTAACTGTTAAATTTTGCTTTGAAGGCAGCCAGCGAACGGCCCCCCGCGGCTCCCACCCTGCCGCTGCTCATCGAGATTTGTGGGGAGGAGGAACGTGAGAGCGGTTCCCTTCTCATCTCCAGGAGCATCTGGGGTGGGCAATGGGGCTGTAGCTGGGCGGGATGGGGATGGAGCTGCCTGTGCCAGGTGGCAGGGTTTGCTCTGGGGGGTCCCGGGGGTTAGGCTGAGCAGAAGCATGTGGGGGATATAGCTCCTCTGCACCAGGGCTCGGTTTAGGCTGGGAGCTGGGTTTAATTTGAGCTCTTCCCTTACCCTAACATCGTCCTTTTGGCTAGCACGTGCTGAGGATTAGTAGGTATTTCTGACAGAAAATGCTCCCCACAGAACGATACAAGGAGGGAGAGGTGGCTGTTTCTTGCAAGGGTGGGATTTAATCCCACGCACTTAATCTTTAAGCATGCTTTTGAGGGACTCGCTTTCCATCCAGCTCTGCCCTGCCTCCCCCTGCAGAAGGGAGGCAGCCTGTGGCTTTCTGCCATCCCGCTCAGCACCCTTGGGTGCCTGGTGTGCCAGCATTAGCGCCTCTGGGATACCCTCTGCACCCTCCCTGAAGATGAGCTCTTCTGCTGTCTTTAAGAGGCAGCAGATTTTTTTCTCTTTTGCTGCTTTTCTGTGAGTTCCTGCTCTCCCTTTCCCTCGTGCATGCTGCTGTTTGGATGCTCGAGGATTTTGTCTGAACAGTTACAGTAGGCCAAACCCCACACTGGCCACAAGGTTAGGAACAATGACTGGCTGGTAATGCTTCAGATTCATGGGATTCTTCTAGCCTGAGGGTTTCAGAGAGCTTTTTCAAGCATGACCTAATCCCATGCCAGGCAGTATACAACGCTGGTTTGGGGATGTCCCAAAAAAGCTTGCCCTAAGTTCATGCAATTTAAAAAGATGCTGGGACTGGAGCTCTCTGCAATCTATATGTGTCACTAATGTAATAGAAGAAGAGAAAGAAATAGTTTGACCCACATTCCTAAAGTTATTAAGCAGCAGAAGTGAAAAAAAATCCTCTCCTATGTTTGATACATTTTTCCCTCAGTGACTATTACTTGTTTCTTTGCATCCCCAATAGGAAATTATCTAGATTATGAAAGCCAAAGGAAATAGAGAAAGTAAGTAGGTAGGACAGGGTACTGAGGAAAGGTTAAATCCTTTAACAAACCTTGTCTCCTTACATATAATGTGAAATATTCCAGGTTTGATCATCTGCAGCTTATTTTATGCTCTTTACAGTTCATTGTTTGCTCCATTGGAGAAAGATTTAATTGTTTTAGCCTGTCGCTATGTGAGATCCGATGTTCATCAGTGTTCTCCCCTCTCTTTCTGAGGGGCTGAGTTCACTTGGCTGTTTCCTGGGAACAGTATTCAGGGGAGACCTGTTCATTTAAAGGCACTCTGTAATTATAAATGAAGGGTTAAAAAATATTCCCTTCTCCATTAATTTCATATGCATGAAAGTCTAACTTCTTGATTCAGCTGGTTCTTCAGGGCATTGCCCAGGTCACCCCAGCTGTGACTGTAGGCACATCCCCATCCCCAAGAGATGTGTTCTGTGCTTTAGCATGGATCCATACCCATTGCTTGGAGAAGTAAAGCTGGGATCTGCCAAAGCATCTTGCTGTAGGGAAGATCCTAGAAATGAAAAGAAAAAAGTTGATGGTTCAAGGAAAAATTGCCCATCTGTGGGTTGATCTCTAATCCTTGTTCTCCCTAGGTGTTTACTTGGTTGATGGCTTGCAAGCCGATTATATCTGCCCCCCCCAATCTCTTGCTCCTTAAGGATCCTGGGAAGAGGAACAATACAAATTCACAAAGTTCTCTGTTTTACCAGCAGACTGAGAAAAAGGGAGAGAAACCAACAAAGCCCTCAGATATCGGTATGGATTTATGCTTGATTCTGTGTCACTGGGGAGGTGCTCATCTCCTGCCATCCCACCGACCGATCTCTAACTCCTTTGCAAAGCTGGAATCAGGAACTGGGTCCTCAGACTTTTTCCTCCTGTCCTGCAGTAAGGGAGAGGCAAGCAGGGCTGGTACCTTCTCTGAAAACACCTTGGGCAAGTGCAGGGGCCCTGGCCTGAGGGAGAGCTCATGGCACAGACCACAGGAACAGGGTCCTGAGGAGCCCTGGTTACCCCAGAAGCTCACTCCAGCAGCCAGGCCATGCAAGGCACATGGAAAATGAGCAAATTGGGAAGCATATGCTGGCTCTGGCTCCCTTTATATTCCAGACCATTACTTTTGTCCACATTTAATTTAATGCGTAAGTACCTTACGAAAATATCAGAAGGGTACGGTCCTGCCAATGAAGAACTTTTGGTCTGCTGTGAAGATCTGTGATGTGAACGTAATGTAAACCCAAGGAATGAGGCTGGGTAAAGCTGGAGCTGTACAGTCACATTTTGATTTAATATATGTACAGCTGTGATCCTTTAGTGCATTTACATGGCCACTGGTGGGAACGGTCCACGAGAGCTCTTCTTTGCTGCTAGCAAAGACATAGAGTCCTTGAACTCAATTCAGGAGAATCAAACCATCTGACTAACTAAACCCAGGATTTGTCACTTCAAGTGCAGATTTTCAGCTAATGAATGCTGCATATACGCTTAAAAATTCCTTAATTGTGAGTACTTTGATGTGCAGTAAACAGAGATTTTCTGCTTGTTTTCCTGTATAAATATTTACAGTTAAAGTTGGTGGCTACTGGTCAAACGTGAATGTTTGTTGTTCTCAGTATTTTTTGACATAAGCTACCAAAGATTTACATGTGTTTTTAATACATAGTAACTTTCTACTGCTGGAAGGCCTTGGATTAAGATCAGCTACAGGAATTGCTTCTAGAAGAAGAGAATTAGGCAGTCAGACACGCAGAAGGTTTTGTGCGGTTGTTGATCAGCGGCTGTTTTGCTAAAGATGCTTGGAAATAGGCAGGCTGCACACAGGGGCATGACTGTACTGCATTCAGATCCACCTCTGACTGTTCCCTTGGTAAACATATATATATATATGTATATATATATATATAAGCACACTGAATTTTCTGTAGATTTTGAAAAGGTTTGTGCAGAAATGGGCTGGGTTTTGTTGCTGTGACCTGGATGCTCTGTGCCTTGACCTGCGCAGACCAGGGTATGCAGAGGCCAAAGGAAAGGTAAAGATGTAAAGAACAGTTATGTGCCCAGTTCTCAGCTAAACTGGGACCTGGGGTGGCAGTCGGTTAAAAACCAGCACTCCCATTTGTTCTTGGTGTTTCAAGCTTGCTTTGTAATCGGGGAACAGAAGCAGACACTTCTGTGTGCTATTCCAATCTTCCTAAAGCAGATACCCAGGCAGGACAGGTAAATCGCCACCTGCTTCCCAATTATAGCTCTCCGGTGCGCGATCCTGGTGGGTGCAGCTGCTCCCAGGTGTGTGTTGGTGTTAGCTGGGGCTGCTGATTTCTCTTGTACATTTGTAAGCCTTGCTGTGAACACAGGACCCCACCTGTCTCCCCTCCCGCCCCGCAGGCATCAATGTTTTCTTTTATGCAGAATGAATGACCAGAAGTTATATGTGAAGTGAATCAAAGTCACAGTAACCAGCAATGTGTGTGGGCAGAGCTACATGGCAAAATGCTGAACGCCAGATTAAGTGATTTAGCAAATCCCCAGATGATTCCCCTTGAGCCACGAGGAGAAGGAGAAGGGAAGATGCTGTCTTCCTTCAGGAATATGAGCAACCTCTCCCCATAAAACCAATGTATTTGAAATGCACACAATTATAATCTGACAATCCATGTTCTGCCAGTAAGCAAAACAGAGGGTTCTCCTGGATTTGTTAGTGAGAAAATTGCTGGAATTTATTTTAATCTGACCCAGATTCCCCACATTCTGGGGATGGGAGAGCGGACTCTGTGGCAGACAGGATGCCGGGGGGGGCTCCAACAGGTGATGGCACGTCAGCATCTTGCTGCTTGTTGGGTACCACTGCGTGGGGACTGCTGTGCCACCAGCCCAGCCTGGCCAGTCCCTCTGGACTGACTGCCAGGGACGAGATACAGTGGGACCAGCAGCTTAAGCCAGGCTGGAGCACTGGCAGCAAACGTAACGTTCAAATCTTCTGTTTTTAGCCCTTTTGGTGGGAAAGTCACAGTCTTGGCTTTATCGCAGCATTAACCCTTCCTGAGCATTTTGAAGGATGGCAATGTTGAAGAAGGCATGTTTTAAAACTGTGGCTTCACCTGAGGCATTTGAAGCCCAGGGAGCCTGGCAAAACATCTGGTTATGTCAGTGTTCAACTTCTGAGAAAGTCCTGGGAAGGGCAGAAGTCTGCAGCGTATGGAAGAGGCAGTGTTGGTATCGCTGTCCAAAAGGAGGGTGAGAAGGGGCTATAACTCTGGGTAAAACATGGCCTTGACCTCACTCTATCATGGACAAAAACCCTCACTGCGTTCAAAGAAAATAAATTCCACTGCATTTGTTCCTCCTTCCCTGCACCTACACTCAGGACAAGTTGCTTTTTACAACTGCAGCTTTAGGACACTCAGTAACGTGTGCTCTATCCTACTCGTGTGGCACCTCCTTATTCCTCCTCTTAGGCTGTGACAGACGTAATCTTGCCACTAGCAGAATGCAACAGGTAATAAATTACACTGTGTAACAGCAGTCCTCACAGTTTCCATAACTTGTTTGGGCTTGTTATGATTGTCCACAGCCTCCACTACATTGGCACACACACAAAATACCCGCTGCATTTTGCAAGGAGTCTCTGGAGATGAGAAACGAGCAGTGTGGTGATGAGAGTTAATACATCATGTGTGAACTGGCCTTTTTTGCTTTGTTTGTTTTGCTATTTGTTAATGGACCAAAGAGGTACCCTTGACAACAGATGGAAAATTAATCCCAGTATTGACCAGGGGCTCCAGTGAAGATCATGGCCCATTGCACAGGAAGGATGCGTTCACTATCCAGAAGATCTTACGGTCTAATTTGAGCCAGGAAACAGAAGGGAGGTAGATGAGGAGGAGGAGTGTGTGTGGGGGTGAGATCTAGCCTCCAGGAAAGTCATTAAGGAACACATGCCTTCCTGACTTCAAGTCTTTTAAAAGTGTATTTTATCTCTCTCTGTTGGGCTTTGAACTTTTTGGAGTTTATTTAAGCTATTGCAAACTTGCTGACTTAGGGAGCAAATAAGCCTTTGGGATCAAAGCAGCTGGTATTGTCAGAGGTATTGAGGGTGAAATAACACATTAGCAGAAGGAAAGCTGAGAATAAAAATGGAAAGAAAATCCAGCTTGATATTTTGTTCCCTTTTGCTTTTAACCTCCTTCCCAGCTTGATCCTTTTCATTTGAACAAGTATTAATTTTCTTTGTGTGTATCCCAACAGTATAAATATTTAATGGTCCTAGATTACAGAGCTGAAATATGAGATCAGTTCCAACCCTAAAGATTTGTGCAAGATCTCTTCCTCCCATTTCGATGACTCCCACATTGCAGGGAGGAATATCTGCCATCTCTGCGGGAGGAGCATCTCAAGCTCTATTTTGAGTTCATTTTCTTTTTTTGGTCTTGTTTGAGGCTCAATGCATAAACACCTCTCCCACTCCCAGACTTCCCATCGCTATTTTCTGGTGACATGCATCGTTGGGTTTGTCATAGCCTCTAGGTTATTGGGGGGGGGGACGAGCAAAGCATGGAGGCTCGTGAGCCTGAGTGCTGCTTCCTACATGTGGCAAGTGGGCTCACGGCTTGGGAAGCGTATGGAGCGTTCCGCTTGGAAAATTCCATACCAGCATGGTGAATATGGTGGTGGGCAATATGGTAGGGTCGATGCAAACGTGGTAAAGTTATTTGCACCAGTTTCTGTTAGGCAAGTAGACAGATGTTTCCCTCCTCTTCTGCTTTCGTGCTTAAATAAGACAAGGAGAAATACAGATCTGAGGAGCATTGGCCACCGATTTTCAGAGGTCTAATGTGGAAAGTAACGGAGATTGCAGCACTTAAGTCCGCAGAAAATCGGGCCATACCTTTAGAAGTCTATATATGAATTTAGGTGAATACTTTCAAAGTGGAAAAACCCAAAAGAACTGAATTATGACAATGTAAAATGGCATAAATGTTGATAAAAGTTTGGGGATCAAAGCCAAAGCCCATGGGATATCAGATACAGTCTCCCTTTTGGGGACGATGGACACTTACCAAGGCAATCGGCAGTGCTGTGGGAGACAGTGTCCAAGGTTCAGATAAGGCTCTCCTTCCTTTTGGTGTTTCAATGGATCACAGGAATAATGGAAAACAGTCAAAATGCAGATAGCCAGACACCCTCGTCCACTGCTCGTGGACAGGGCAATGCAGCTCAGCCATATGTAGCAACCAAAAATCTCCGTCTGATGGGAAGCTAACAGCACTTAAGGTAATTAATTAAATACATCCAGACATAGAACAACAAAAAGCACTACAGGCAAAATGCAAAGTGAGAGATGATCTGAAGCGAGACTTGAGTTAACTCCTAAGCTCCAGCCCGCAGGAACAGCAGGTTTTGCAGGACTTTGGCACTCATGTAATTAGAGGTTTTGCTGAGCGCAACTGCTCAAGTGATGTCAGACCCCGCCAGGATCCTCAACTTGTCTTTTAAATCCATCTCTGCTCTGGGAACAAGTGCTGTAAATGTCAAAGGAGCTTAAAATATTCATTACCAAAACCCATCATTCCAGCTCCAAAATGTTCACGGTGATTTTTCTCAGTTGGTTTCACTAGGGTTTGGAGAGTCACCAGCCGCGTTACGTGATAAGTCACAGCAAGTCAGCGCTGACAGAGGAGTCAAAAATAAAAGTGTAAAGGACTGTCCATTTTCCTCATCCTTCAGCCAAAGCAAGTTTTCAAACAAAGCGCTGTGTTGTAAAAACCTTTTATCCAAGTAACGTTTAAATCTGTGGCTCACAGGTGTGATTTCACAGCATTAATATGACACTGCCATTAGCACGTGAAACTGTACATGACATTCCAGTGCACGTTTATAGCAAAAATGGGACAGATTCACAGCTTGTGTAAACCACCGGCTGCCTTTTTATGGCTCTCCTTTGATTTATGCAAGCTGAGATTTTGAGGCAAAGTCAGTAGTCTGGTCTTCAGCCCCTTTTTTAATTAATGATATCAAAGTACATTCTCTAGAGAGAGTCTGAGCGAAGATCTAACAACCTTTCTAGTTAGCTGAAGGATCTAAAACATTGCTGAAAAAATTGTTTCCAGGCATTTCAAATGATAGGGTCTTTTTCCCTTTCAAAAAAGGAAAGAAAAAGAAGTATTTTTTCACTTAAAAACTTAACCTATTCCTTCTAGAAAATGGTAGAAAAAAATACATAGTCAATTTTGGAAATACTTATTTTTAGACATACTGCCAAATGAACATGAATATGTTATTTGAATATATTCATCTATTTTCAAGAACAGTTTTAGAAGAGTCCAAGAAAAAACTTCCCCTGCTGCTAATGAGAAAGTATTTACTGGCTGTTTCAGATTGCTTTGGGTTGAATACCGTATATGTTTGTTGTTTGGATTTAGTCAGTGTTTTAATTAATTGAGCTGAAATGAAATAGGCTTAAATAGTTTTCAGTAAATACATTCTATTGCCTCTCAACAGACAGGGCATCAACTACTTTTGTAATTAAAAAAAAAATGTATAGGGTGTAAACATGCCTTCAGCTCTTTTGGATGCTTAAAAATACCTTTTTTTAAGAGGTGCTGGCAAAGCTTAGACCTATTAGGGACATGATGGAGGAGCCCCCTGCAGCCCTGGGGTGCCAGCTGTGCGGCACGATGCTGCTGCACTGCCCTGCGCAGACGGCAACCCCCAGGATGCAGCCTCAGCACGTGGGAATTGCAATTGTTATTTAAAAAACAACAGGCATTTATGTCAATATTAAGAAATCCTTTAGGGGCAATACAGCCCAGATCTAATTTCGGCTGGAGCGATTTAGCCACATCAGTGTGTTTTGCAGATCCGTATTGGCCTTGCTCTGTAAATGCAAGCAGTAGGAGCCAGTGATCCACAAGCTTATCCTTTTCCCCGTCCTGTTAGCAAAACAAACCATAAATAGTCAAAATTGAGGAGTCGTGCCCTAACTGTCATGAGATGGACTTAATAACTGTGAAAATAAATGGAGAGGCTGGTTATCTTTTGTTTTTGAGCCATCAGGCAAATGAAGTCTAGAATTCCACTGCTCAACTGAAATGGTTGGAGAACGCAGGACCTAACGTAATGTCATTATTCCAGATTGAGAAATTGAAGACAATTCTAACTGATTGCAATGGGAACAGGGTCCCACACAGCAATGCAGCTTCCTATGAGTGAGGAGCATCCACTGGGACACTCGTCACTGGGCTCTTTTCCATCTGGGAGGGAGCTAGCCTAAAGGAGCAAATGCAAGAAGCAAACAGATGTCGTAAATTTCCATTTCTGTAATTTAAGATAAAAACTGTACAGGCACTTGCCATAGCTTTGGTTGCAGCTCAAAATGCCATGTCGCTGTGAGGACTGGCAGTCCAGGAGCTATCAGCAGCTGGGTGATGGACCAAAGGAGAGCTTCAGCCCTTGCACCTGGACTCAGCGCCTTTCTAGGCAAATGCACTCTGAGTACGAATTTGACTTTTAATCAGTCCCACCCTAAGTGACTCCCTGTCCCATGGGAGGAAAGGAGCCTGCCCAGCTCCTGGGTCCCTCCTGCCCCCAGGCATGTGCTGGGCTTGAACAGAGGAGCTACTGGCAAATTTTATTCTGGTCATTTACTCCTTTTTGCAGAGTCCGACTGCAGTACAGATGTTAAGGCACAGCTGCTTACCATTTTTTTCTGGTCAGTCATGTGAATTGTCCCCTGGTAGGTTGCTGTTGCTTTTTTTTTTTTTTTTTAAGTCTAATGTCTGCTGGCAAAATGTGTGTGTTTTTTTTTTTTTTTAAATTCACATAATTAGTCACAGTGCCTGAGAAAAGACATGAAATGCTCCAGCAAAAAGATGTATATGTCAGCTGTGGATTCCTCTCTGTCACCTTCACAGCGAGGAGGCGTCTCAGCAGCTGTGCTAGAAACGTGGGCTTCTTGGCTGTGTGGTCCCGCTGCTGTGTCCCACATCCCAACTTGGATCTGCATGCTCATTTTTAGCAGAGGCTCACTTCAAACAAAGCACCCCAGACCAGTTCCTCCCTTCGGCTCATCCTGGTCTTGCAAAAAGGTACTGGAGTTCAGCATCCATGCTGCCCATGCTGAAGGTAGCGAGCACTATAGGAACATGCAAGGTGGGAGTGGGAGCTTCTCCAGGCGTTTGAGACCATGTGGGAATCATCATTTTCCAGGAAATATGTTTTGAGTGCAGTCCTTCCGCTAACATGCCTCCTCTGGCAGCCTGGGCTGCCGGCTCCCCAAAGCATGGGGACAACCTGGTGCCCTGTAGGTGGGACAAGGAAGGTGTTTTGTGCATGATGTCCTAAGCCATTAAAACCTGGTTGTGTATGAGACATCACAGCCCTGGTAGGGCTTCCCGTGCTTGGGCTCCACATGGTTCTTTGATCTTGGGCAGGTTGCAGTGTTCTCCCTTCCCTCAGCTTTCCTTCCTTGCTTCTGGGATGTACCATCTCCTAGAAATGGAGCTGCAGGAACAACTCTGCCTCTCCCTGACACCCAGCACCAGTGTAGGTGTCCCACCACCCACACCCTGCACCCGCCCTGGTATGAATTAACTCTTTGGGGCCAGAAAAATTCAGCCTGTGGGTTTGGTGAGGCTTCCAAAACACCCTGTACATCAGCCAGCATGAGATTACATGGAGATCGAATTAGCTGGGAAGGAACCTTGGAGCAGGGAGCAGAGTGGGGGCAGCTGCTCACAGTCCATCAGGGCTCCCGCAGCACCCACCGCTCTGCTTTTCCCGGGGGATCTCACTCCTGTATGGCTGCTGGGGGAAACACTCACCCAGTGTGTGTTCCTTTGTCTCAGTAAGCCTCTAACCGTAAAGAGCAAAGGGCTTCAAAACATGTTCCTTAAATTCTTGAAAACGCAGGGTCCTCTCGCCAGTGGAAAAGGGATGGGAGTGGCTTGCCTGGTTCCCAGGGCATCACCTGGGGCTTTTGCCAATGTCTGGCCTTGAGATCACCTGGCCCTGCCCTTACAGGCTCCTGGCATGTCTGCAATAGCTGAAGGGTTTTGGCAACTTGGTAGGAATAATATAGCTGAAACGGGTTTGTTTTGGAATACTTCAAGTTGTTAAGAAAACGTCAAATGTTTCCACTTTGACATTCAGTCTGTTTGGCTGCTTAATAACAGTGACTAACTGAGCTCCTAGCAGTGATTAAAACTTCAGCAGCTCAACCAGAGCGGCACTGTAATTATTGCCTTTTAAGCACCATCCCTCACTCAAACAAGACATGCTCCGTGTTTAAGCTTTTTTTCGACATCAAGTCTCAGACTAGTTAAGTGCAGGCGGCTTCTCCCTCCAGGTTCAGCACTAAAGCTTGTGCACACAGGGAATTTCTCTTTCTACCATATTTTAGTTGTAGAAAATCAGATTTACGTCAACTTGACAGAGAGTAGAAATTTGGCTGCTGGTCTGCATAACGTATCTATGTCAGATAAAGTACGTCTGAGATTTCTGTGGGGGCTGATCCAGTTTTAGGTAACACCCTGACATCAGTAGCCCCACCAAAAAAGAGAAAGCTTTCAAAAGGCTTTTTTTGGGTGTCCTTTTCTTTTGTGCCTCTGAAGTGAAAACAAGCAGGTAAAATCAAACATACCATGTCTGCAAGCTCTTCCTGAAGCTAGGGGTGGGTCGGGGCAGGGAAGATTATCTCCAGATCCCAGCCACTCCAAGGGCTCTCAGGGATGTGGCTGTGGGAGCTGGTTCTGCGGCTGTGCAGAGGGCAGCCGACTTCAAAGCAGGGGTGGGAATTTGTTCCCCGGCAGTATAAATAAATCTCTCCCTCCGTGGCACGGCTGTGGAAGTGTTCAGTACCGGGGCGTGGTGAGGCTCTGCTGATAGGGATGAAAGGAGGTCAAGAACAAATTCCTGGATGCTGCTGGGGCATGTGTTCACAATTCCTCGTTTCCCACCATTTTAACAGGTCCCCATGCATTTGCTCATCCTTTATAGAGTGTTAATCTCCTGTCGCCCATTTTCCAAGGGTTTGTAACCGCATAAGCAAAGATAGCCTGGACCAAAAAAAGCAATTTAAAAAGTATTTCTTGATTAAAAAAATATTGTGTCAGACAGATGATAAACAGGTGGTAACTGGAGGGAAGTCTGGTTTACCAGTAAGAAATGAAATTGTTCCAGCAATCCAAAGAAATCCTATTACAGTGCTGGGGTTGACCACGGCACCAAGATAAGGGTAAAGATCCTTAATTTTTCTTTAAATCACGGTTTTGGGTTTCTCACAGAATAAATGGGATTGTCCTTTCTGTGCCAGTAAACAGGTGAGAATGGGATTTAGGAGAGTTAAATACTTCATCTAAATGGAAGGAGACAAGGGGCCCTGGCTATGTTCCACCAGGCTTCCCATAACTGCATGTGCTGCTTTTGCTGCCGTAGCTCTCAGCTGTGGGGCTGGGGTAAATCTGGGCATCCTTCTGGTCCCTAAATACGGTACTTGCTGACCCATGCGTTGGAGTGTTCACAGAAGTCAAACCTTTCTGGGGTGGTCCAAGATAATATTTACCCTACAGCTTATTACTTCTTGAAATAGCTAAATTTTTCTGTCCCTGCCCAGCTCAGCTTGCTTTAACCATGCTGGTTCCCCAGCGAAGGCAGAGCCAGCTCCCCCCCTACAGCAGCATGGCTGTGCGTCCTTCCTCCCAACCGAGTCGTCCTGGGTGGTGCTCAGTCCCTCTGTGTGTCCTCATGGCTACAGCTGAGCCTCTTTATTCAGCCTTGGGTAATTTTCCACTTTCCAGACCTCCTCCATGCAATAAATTAAGTCAATCTGGCTTCCCAGCTCAGCCCCTCGGTGGTGCAGGGACTGTTGTAGTGCTCCCAGCCCAGCGGCTGAAGGTCTTCTCCAGTGTGGGGGATCTGCATGCCTACACCAGGGACATGTCATGTTTCCTGGCGGTTATGCTAAAAACACAAGCAGAAATCGTAAGCTGTACATCACCTCAGTCCACAAATTGTCGCACCAGTTTGTCTTTACTTTTGAAGAGAGGAATGTGAGGTGTCCCAGAGCGGCACCTCTAACTGCCAATAAACATAAAGTCTTTCTCTACGATGCCCAGTAGCTTGTATCAAAGAAATAGCTAAGAACAATAACAACAACTCTTTGGCTTTTATTCCTTTATTTTCCACTCTGTTTTACTTCTAATCCCCAGTTCTCTGCCTAGATTGCCTGCTCCAACCTGGCTGGAAACTTCAGGTGCTGTTGAAACCGCCCAGTTTGTCCCAGTGAAATCGGGGCACGTTCCTGGGACTACTGTAAAGAGCAAACCAGGGGAACAATGTCGGCACACAGAGGAAGAAAAATCCTGGAAAAAATTATGGCAACGAACAAATCTTCTGGTACCCATTAAAAGGTAATAATTCTAACCAAAGGAAGGGGGATTTTCCCGTTGTGAAATGAAATAATGATTTGTGTGTGTGTTTAAATTTAAATTTAGAATTTTATGAAGTATGTTGTTCAAAGGCCCTTTTCTTCCCAGGGTAGGTTGGTTACGACCTTCTCTTAAGAAAGAAAATCTCTGCAAAGAACACAGCCTCTGAAGCTTGCTTTGCTCAACCCTCACTGTGCAAATAACCCCACGCCCTGATATTTGGCAGCAGATCTTTCACTGTTTTAATTACTGCTGTGGTCCTGGTAGATGCACAGCACCTCGGAGTTGAGTTTTGAGTGTTTCCGTGCTAGGTTTGTGCTGTAAATAAATATGGATAGTCACAGGGCAGGTGAGGGAGATCCCTGCCCGATGCCCTGCCGTGGGGCTAGAGGATTTCCAGGTTGGAGGATGCTCAGCATCCACCTTTCAGACCGGTTTTCCACTGCAAATGATGCTGCAGCTCTCGGCTTTGTCATTTTGAGGCTGATTCAAGTCTTCAGAGGTGCTGCAGGTACTCGTGTGACACCCGACCTGAACGGCGCCAGCAGCAGAGCTGGGCTGCACCACCTCACCCTGCCCTGTCCCCTGGGGTGCCCAGGCTGTCGCTGTGCTTTGCTGAGGTTTTTCCCTGTCTGAACCACACCATGGCAAACGAAGCGCCCAAGGGATTTTCATTTAAGCCCAAGTCCAAAAACTTCTGTGACATGTTCCTCTTAGGAGGTCAGGTTTCAGACCAAGCTGTCTGGATGGCAGTACTTAGGTTGGATACAGGTTTTTGAAAGAGCCGCAGCCTTTTTTGTGCAACGATATTTAAGAAGCTATTGCAGAGTAGTTATTTATGAAAGGCAAACTAGCGCATCAACGTGGCCTTTTATGTTGCTCACTCCTTGATGAAAAAAGGTACTTTTTGTGCATCTTGAAATACTTTCCTGAGCAGAGAGGAATTTACACTAAAACATGTGCTGTGCTTTGAGGTAGCAAGGCTGCGGTCCATGCAATTAAAAAGAAGGTATCGTTTGTTAAAATGTTTGCTTTTCTGAGCACAATGAAGACTCTGTGCTGTTATTAGTTGCAAAAGTAACCGTTAATATCATCCTGGCCCCTCTCCAAGAGTGAAAATCAACTCAGGTCTGTGTCATTAACTCAATAACTGTGTCATCTGAGTAATTGCTAGGATCTCAGGGTTTTTTCCTATTCTACATGAGTCTCTGCGTTTTAATATTCAGGTACATTAGACTGTAATTTCCTATTGATTTTTAAGCTGGGGAGATGACGAGAAGAGATGTAATTTTAAGAGGTGTTATCAGTTATTTGATTAAATTAATTGCCCCCCCTTCACATACAGTAGTCACATAATATCCTTAATTTGACAGCAGCATGAAGATGTTATCTTTATGCTTGAACTCTGGCTGCCTACACGGTGTGTCCTCATCCTTCCCCTCTTGGAAGTGTGTGGCGGGTGTTTTGTAGGAGATGGGGGAGAAAGGGAGGACAGCTCTGGTTTAGGCTGTGAGGATTAAACATTTACTCTCTGCAGAGGAATTAAGTTGTAGAATGAAAGCTAGACACCAAATCAGCTCCTGATCATTTAGTCTTTTGGAAGGAATAACATCTTTCCATTAAATCTGCATAGCCGGCTGGGTTCTGCCTCCAGTAACACTGGTTTTACTGGCAGACCTGACTGCTGGGTAACTTGGTGCCCAGAGCAAAGTGCTCGCCCAACCTGGGAGGATGCTGCTCTGCAGCCTTGGGCACATCTTCAGGAAAAAATGGTCACATTCCCTCAGTGGCTCCTGCGAGCAGAGCCATGCCCACGCCTGTGCAGCTCTTCCACTTCTTTCTCCATCCCTCCATGAAGGATTTCTTCAGGCATTTGTTAATGTCAGATGTCCTGAATGTTGGGATTACTATAATGTGCTAAGCCTGATGGAATAACACTTGTCCTGTGTCCCTAATTAGCTCATTTAGGTCTTTGACTGAAAAATTGCAAAGCACTTTCTGCCTTCTGCAAAAGCAATCATGTAAAATGTTTTCTTAAATAGGGTCTATTCAAAAAAGTTACTTTAGTAAAAGTAATAGAAACTTTTATTGGAAACAGCTAGTGCTACATAACTTACCTTGAGCATTTTTCATCTGCGTATTTCAAAGAGCTTTGAAAAAAATGAAAGATGATTATTATCCCCATTTTATATGTGGGGGAAGACCATGAAATGAGTTGTTGAGTTGTTCTAGGGGCACTGATAGCCCGGGGAACAGATCCTCAACACAGTGAGGTCTCATCTGAATTTTTTTTGAAGATGTTCCTGTCTGTGGTCCCACATTACAGTGTACCCATTGCATACCTCTTTCACTGAATGACACGATATTTTAATCACGCATGAGCCTTCATCTCTTTATTTCACCACATTTATAATGCAGTTTCTCTCTTTA
Organism: Falco naumanni; assembly: GCF_017639655.2. Classification (NCBI taxonomy): domain Eukaryota; kingdom Metazoa; phylum Chordata; class Aves; order Falconiformes; family Falconidae; genus Falco; species Falco naumanni. The sequence continues at coordinate 4,110,581 of NC_054061.1, forward strand.
ATTTTCTCCATTGATTCCCTGTGCTGATTGGGAAGTTACCTTGGCCGAGAAACCCCTTTGGCACGTGGGCATGCACCAAGTTCACTCATGGAATTCCCCTGGAAGTTCCAGCCGTGGGTGCTGGCAGCGTAACCGTGGTCCCAGCCCTCTGCGGACAACCATCACGTGGTGTCTGAAATGCAACGTAACCTCAGAAATGAGAATTTGGCCCCACTGTTCAAGATCCAGATGGATAAATTCAAGCTGGGGGCCCAGTTTTGACCCATGTCTGATTTAAATGCAAAGTATCGTAAATCGTTTAAAGCCATTCCTGCATGTGCTTAAGCTTACCCATGCGAGCAGTCTCATTGAAGTCAGTTATGAACAATGGCATTTCTTTCTTCTTTATTCACTGCTGATTTCTGGTACAGGGTGTAAATGACTCTTTTATTGTCTTTGACACCAAAGTCCCTTAGCCTGCCACTGAAGAGGCATCAACTAATTGATAAATGCTGCTTGATTAGGGGGGCTTTTAATTTTCTAATCCTATTAGAAATGATGGATATGTCAAATAACTGTGCTCACTGGACAGAACATATTATTCTGCTCTAAGGTTTCCAGTTTAATTTTTTTGTAAGCAATTGGGCAGAACCACTGGTTTAAGACAAACAGATGCTCTTCAGCTGTACTTTTCCACAAATGATTTTGTTCTGGTTTTTTTGTTCCCCTACCAGGCATATCAAGTTCAAAAGAAAATGTTGCCTCTCACTAATGAGAAGATTAATCGCATTCACATATGCGGCAGACTTTGTCAATTCTGTTGAAAGTTTGATGACCTTTAAAAGAAAAAGTTTTAGTGTGCCCAAAATAAATAATTCATCCTTCACAGATTTGCCCTCTGTATCCATCTGCTTAAATCTGAAGCATGCTGATTAAAGCGCCTGAGTATAATTATTTTCATACTTCATCAAGATAAAAATCTCTATTTTCCTATTGTACTTCAAAGCACAATAGCTCTTTCAAAGATACCAACAATTTGATATACATGGGGTCCGTTTTCGCCCTGACTTATGTCCAGCTCTCCATAGCATTCTGCAAAATCTCACAAAAAGCTCCGAATTTCTCTTTTCCATATGAGTTCCTTTTCCAGCACTGAAAGCTGAAATGTGTAACTAATCCTCCTGCAAAACCTCTGAAACTGTCATCTTCTAATGCAACCAGAAAATTCGTCTCTGTTCTCATGTACAGGGCGAAAAATGTCATCTAGGCAAGTGGCAAGATGGGATTTACTTTGATTACCGCAATTATTGACACCGCCAGGCTCCTTCCATCTATGAGGGCTGCAGGCAGCCAATTGCCAAGAAACCTCCTTGCCCCCTTCCCTCCCCCTTGCAATGCCCACTTGGCTGATTTCTCGCCCCACCTGTTGCCCTTTTGGGTTTCAGCCCAGCTTTTGCAAATAACGATGCGTGCAAATCCCATCGGCGAGGAGTGCAGGCAGAGGGGCTGCCGGCGGGGTGGGCGGCGCAGGGGTGGGTGCTGGTGCCCGTCCCCAGGAGCATGTGGGTATGGTGGGTCCCCTCCGGCCGCCGGCATCAGGGGGCATGTTGGAAGCCTCCTGCAGTGACCACATGCAGGTAAATAAGCTGATTATAAAATAGCCACAAGCAGATGGTCTCTTTTGTGGCTACCTGGGAAAATAAGTACAGTCCGCCGATTTCCCTGGGAGGAAGGAAACGACTCAGCGGACATCACGCAGCTCTTGGTTGATTTAGGACACTCTGAAAGAAATGCTGAATGAATATTGCAGCTATTTAAATGAATCTTTCCTGGCCCCACATGAAATTAGACTGAACTGGCACCATGTCACCTTGTTACTAGAGAGAACAAATATCCCCTCTGGCAAAAATTTTACTTCAGGCTTGAAAAAGAATTTTTATTTTTTTTTTCATGCAGAAATTGAAATTGGTCTTAAATGCTCTCTGGATTTAATGTTGCTTGTTATAAATGAAACAATGAAAATGAAAGAGGAAATAATAAGGGATTGTTGGGTTTTTAAAGGTGATTTACAGATGAAAGGAAATCCTAGAGATTAGGAAGTTGTTTAAATACCAGCAACAGTCAAATATGGAAACAATCCAAAATCAGAGATTAGGGGAAAAAAAAAAAAAAAAAAAGATACGAACTGCAATGAACAAAGCCATGTAGGAAGGGAAGGTATATTAAAAAAGAAAAAAGTATCCAGGCAAAGAAAAACAAAAAGCCTCTTAAAACCAGAAACAAGACACCTGCTTTTCTGGCAGTTACCAGCAGCAAGGAAGACTCCACCTGCCAAACCCAATTTTTAACATCAGCAAATCACCATGTGGGTAAAATAGCAGGATGTTGGAAAGGAAACAATTTTCCCTAATTAGCATATCGGGTACCGCTCTCACACACTCGGCGCCTGCAGTATTGAGCAAGAGCTCGGGGGTGCCGATAACTCCTTTTCCCATCCAAATGGGGCAATGCCTTCGCCTGCAGGTTGCAGGGTGGGGTTGGCTCCCATGGGAAGGGGGTGGGATGCACTTGCCCAGGAACCAGGGTGCCTCACAGAGACCCTCCAGCCCAGGTGCCAGCTGAGGGACCGGTGCTGAGCACTGCATCACCGACGGGATAGGGGAAGCTGGAGGAGGAAAAAGGATCTTGAGATGCTGAAGCCAGTCCCTTCTTGGCAATGAAAGGGAAATTTTAAACAGTGGAAAAGGAGTGATTAGATGTGTTGAAAAAAGGAGGAGCAGAGTGGTTGTATGGAGATCACCCCTCCTAGTGTGTCATATATGCTTATGCTCCAAAATGCTTCACAGCTCAGCCCACAGTGCACATGAAACAGAAAACCAGCAGCATGTGAATGGAGTTATGGGATGGGGAATGCGTCATAAAATAAACTACCTAAATTGAAAGCTGAATTTTGAGCCTCTAGATCATCTTAAAGTCTGCGATGTATGTGGAGAGCCGGTCTCAGGGCTTTTGTTAAATTTAATGGGAGTGTTATACCTGAAATCCCTTCCATTGCCTTGGAAATGTATCACGTGGTGTCAAGGTTGCTCTTTGTGGAAAGCATTGATGGCCAGTGATTTTGTTTTTAACTTTTGAAAAATACTATAATGACTACTTTTGGCCTGTGATGTTTGCTTGGCATAACTGTGGGCACGCTGATGTGGAGAAATAGCCCAGAGGCGGCGGCAGTCTTAGAATTTCAGGAGGAGGTTTAGTTTTGCAATATTTGAGTATTGGAATCGTTTGCCAGCATCGAATTCAAGCTTATTTGCGAAAAGCAAGAATAGATGAAATAATAACCTCATCACAGTCATATAGTGATTTTATGGGGATGCAAATATGGTGAAAGTGCCTAGTGAGAATCATAACTGAAAATCTCTCTGTAAGACATCCTTCAAATAAGTGCGTAAAAAATTAAGTAGATCTCAAAGCTACATGTAAGGGAATGGCTCTCTGAATGATATTCCTGGACTTGGTACTGCCCTTCTCTGCCAGCCCGTGTCGGGGTGAGCCAGGCAGAAAGCCAAGCTCTTTTGCTTTTAGTGATAAGCAGTGTTAGCCTCGCCACAGCTCCTGCCTCAGTGAACTTGTGGCTTGATGTTTTCCTTGACTGGTCAGAAACAAGCCTATGGATCCCCCCAGCGTATCTCACTCCTTTATATCACCAGTTATGCTAAAGACCATGTGAAAATTACAGCCCAGCTAATACATATTGAATAGTGTTTCTTTAACAGAAAGGAAACCAAAGTTTGCTAAGATACATAAACAAATTCCAGAGAATTTCCAGCTTTGACTTCTGAACGGGGTATGATGAATGGTTTGGCATTATGACAATATCTCTGTCAAGATAGGGAGCCTTGGGATCTAATTGCTCTTTGAATGAGCTGTTCAGCAGCTTTCCTATCTGAGGCCATATTATATGGTTTATGGAGAACAGTAGAAGGTCTTGTTAGGGAAGTTTATCTGACTTGGCTCTTGGGGCTTTATCCTGTCACCGAGATCATTACCGTGATACCTTTCATGTGCTTCAGTTCTGTTCCTCTATTTTTCATACAAAACAAATGTCTGACTCATAGCCCACAAATCACGTTGGTACAACACGGGAAGGGCTTAGTGGTGTGTTGGAGGAAAGACCCATTAGCCTCTTTTATTATGGTTAGGTTGTTTTCTGTGACAACAATCTAACAAAGTGAAGTGTAAGTACCTGAGGAAAAAAAAAAAGACAGCTGTAACTGCCTACTATTCACCAATAATTTATGAAAATCAGTGTCAAGAATAAATCCTTGAAAATGAGGCTTCACATATGTACATGATTACTCCTATGCCTCTTTGCAGACTGCAACTGAAATAAGCGATGATTCATCGGGAAGGAAGTTTGAATTAATTAGAGAATCCCTGGTCGGCGATGGCCACCCTGTTTTCTCTAGGCATTTGATGGTTTGGGAAAGATAATGACTATTGGCACATGCAGTGGTGCAATAGACCCATAACCAGGTTTTTCCACTTTCTCCAGAGACGAGCAGCGTGTTGCAACACTGCAGAGTGTTGTAACATGGAGAAGCCCCAGGAATGTGGATGGGATGTTTTTCATAATTCGGTTTCCATCCTGCCATCTCTCGGTTATTAATTGCAATTTTCAGCGTAAACAGGGATATATCTGGACCAAGGCTTGGCTGCTTGCATCTTTATCTCAGCAAATTAAAAAAACCCCAAGCCCCAGCAAGCTCAGCGGGGGTGCAGGCTGCGCGAGCAGGATGGGGTGTTCAGCATCCTAACAGAGAGAGGCTGTGTATAATGTATGTGCCTATAGGGATGCTCAGGACCACAACTAAGCACAGGAAGGCCAGTGGCCTTAACCAAGCAGGATCAGAGCTCGGAGCCTGCCCATACTCTGCTCCTCCATGTAACACCAAGTAGATACAGCCTCTCCTGGGAAAGGGAAGGCAAAAAACAAGGAATAGCAGTGCAGCTCAGTCTTTAGGTACCCTTCCCCTGTGCACCCGTAATAATCCTTGTAGCTGCTGTCTTGCAATTAAAAGAAAATATTGGTATTTAATTAAACTTGTCAATCAACCAGAAATGAGTTTTCCTTATCAAGAGGAGATGGATTTGATTTTGCCACTTGGAAACGGAGGTTAAAGACTCTTGTAGAATAAAACTTTAATTAAGAAAGGAGATTTAGATTAACATGTGAGGCAGAGAGAGAATGAAAGGCCCTTGAAAATCATCTGAGTATGATTCATAGGAGGAGAGGAACCTAAATATGGGAACAGTTTTTTTTTTTAAAAAAGAAAAAGCTATATGGTGCTAAAGCTCATGGGTGGAAGAGGCATAGGAGGGATTTTTATGAGACTAGGATGTCTCTATTCAATCCACTTTCCTGCTTTTAATATTTAGTCATTTCAGATATTCAAAGTCTGGCCAGAAAGCGCATACTCTGTGGGGCATTAACAAATCCTAGGGATTTGGATGCTTGACTCTCAAAAATTTAGATAGCAGAGGAACAAATGGCTCTTTTGGAAGCTTTGAAAAAATCGACTGTCGCTTTCTGGCTGTGGTGGTGACACCGGGGATGCTGCCCACCTGCATCTCCTGCCTCAGCCCGCAGAGCCCTTGTGCTGCCCCAGCCCATCTGTGCCATGAGCTGCCTCGGGGACTGTCCCCTGATAATCCCAATGTTCAAAACTCAGTGCTCAGCCATGTGGGTTTTGTTTTTGTTTTTTTCAGACTTGCTCCTGAGAAACACTGATGTTTATGGCATCAACTCCTGATCCCTGAGTGGCTTCTTCATCCCAGCTCAGGTATGTCTCCAAAGGTTGGTGTCTCAGGGACTCGTAGTAAAATCACATTTTTATTTTCTTTTGGGTACTGGACAAAAGTGAGTCTCTTTTCCTAAATGTGGCTGAAGCATTTCAGCTGAAGCTAAAAGACATCACTAGGGCTTAGACAGGCAACACAGAAAATGTTCAGCACAAAACCTGAAGCTTGGAAATCATATAGATGATGAGCAAAGCGCATGGCCACGGAGGTCAGTCCAGGGGAGTTTTCTTCTGACTTCTGTTGACTTTGGATCAGACCCTCAGAGATTAAGCTTGTGATGAGAGGGATTTCATGAGTATTCAAAAATATGAAGTGTCTGCTGTGAGCAGTCAGTTGGGCAGACTCCATTTTACAGGCTGCTACCTGCTATCTCAAGCTTAATTTGTCCTACTCCCCAGTCACTAATTACATTTGTAGGTGAGGGACTGGAGAGGAGACAGGTTTGCTACAGGAATCTGTTGGGAAGAATAAATTCATTTTAATCCTAAACAAAGTTTGAGAAAGGTTGGGTTTGTGCAGTTATAACTTCTTGGCATGCAACCCCCCCCCCCCCCAAAAAAAAAAAAAACAACAAAAAACCAACAAACCCAAAACAAACATTGAAGAATTTCCATTGAAGAAGTTGAGTTAAAGGAGCTCTCCACCCCCAACCCCACCTGTAGCTGCTCCAGTACTTCGGTATTTCGTTACCTGCCTGAGTACTGGTGAACAGATAGAAAAGGAGGATGAAATGATTTTACTAGGATATATCACTTGTGGCAGCTGTAATGCAGTTAAACAGACACCCAGGTTCATCACCGGCCTCAGCCTTCGAGGAGCAGAGTTTCATTTGGCAGGGGAGGGTGCCTGCACGAATGCCAGGAACAAGGTATTTGGATAAATGATGGATGGCACTCAAAATTTGTTTTTCTGTGATGAGTGAAGATAATTGGTTACCCTTAAAGCACAGCCACTACCAGGGTGAGTCCAGGCTCTAGGAAATTTGGTGAATTAGGCACCAGTGGTCTATTGCTACGCAGGGCATGTTTGAGGCGTACGGGGTGCAATCCCAGAAGTGCTTGGATGGACAGGGAAATGGGACCCAGTGCTGGACATCTGGGAATATTCCACCCCAGACACTACTCCACTCAGCAGCCTCCTTACAATACCATTTGATTCAGGGAAAACAGGAAAACGTTGAAAATACACTCGGAGAAATCAGAATTCATGAGACTATGCTCTGCTCTGTGCATCACCAGAACAGCAGGAGTTGCCACTAGGTAAAAGGAAACAAATTGTATTAGAATAAAGAAGGTACAATCCAGCAATAACTTTTTTTTGTTTGTTTTTAAAGTTTGATTTTGCTAAATAACTTCCCATGCGGTTCAGCATAGTCTGTATCTGATATGCTTTGTGGCAATCTGAGTTTGGCTCCTGGGCCAGCGTCTTGCCCCCACATGCATCAGACCTGCTGCACAGAAATGCAGGAGTACACCTGGGCTGGCTTTAGCTCCGGTGTTGGGTGGTGTGTCAGCAGCAAGGCTGAACGTAGGGAGGTGCTGGCTGTAGGATGGCAGTGCAGCTTGCTGTGGGGACTGGCAAATGGAGCTGCTGTCACTCCAAAATTCTTCCAGCTGGGGGATGTTGAAATCTATGTTCTGAATTCTTGGGTATTTCTACAGCCTGCCCAAAAATATAGTTTTCCATGGAGCAAACCGGCAAATATCACAAGGCAAACTGAAATTTCATAAGAATGTACTGAATGGCCAATGTCAATGGAAAAGTACTTTATATGTTGCCAGAGATATTTTGAGGCAGAAATAAAGAAAAAGAAAATAAAAATCCCAACTCCCAACCAAATAATTTCCTATTCACTTATAGTTCCTTAGTGCTTCCCTCTGAAAAACTAGAAGAATGAAACCCAACAGATATAATTAAACCCATATTAGTAATGTGGGGGAAGGCTGCCAGAGCATGCGGCGGTAGGTGTGCCACCCAGCGCACGGAATAGCGTGAAGCTGGGCTGGAAGGCTTCTGCTAGGTTGGGGACTTGCTTTTAAACCTTCTCCTTGCAGTACTTCTGTGCCCAGTCATTGGTTTCTCCATCGAATGAATTGTTCCCCCTCAAATCATGTTTTTTCCTTATCTGTCTGCCTAGACATATTTCTGGATATTTGTGTTGTATCGCCTGTGATCAGTACAAAATCTGCACATCAAAAAGCTACGTGAAATATTCTTATTCAGCTTTATAGCTGAGAAAGATGTTTGTAATTTGTTGTGATCTAACCTGGAAGAAGGGATTTTTCCTGCAGAAATTGCGCTTTAAAGTTTGTCACAATATTTTGATGGTGTTTATGGAGGTCTTAGCCCAGGGCTGCCCTCAGCACTCACAGCAGGAGAAACAGTCTGCTCCTTAATTCCCTCCAGACGAGAGAGCTCTGGTTTGAGGAACAGAAGCTTGGGGTTTGGAGGTTTTTTTCCCCCTCGTTTTGGTTGCGGTGCTCACAATTCACCTTCCTGCTGGGAGCTTTTGCAATGCATCGAGATAACAGGAGGGCTGTGGGGTCGGCTTTGTGAAGGTTGGGGCACTTCGCTCTGGTTCATCGGCCAGCAAACTGGGGATGTGGAAAGCTCTCCCCAGCCAGAGGGAACAGCAGCTCCTCTCTGTCCTCAGCAGGAGAAAGAACGCTCAGCACTCCTATTGTGGCTGCTTGTACGTTCAGCTCCCGTTCCTCTTGCTCCGTGTTGCTTCTTTATATGCAAAGCCTGGAAGTTAATCCCGCAGCCTAGCCCAGCCAGCCGTCAGTCTGCAGGCACATACAGACTTTCCTTCTGGGGTCGCATGTTGGTTTGCTTTGATAATTATTTTAGATGCATCTGGGTTTGCTTTAGGACCCAGACCAGAGCCATGTACTCTTCTGCAGACACTGGGGCTTATCCTAAGGTCTTCCATGTGTTGTTTTCATTAGCATCCTGGTTGTATCCTGGAGAAAAAAATATCCAGTGTTGGAAATACCATGTGGCCAACAGAATTGTACATTTGTATTATAGAACCCAGCAGTGGGGTTCCCCTTTTCTGGGAATTCTTTGTTCTGGAAAAGTAGCGCCAAGGCAGTGAGATTGATTTATGTCACCAATAGAAACCAAACTCTCAGCGCAACATTTCACAAACAGAGAACAGCTCCAAGGGCCTCGGTATGGAGGTGACTAATGCTGCTGCCCCAAGCCCCACCAGCTCCCTCCCTCTGTGACCAGCCACAGGGAACAGAGTCTGGGCGTGCCGTGCTGTGCTGCATGGGGTTAGTTACCAGGCTGGGCTGGTTATCCCACCTGTGAGACTCCCTTTCCAGCACCCCGGTGCCTGAAGTGACCTGAGATGTTTTTAGAAAGCAGAGGAAGACAACAGAGCAACAGATGCGGGGGGTTTAAATGAAATAATAAAAAAACTCCTGCCTGCAACCTGGGAAAGTAAACCAGGGGGACATACGCTCACCTTGTTCCTGCAGCCTGGTCTCCACGGTCCTTAGACATGTGTTGGCTACAGGCTGCTGGGGTAGTTAAACCTTCAGTCTGGTCCACTGTAGCTTTTTTTTTTTTTTTTTACATTAATTTTAATCATGTAAAATTAAAAAATAATTTTGATATAATAAGTTTCTATTACTACCAGGGTAAGATACATTTTTCCCCATCCTGATTTTCCTCATCATGGCTGTTCAGCCTTCAGAGTCCTGCTTTCATCCCCCTGTTAGTCCCTACTTTCTTTACTTACATTATGGCACTCAGGCAAGGCTCTTGGTATTTTCACCTCCCATCGTCTACGCCAATCCACATGCCTGGGAATAAAACCTTAGCAAGCCCAGTGTGTCTGGGCACGTACTGCAGCAAACGGCTCTGCGTCACAAGAGAGGATCATATCAAAGTTCACATCCCAGTCCAGGAGGCTCCTTCCCAACTTGCTGATTGTGGATTAATGCACCACATATAGACACCGCGCCCTACCTAATGTGATCAAGATGCGGCGTTCTGCATCATGCATCTCTGAGAACACCACATGTGTTCGTTTTATTTTGTGTAGTAACAACCTATAATAGTAGGGATCAAAATACTCCAGGTGATCACAAAGCAGTAAGAAGAGGCTGTTTACTCGCGGGTTTCCATTCCCTTGGCTGAGCGGCGTCTGTTGTGCGGCCAGGTCTGGGATCTGCGCTCCCCAGGGCCTCGGCGCCGTGGATGAAAGGGGGGGGGGGGCAGGGCTGCCTGCAGCCAGCACCGGCACATCAAAGCCCCGTGCACATCTGCTGGGGGGTCAGCAGGGCCCCCCTCCACCCGGCACCAGCCAAGGTGCGACGGAGCGCAGCCACAAACCCAGCCGCAGGTTTCAGGCATTGGGAAGATATTCTTGAGACGAAAAACATAAGGACTAAGTAACAGGTGTTCTCGGGGGAAGCGTTATACAGGCAAAACTTCAGAACACAAAACCCACCTTTCCTCTGTCGGTACTTACATTTCAGGTTATTTTTTTGAGATCTGAAATTCATGCAAATTTTTCTACTTGAAACACAATGGTAAAAGAACCTAAAACAATCAATTTTTTTGCTACCCTTGTGCTGACACAGAGGCCAAAGAAGTGTCGTACCGTGATCTAACTCACTGGATGGCGTGACTATATATAAGTATCCGCAACTATAATAAGTATCATATAATGCCAGAAGTGGATGTAAGCTATTAACAATGCCGAGGTAGGAAATCCAGGGATCATGAATTAAGTGACTGTATTAAACATTTTATTTGAGGTTCAGATGTCACACGGAAGAGCACAGAGCCCTGAGATGGGATCCAGACTGTCTGACGACGCCAGTTTGCACATCACTGGTACCACCGCTGGAACCACACTGATTTGCATCAACGGGGAACCTGGCACTTAGAGATGCAGTTGCAGGGAAGGAAAATAGCTCTTGCAAGAGATGCATATTCAGCATTTCTGGTCAGAACAGTGTGAAAAGAACGGATTTCTTCTCATATGCCAGCCTGAAAAGAACTATGTGACTTTTGAAAAATGCTCACCGAGAAGCCTGCAGAGGGAAATCCAGCTCAAAAGCAAATTGACGGAGGAAAATCATGACCCAGTAAAGGCAAATGGATAGTAAAAGGAAAGTGTATTTGAACAGCATTCACTACTAGTTGGAGTGACAATGTTGCACACTCATGTGCCAGAGGCTTTTCTTCACTTCTGAACCAGCAAAAGGATAGTTTTAGCATTCTCTGACACTAATTTAAAATGCATTAGTGGCTGAAAGCAACATTAGCTCTTGGTCTTGAGAAATTTCCTCTGCCACAAACATAATTGTAATAAAAACTGAAACGCTGAAATAAATGTTAGAACATTTAAAAATCATAAAGCCTTCCCTGTTGCCACTTTTCTTCTGTAGTAAATTAAAAGCATGACAAATTTCACCCAAAGACACAAACATTAAGAAATCATTTGGCAAATTGCTTTTTTCAAGCCTGGCATCTCTAGCCTAAGGAGAGTTTTGGAAAGGTCACAGGAATTTGTCCCATGAATGGCCACCCTTCAAGCCTAAGGGCGTAAATCTGTGGATCTGGGGCACCATGATGCTGGCCTGATGAGGACAAGATGCCAGCTGGCAGGAGAGCTGCCTGTTCTTTGCCAGGTGAACTGTGCCACCTTCTCACCTGTACCATGTGCATAGATACCTCTGCTCGAGGAGGCACCTGAGCATCTGGTTAAGTCTCATTTCAAAGGAGTGTAAGACCTTTCCTAGAGATGGTTTCCTGAACAGCACCCAGAAGCGATGACATAAGTTGTTACACTGACTTGGGTAGAGACACGAGCGCACCATGAGCTCCAGGAAGCCCGATACTGCCAGCAAGTCTGGACCCTCAGGCTTTTGTGCTTTGAGCATGGACAGACTCTGCCCAGCAGGTCAGGAGGAGGCAGCAGGTTTTGCACGCTGCCTTCTTGGCATACAACCCACAGCTCACAGCATCAGCCTTGGCAAATTCCCCTTCAGCAGGAGAAACTGGGATATGCAGAACAGCCAAGAACCAAGTTGTTCAAGCCTCACATTTGGCGTGCTACGTGCAGAGTGTGGGGCTCATCTTTGGGTGCCAGAGTTTGTAAAAACCCATCGACTCTGTACAATAATTTCTTCTGAGAAGTGAAGGTCCCTCCGGTTTCAGTACATACTCTGTGTGTTAGAGGGATCTATTCAGCCTCTGCATCTTTGTGCCTCTAATCATTTCTCACAACAAATTAGGGGATGCAGCGATATACACGTTTTTATCTTTACTTCTTACAGGTGCCAAGCTAAGGACCCAGGAGTGCTGTGTTTCATGCAAGAAGTGCTGCAGTGCAAGAAAGCAAATACCCAGCCCTAAGACATTGCTCATTGTCCCCTTTTTGTTGCTGGCTCTTTGTTGTTGTTGCCAGACATTAAAATGCTTCTGTTTCTACCCTATTCAGAATCGGTACCCTCAGTTAGAGTCCTAAAGGCATGTGGAGTTCCCTGTGGTAAGTGAATCTTTATGGGCAAAGTATTAAGAAAAAGTATTACGTGTCCAGCCACCAGAAAGAATATTGTATGTCCATAAGGGAAAAGAAGGGCTGTTTCAAAGAAACATTTACCAAACTTTGTATCATCCACAAAAGTGCACATTCTCCATGGGACGAGGGTGGAACTGTCATCCTTCTGCGAATGACAAGTGTGGCCTTCCCGTGGCATGCCAGCACGGGCCCAGGTTTCCTAAAAGCCATCTGTTTTGCCATTTATGACTTAATGCGAGCTAGAAAAAATGTGGCAACAAGCTGTTTTCACCCCTGAGGACAGTGCCTGGCTCTACCGCATGGCCTGGGAGGACGATCCCTGCGAGGCTGAGGCTGGGAGCTGGGGGGTGGCACCAGGGCTGCTAGAGGTGGGCACCAAGGTGGTGGAAACACAAAGCAAGATGGAAAACTTCCCTGTAACCACCAGGCTTCGAGAGTCTTTTTCATTTGCCCCCCAGGCAGGAGCTGTAAGCCTCAGCATGTCACGCTGGGTGTAACTTACTGAAACCTCCTCCCCAGCAGGCAAGGTGCAGGGTGATCCAGTCCCGTCCAGGTGTGATGTGGGCTTACAACCCTTGTTGCTTAGGAGGACCTCCATGGGTGCCTGAACAGAAAAGCAAAGCCAAGCAAACCAGTGATTTTCACCTGGACAGAAAACCCCTCGTGCCCATTGAAGGCAGAAGGGAACAGCTACTGTCCCACAAGACTGTAGAAAACAGGGAGCACCTTTCCCATCCAAAGATGGTTTTTATTTTCTGGTTGAGCAAGGTGGAATCAAGTGTCTGCACAACCAAAGAGTGAAATGATGTGGAGAAAACGCTAGTTTTATATCCATTCACACTAAAAGGATTTAAGTTCAACCCAGGTTGTCTTCTGGCTCTCTAACAGCACTGATTTCCACTCAGGGAGAACAAATACATCTTTGTCCACGTGAGAAGAATCATGGCTCAGTCCTGAGCAACTTTGCTGCAAATCAGCCAGAGGCTTGCGATGGAAATAACTCTCATCAACAACAAGTGCTCCAAGCGGCTTAGAAATGTGATTTTGTTAACTTTCCGTCAATATTCCCTCCAGGATAGATGTCCATTGAAGAGCATTGGTGATGCATTCCCTTAAAAGAGACACTTGCAGGACCTCTCTCTTCCCAATCTTCTCACCAGCTGCTCAACTCACTTTGGAAGAGTGAAAGAATGAGCAGTTGGAAGAGCTTTGAAGAGGTTGCAACTGGAGACAATACACAAAACTCATCAAAGGCTGCATGTCAGTTGCATGGAGTGTGCAGCAGCTGATGCTCGGAGCAGGCAGGGGAACAGCAGCTGGGCGAAGGAGGCACTGTGAAAAGTCCTAGCCATGAGCAGGTACTCACTTGAGAGTTCAAATTGTTTGTTCTGAAAAGTAAGTGCATGTCTTCCTCAGACCTGTGGCGGCGGGAGCCTTGTGTGTACACCAGGAATGCAGCATCCCGCAAACAGGGATGCAGATTTTGGCATGGTGCAGAGACAGCTCCCACCTGCAGTAACAAGAGCCAGGTGTGATGAAAAAACGGTTTTAGCAGACTAAGCTCAACACTACTTGGTTAGGGCATGCCTTGAAGCTCACTGAGAATCTTTCTGAACACAGGTAGTTAGGGTGAGTCTGTTCATTTGTTATCCATTGAATTGATTTGTTTCCTGGCTGAAGATATGTCAAAATGGAACTTGAACCCCTTTTGGGGCTTCTGGACCTCAGCATTTTGGATTGTCAGCTTGAAGACTGGGATTTCCGTCTGTAAAATTGGCATTTAATTCATGATTAAAGCTCCCCGCTAAGCCAGCCGAGAGGCCATGGTGATGCCACAGGGGCAAGGGGGAAACATCTCCTCGCAGCATCTTTTGAAGCAGGACCTGGAAGACAACATCAGTGCACCTGATGGCCTCTCATCCCACAGTCAATTGCATCAGAAGGAGGTCTCCTCTCGGCACTACTCCATATCCCCATCTCCTCTCAGCAGCAAAGGCTTTCTTTTCCTAGATGCCCATCTAGGAATTCCATCTTTGCTAAATTTCCAGAGTGTCCAGCAGACAAGAAGGACGATCTCTGGTTCCTAATGCCAGAGCACAGAGAAATGTGGGAACATGCTGTGCCAAGCCATGAAATCTTTTTAAGATCAATTCCAAGATTCCAACAAAATAGAGCAGAAGTACATGTCCCTGAGCCCACCATGATGGGAACACTGGGGCTGTGGGGAGAGGCTGGTCCCTGGCGGGTCCCATCTGTCTCCACACAGGGACCACAGTGCAGAGGGGAGGGAGGGCTGTAACGCCCCAAACTCCCTTCTGCCTTAGTAAACCACCCTGCTTTTGAAATACTTCTCTGACGTTCATACCCCTTCATCTGTTTATTTTTAACAGCTAACATTTTCTGATCCTAAATGTCATCTCAGCTGTATTCCTAGAGCTTAATTCATTCTGGTCCCATAACCGTTTTTTTATGCTTATAGCATATATTTTGAATTAGCTAAATTAGAATTCACTCTGTTGTCAGTGACTGTCAGTTATGATGCTTTTGACTTTCAGTTGCAAAACATGTGCAGGTTTGAGAGGCAGCAGAGTAAGCTGATATTTGAAGCACAAATTAGACTTTTAATAGACAAAAAAAATGCTAGGAAGATGGGACTTATAAATTACTTTAGACACGTGGCCATAATTATTACATGCATTTGATTTCTGTATACATGTATAGGGATTTTTAGGAGGCTGGTTGCTATGGTAACTTCTTTACTGCATGGTCCATATGTTGCTTCTGAAATTCTTTTTCCTTAATGGAAAATTACACCCATGGACATGGATGGCATTTGTAAATCTCCTGAAAAAGCAATAATTTCCCTTTTCTTCCTAAATGTCATCAGCTGTGCAATGGAAGCCTTTGAAGTTTGATTCTCCCCCTTGTCGGTTCACCAAGCAAGAGACGTGAACTGCATCCAAACCTTCCCTCCTCTGACTCTAAACCTTTGCCTTGCCTTGCTGGAAGCTTGCCTTATAGTAAATACCCTGATTTTTTCATGGGACAAGATCAGAAAAAGTTATGTTGAAAACTAGCTATGTCTCCAGGTGACAGCTGAAAGTGGAGGGAGGTTAGCAGAAGAGCTCAGACACCCATCCCAATGTGAACTCAGTTCTCTGGATGCGAATGCGCATGGATTTTCAGCCCCCAAATCAAACCAGATGACTAAATGTTTGGTTGCTTCTTTTTTTCTTGCTTTTCCGAAGAAGGGGTGGGGGGCGAGGAAAGTTGCATTTTGCAGATTGCAAAATTTCATGAATACACATGTCAACACTGCAATGTAGCACTGAAAAGCTGTTGGTTTCAACAGTGCTTTCACCAGGAGGTTTCATACCTCCCCTCTGAGACCAGGGCTTGCAAGCTCTGCTCCATCCCGCAGCAGAATGGGGGAACTACGGTGGGTTCCT
Source organism: Falco naumanni (assembly GCF_017639655.2). Taxonomy (NCBI): domain Eukaryota; kingdom Metazoa; phylum Chordata; class Aves; order Falconiformes; family Falconidae; genus Falco; species Falco naumanni. The sequence continues at coordinate 4,126,412 of NC_054061.1, forward strand.
GACTGTGAACCATTCCTGCACCATCTCTGACCCCCAGTTTGCTGACGCCAGCACTGTGTGCACGCTTGGAGCGTGGTGGGCGCATCTTTGCCATTGATTTAGGAAGGCCAATTTTCCCACACCCTGCCTGAATAAGGGTGAGAGGGAAGTAGTATTTCTGAATGCAAAATGAAAACTGGTTCTAAAAAATGTCGTGGAGCAGAATTGTTGCCTTCCACGTAGCTCAGTATGTCACTGTTGTACACAACCGAATGAAAAGCTGGAAAGCAGAACAAGCTCAGCTCCAGATGCGTGCACAGCTGGAACACCGTGTGCTTTCGGCTGCTGCGCCGTGCTCTGGGGTGGACAGGGCAGCAAATTAGAGCCATCCATAGGCACACTGGTACTTTTTGATGTGGGTTTTGTTGGCTTTGAACCTTTAAGCAGTTCTTTTAATGTAGTAACATTTCTCCATTCATCCACTGGGGTTGGGGATAAAACGCCAACAAACCCCAAACACAACTACCTGCACTGTTGCAATCAATTGCCTTGCCTGGTCTGTTTTTGAAGTTGTAGCCAAGGGATTAGGAATCCACAATGGAAAACTCCAGCACTGGGGCTGATGGAGCAATTCCCTGAGCCGAGAGCCGGACTGGACTGCGGCATGTCCATGCTTATACCATGCCTCAGAATTTCATTGCTGCCATCGGCCATGAACACATGCACATCTGTAAAATATGGATTTCAGCGAGGCTGCATTAGGGGTGGATTTCGCTTTGTGTATCTGAAGTTTACAAAAAATCCACTTAAATGTTTTCTTTAACCTTATTTTTCCCTGCAATTCTTATTAACGGCTTGGAAGCAACTGCCTTTATATACCTAAAGAGTCTGTGAATGTTGGCTTCTCAGAAACGTTTCTCGGCACTGTACACAGCTGCACTTCTGTTTTACATTGGAAAGGTTTGACACCTTAGCAGTATAAAGTTATAGGTTTTATCCCTAAAACTTCCCAAATGCAGTTTCCATTATTAACACAATTGTGACAGCTATAGTTTGTTTATATTGCTTCACCTGGGGCACATAAACTTAAAGGACTGAAAATACCTCCATGCAATAAAAGAATTTTATATAATTGCTACCTCTTGCTGTAAGGGACAGCTGGCCTTTGAAAGTTGGGAACTCATTTACGTCATTGAAGTAAAATGTAAGCCTGGGGTTTAAATGACTGTAATTTATGTTTCTGAAGCATAAAACACAAATATGGCTGTCCAAAGGGCAAATACCTTTCCAAACAAACTAATACTCATAATTCAGCTTGGAGAGTATGCATGCCTGCGGTCCCCTGTAGGAGGCTACCCACGGCTGTCCAGCACTGCTGGTTGCTTTTGATACTTATGATCTTATCATCTCCGGTTCGTTATCCCCAATGTTAGAATTTCGATGGACAGCTTCCCAACTCAGCTGTTGTAAATGTGTCCCAATCTGCTGTGCAAGGCTGTGTCAGATCCCTGTGCACCCACCAGGGACGCGTCCCGAAACTGCCCCCCATGACCGTGGGGGCCTCTGACCAGTCCAGCCCACCAGGTAGATGTGCCCATGGCTGTGTCACTGAAGCATCTCTCGTCACTGAGAACAGCTAATTTCTTGTGGCTGGATAAAAATCAGTGCCCTGTGAGCAGAAGAGCTAGAAATCACCCTGCAGTTCTTGTGCTGAGCATTTTCTTGTCACTGTCTCCAAGCATTTGTCTGAACACCATTTATATACTTTGGGTTTCGGGCCTTGTTCCAAACAGCTGTTGCTTGTTTAGCATTTTTAATTTTTTTTCCTTTTTTTTTTTTTTTTTTTTTTTTTAATTTATAACACTGAAATCCTCTCTGGAATGGGCTGACACCAAAAATGTTTATTCTCGTCCTTGGATGAAAGCACCCACCCATGGTCCATGCTTTTATGATTTGTAAATTCACCAACACTTATTATGGCATTGCAAAACAACAGCGACAAAAAGAAATTCAACCACAGCTCCCTCGGAGCAAATTCCAGGCTCAGAGCTCTGCTGCAAGCTTGCAAGCCCATCATCACAGGAGAGCCTGCATCGGTTTGGAAGGTACATTTCCAAATCTCTCTTCTGGTGTGATCACGCTCTGCCTTGGCTCCCTCCAACGTTTGTCATTTGCTTTCAACACAATGTGTGACTTAAAAATAATTAATCTCATTTTCATAGTTTTCAGGAGTTTGGTTGTGCTGCCCAGCGTAGCTCAGTGGAGGAGACCAAATGGCAGATTTTTTTAGTCTTGAATGTGTAAGTGTGAACACTGAAATCGGGTTTCTAGTGCAAGAAGACTGTGGAAGGTGAATTCAAATATCACCTGGGTGTTGTGTGGGTGAGCTCGATTCCTTCCCTTAAAGCACCTTTTTGGGCAAAAGTGAGCACAACTTCCAAGTGTATCCAGCTAAAATAAGGTCAGACATCCAGGTCCTGCCCTCGTTGCAGCAGTGACCACGAACTTGCCGAGCGCGTGAGGACAGTGGGTGTCCGGCTGATCCCTGCCATCTCCTTCCCATCTCACATGGGCTGGGACTGCGGGGGGGCTGCCTGGGCACATCCCTCTTGCCTGTTACTGAAGTTTTATTTAATGCATTAGCCTGGTGTTGGGGAATGCCGTGGCTCAGTGGGGACCCTGCGTTACCTCCTGTGGGACAACATGTCCCTTCTCCGTAGAGGTTCTCCCCTGACCTGGCGAGATGTGGGCACACACACAGAGGGAGTGAAGCAGGCGGGGGTCCTGGCCGTGCCACCAGCTCTCAGCAGTTTGCAGCCAAACCCTTGCTTACCGATTATTTTTTCTTCAGAATCGTAGTGGAAGTATTGAGGAGGGAATCTGGGAAAAACACAGAAGTGGCTTTAGAAAATGTGTTTGGAGTCCTGCTCCCCAGCAAGAAGGGGAACCTGAAAGCAAGCCCAGTCCTTCCTTCCCAGCACAAGTGCAGCCTCCGGGCCCCCGGGATGTGCCGTCATGTCCCGGGAATGCGCTTCCTGGACACGCTGCATCCACCTCCCTCCTTGCCCATCCTGCTGGGACTGGCCTCCCTCGCTCCCCTGGCCGAGCCGGCTCTGCGGGGAGCCACAGCCTCGCGCCGGGGACCAGGGGACTCATGGAAGGACCCGTACCCAAGGGCAAGACCTTCTTCCCACCTGGTTTTTGGAGCACAGCTGCCTGCAGCTGCCTCTTCAGTAAGCAGTAAGTATGGAGTGAAGAGCCATGTTAGAAACCCACAGCGTGAAGCTGCCTCAGATGGCACCGCGGGCGGTTGCAGACCTGCTTTCCAGCTGCACCGTTGAAGGTTTGCTAGAGGCAAACAAGCTGAAGCTTGAGTGAATGCAAAGCTAGAGAGCTGCTGCACCCATGAATCCTTCCCTGATGGGAAACAGTCACAGCTGCCAAATGAAGAATATATTCTCTAAAATAAATTGAATGGTGAACCAGACCATCAAGTACTAACCTCCGGTTGCTGCCATGTGCGCGTGGCGCTGGTGATGGGGCTGGCAACTCAAAGAGCTTTTTTCTTCCTTACTCCCTTTCCAGGGCTGGATGTCACAGGGTGCAATGGAAATTTAATGTGTTTCTAAGAGGACACTATAATGAGGAGGTTTGCTGCCAAGCAGGGGCTCGTCCCTTTCTGGGGACTCGCTGATGGAGGTGACTGCCGTGTTCAGGGACTGCTGTCAGGGTCCAGGCAATTCTTTCCAGTCCTGCCCCTGTGTCACTGGTACCTTTTCTTCTCTACCTGCTCAGAAACAGCTGCAGATGCTGAGAATTTAAAGCCTGCTCCTTAAGATCTGTTGTGGCTGAAATGTCTATAAACACCTTGAGTCTCTTTAGAGATCTCTGTGCTTGCCAAACTCTGCAGCTCACTAGTATGTCTCATTATACGTGGTGCTTTCCCCCTCCTGCAGCCCATGATTATGTGAGAACTGCAGGAAAAGTAAGTTTAAAGACTTCAGTACATCCTCAATGCCTTAACTGAAAAAGTAGAGGAAGAAATTCTAATTTAATTAAGAAGTTGAAAACCTTTAATATTATTTAAGGTGACCTCAAGACTTGGAGCCTCACTTGCAGCTTTTTTCCAGCATTGGCAGTTATTGATATTGAAATATTTTCAGAATTTCCCACCCCCTTTTTTTATATTAGTAACCCAAGACCACAGATTGCTCAGCTGAAATGTGCTGAACGTTAATCACCAAATTCTGTGTTTTATGGCTGAAATAAATCTGATAAGAAAACAGGAAAAGACAACCAGTAAAAGTAGTGCCATGATTCACCATAGCCTCAATGACTGAAATAAGTTGCTTATGGGAGTCGAACTCTGTTTTCGAGTAGAAATACATACTGCACAGCTGACTGGGGCATGACTGCCCACTAAAATGGATCCAGGCTATTAATCAGCAGGTATCTCCTGTGTGTGTTAAGAGGATGACAAGATACTTGCTCTAGAAGAACTGCAAGGATATTCCAGAGGCAATATTTTCTTGAGTTTTGACTATAACAGAAATTGCTTTTTTTTTTTTTTCTTTCTTTCTCTTTAAGGCTGGGTCTCACATAGTATGGTTTGGGGGCTGCAGAGCTGCACAGCGTCATGCGTCACAGGAATGTTCTCCTAATCAGTAGGTATTGTATCCCAGCATATCTGTGTAAGGTTTGTTGTTAGGAGCAGAATTTGGAAGCAAATATCCCAGTCATCTCCACGTATTGCAATTCAGCGTGCACCGTGGAGTGGTGCTGCAGCACATGAGCTGGGCGGCTTCTGGGGGACGTGAGAGCAGACAGTGTGCTCCAGGTCACCTAAATGCACGGGTCACTAATGTCACTCAGTACGGACACCTACACATCTAGCATGGACAGTGCTCCTCAGACCTGCTTGCTAAAGCTAATGCAGGTGTAGCCACTAACCGTGCTCTGCCCACGAATATGCTTACTCAGCAATAATCAGCCTCCAGCTCAGTGTTCCAGTTCGCCTTTCTAGAGTGAGGTTATTCCTGTCAATACCGAAGAAGCAGAGACACTTATCATTTTTGGGACTTTCCACCATTTATCTTCCCATCCCCTCTCTCCTCCCCAGGTGTACACTTGATACAGTCACTTTTCTCCAGGGAAAGAACCCGATTTCGTGGCGGACAGGAATGCTGACCGACTTGCCTTCTGCTGCAAGCATCCATCAAACCCAGCCTCTGTGTCCCCTGGAGTCTTAATTTTCCTCTTGACAGCAAAGACAAATGACTCCCCCAGGGCTGTTTGCTCATGTCTACTTCAGGTTTCCATGACGTTTCTTGAAGATGACCTGTTTTTTTAAACACAACAATGAGTTTTCTTTCCACTGCTGCCTACCAGTGTGAAGACAGAGATAGATTTGTTTTAAGAAAACCTTATGCTGCCATTCCCTGACACATCCTCCCTCTGCTTTTTGCTTTAGGCTTCTTCTGGTTCCTCGATGTTGCCAGCTGTAACACTTCTCCCCCATTTGGGGTTGTCCTGCACAGATACGGTGATATTTCATTTGAGGGGATACAACCAAAAGAAAAGATATCTTTTGGTATTTTTTCAATCCACCACAAGTTTTTCCCAGTTCTCCCTAAAATCAAGGTTTGTGTTTTTTTTCCTTTCTTGTTCTTTCCTCTTTCCTCTGCAAGGCTTCCCCAACACCATGCCACCAACTCCCAAACGGTGGGAATATTCCCGTGTCTCTAGGATTATCCCACTCTCTCTGACCCCTGTTGATGCTCCAGGAGTCCACAGCTTGAGAGGCTGGGAGGTGCCGCTCGAATTGTCACACCAAAGGAAAGGAACAGTCTGTGTGTGGTTTAGGATGATGGTTTCACTGGGTTGTTCGAAGTGGTGCAAGCAACCATGTTACACTGGGAGCATTTGCTGTGAAGACAGTATATGGTAATCACCAGCCTCGCCAACAGATAGTTGGATAGTTTGACATTGATCTCCCTCAGATTAATTGCTTTTAGGTTTTTAATTGATTTTAAGGTTTTTGTCTGTTTGTTTCTTTATTTATAGGATATTTCTGTAAACAACACTCATGTTTGTAAGTACCTGTCTCAATTTCTTTCCCAGTATTGTCACCTGGGAGCAGAGTAAAGCAGTGGCCAGACTCTCGCCTGCTCACAGGTGGTTTATTCTCTGCAAAGCCGTGCCTTGAAAACAGTTCTCAATGCACCCGAACTCCACGTGCCACAGCTCGCTGCAGACCTGGGAAGGCAGGCAGGCAACACAAGGAGACAGGAGCTGGTTTTGCTACTGAAATCTGCATGATGAGGTGTGCAGAAATAGGGACAAAGCAACTTCAGTTCCCCAGTCTTCGAATTTTGGAGAGCTTGTCTTTGCAATATAGATTTTTTAACATCATCTTTGGTACAAATGTCCTTCCCTTTGTTTCCCTCCTCCCAGAAAACACAAACCCACCCTGCGGTATCGTACGCAGAATAGCCTGGTCTTGTGCTGGGACATACCACACACCCTTACTTGTAAGGAACACTGCCAGCCCTGGCTATGATCTAAATGCCCATAAAAATGAAGGGTCTCTCTGGCCAGATTTATTGGGGTGTTGAAAAAGAGAAGAAAGTGGTTGCCACTTTCCAGTTTCCTTTGGCACAAGGATTTTCCAATCAGCCAAGACATCCCAAGAATGGGAAACGGTGCCGGACCACCTGCATGCTGGCTGTGCTCAGCGGCTGGCGAGTCCCTCCAAGCACCAGTTTCCAAACACAGCAGAACAGCCCTGAGGTTACACAAAACCTCTTTTGGATCTTTTTTGATCCCACCTCAATGACCCCAGGGCTACAAATGCTGCCACGGGACCTTCTTCTGTATTGGAACGAGCTCCTTGTTCACATGAAAACCACGCAACCTAGGCACCCTACCCTGCAAACCTCCTTGGCTACTGGACGCAGTAACCACGTCCTCGATAGCTGGCAGCTTTGTGCCAAGGGAAAAGGCCTCTCTCAAACCCACTGCTTTGTCCTTGTGCCATTTGTGTATGTGGCTGCTTATTATATATTGAATAATTTAAACAATCCATATGCCATAACATGCCCCCAAATGTTTAGTTGAGTGTCCCCAAATTTGTTTTGCATGTTTATCCTTCCATTCGTTAGGAACATAAATGTTCTTTGACTTCGCCCTGTGCCTTTCAGCATTATTTTATGGAAATTCCGATTTCCTGTCCTGAAAGAAACCCTGATGATAATGAGAGGCTTGAAGCTTTTCAAACAAAAAAAGCAGTTTGAGTCAATTCTGCATTTTGTTCTTAATCAAAACTAGTTGTGTGCATTTGCATCAACAATGAGCTCAGCACACAATGCTCCATATGGGTTTGGCTGCTGGCATTCAGTGAATGGCAGGAGCCACTGAAAAAGTGCCCTGGCTTTCAAAGATTTAGGGATGACCTTGCAAAAGTGTCATTTGTCACTGCCTTGTCCAGAATCACGAGAAAAATCCCTGGAAACACGCTATGGAATCGCAGAGCCCAGTGCCCGCATTGCCGAAGTAGTGCAGCAGCACTTACCTACAGACAGACAGTGGGAAATAACAAACTGGAAGTTTTTGATGGAGCCTGAAAAGACTTTTTTCATGATGCTTTATCTGGATATTGGTCTTCCACTTCAGATGTGACTCATTTTTCAGGCACACTATGTCAGCTCGGTTTATACCAAGTCTACCATAAATATGAATGCAAACAAGCTACGGTCCATTAATCTGGACACCTATTTGCAATTCTAAAGCGTCTAAAACACTTGGAAACAGCCCACAAACTTTTACTGTTCCCCAGTTCAGACCTGATCTCGCAGAACCCCCTTCACACTAATTCCAGTTGAGTTACACCCAGGAGGGGGTATCCATGTACGTGCAGTTTTAGGAGCAGGTCCCCATTTTTGAGCACGTTAATAGCACCCAGAAGGGCCACGGCACATGGGCTTTGCGGGTCTGTTCTGCAGAGCATGAACAATTAGGAGAAATAGGGACAGCGAGTCACACAGGCATCCCTGGACGCGCTGTCGTGAGTGGCTGGACAAGTTCTGCTCAGAAAGGATTTATTTCCACTCATTTTGGTCTTGTGGCTGTGAAAGGCTTGCAAAACCTTTCACCTTCTTTCCCTGGAGTCATATATATTTTATGAGAAATTTAAGAATTACCTCTTATTAAAATGGGGATAGTGTAATTACCAATAAAAAGCAGATGTTATGGCATGACTAATGCTTGAAAACGTGTATGTAGCAAGCAGAACATACCAGCACATCCAGGCTTTTCACTAAGATAATAAAAGTTGTCTTTGTTGAAACTAACTGGCCCGGTTGCAGAGGTCTGAAGTCGCAGGGAAATCGTTATGGAAAACACTGAAAGGCTCCACGAAAGGGCAGCTTTGCTCCCACCGATCTCAGCAGCAAAATGTAACTCCAGAAGGTTGAAATGGAAAACCCTCACCCCTGTTCATCTTGCCCACATCAGGAGGTGTCTGAAAAGGTGTCCTGCTAAAGCACCCCAGCTCCCCGCGCTGAGAGCATCCTTCCCCTACGAGCCGTAATGAGCCATAATTAGTGAACTCCCTGACACCTCCGGCACCTCTCGGGGGTCCATAACCCACCTGCAACAGTCAAGATCATTCCCTTGGATCAGTCCCAAGTATTTTGGCAAGGCGTATCTGGAGCGATTCGCGTAGGCTGACTTTTGAAACAGGAATGCACAAACATCATGTAAATGGAGTTGTTCAGCAAATCTGCTCAAGTCAGTCCCAGGGTTCACAAACTTCCGTAGTTCCTCTCCCTTCCTTCCCAGCAAATTGCATTTATGGCCGTAAAAGCATCTTTAAAGACATGCTTGGTTTGCATAAGAGCGTTTGCAGCTCAGGAAGACGGTCTGGTCTTCAGGGTGTGGGTCTGAATTTGGGGGCGCAGGGAGGATCTGCGCCTTGGCTGGGGGAGGCTGTGAGGGTCATGGGAGCTCAGCACCCAGGGAGCCCACCCACGCCTTTTCTGTCTTCGAATCCCATGTCTTTGAAGTCCTCCTCTGGCCCAAACCCTGTGCCTTGCCCAAAGCCCAGTGATTCAGGGCGCACTGGAGGCAGCAGAGACCTCCCCATGTCTTTTCCTTAAGACCCTCCCATACTCCATCACTATTTCCTCTGCACGTTAACGCCATATTTCAATTTAAAGGAAAAAAGTATCCAAATCCTCAGACTGTTCTTGGCCCTGCAGGAGTGTCAGCTCACTGGAGAAACCTCCTGCAACGTGCTGAGTGTGTTGCAGGCTCCAGGGTTTTTTTTACGTTGGTTTGTACCAGCATTAGCTCTGTCATTTTGTGAAATGAAACTAAGACATATGCATAAGCAGCCTTGACAGCAATTAGTTCTGGCAGAATCATTGTGGTAATGAATTTCAATGAGGCTGGGGTTTTGGGTGCCTGAACACTTCATTAGCAGCCGGTATATCATACTGATGCAGTTGAGAAATCACATTATCAGAAACCACTTTTTACTGCAGGCAGCAACCAGGATAATAAATGGGATGAATAATAATATAGTCCATTCAAAATCATTTCTGTGCTTTAGAGCGCTGGAATTTCAGTAAACAGATAAAATACTATGTGGAAAAGAATCTTATTCTGAATTTCTCTGTTACCCGGGTATTTACGAGCATTTTTAATGTATTGTCAGAGGAGCTGCTCCGCTCTATTACACTTGCCAGTTAAATGCTGAAATACATACATGTTGATGCAGTAATAAAATCATCTGTCATTTAGCACAAAATAATTGAAGCTTGAATGGAGGAAAATAGATAATAACTATTGCAGTGTGGAATATCCAGGAGTCTTTGTTGGTTTCTATATATTTACAGGATATATTCTTTTTTTAAAGTATGGAAATACATGGCTTTAAAAATGCACAACTGAGGGATGACTGAGGCATTCCCCTACCTTCTTCTGTGTTTATAAACCAGGGAGAGACGCATTATTATGTCACAGTATCACTGTCTTTGCAGTGATTGTTCTGAAAATGAAAGAGTGCATTAATCTGATGCCATTTCTATTGAAATTTATCCTTTTGAATGTGTCACTTTGGCTGCTGGTTGCTTGGTTTGGAGTCCATCAAACAGGCTCTCCCGTGCCAGTGCAGAACAAGGTGCAGGAAGGGGATGACTGGTTTGCTGGGGTTTAGAACAGCAGTTTGTCACCTCACTGGCAGGGAGAAAAGCAACCGATGCTTCCTTAGAAAGAAGCCAGGCTGCCTGTGAGCCTCCCAGTAATCCCAGGATGTCTACAAGACTGTACTGGGGAGGAGGAAGGAGAGAGCTCTGCTAGCAGGGAGATGGGGTGGGTGGGTGGGGTGTCCTCCCATTTGTGATGCTGCCCTGGAACCCTGTCACCAAGGCAGCCAGGCGGATCCGGGACGATGCTCTCCCCACTGGCTTTCCCTTCTTGGGTGCTTCTTGGCTACCTGGTAACTATAGAAAATATCCTTTTTCTCTCCCTGGTGAACCGGGTTGCAGTTATGTTACTCAATGTGTAGATTCAGGCCTATTTGAACGAGATATTTGTAAGAAATCCTTAAAATGCAAAAAGCCCTAGAGACAGGTCTTTTGATCAGAAAAAAACAGAAGAAAGTTGATGTGGATGGGGATTTAACAGCAGTAGCGAGCAGGCAAGAGGCAGACAATTTTTCCAGTAGCAATATATTAGTGTGTGTTTATCTATAACAGCAAGATGACCTTTTTTTTTTCTTTTTTTTCAATGAAATAGTGTCTTGTAGCAGTGGTGATCTGATAAATTAGCTTTTCAAATAAAGACAGGGATAAAACAGGAGCTGAATTGAAACATCAAGTCCAAACTGTTTTAAAGACTCGAATTGTGTATGCCAGTTTTGATTGTATGGAAAACTCAAAAAGAGACTATCTGGAGGAAAAGAGGGTTTTACAGATATTTTTTCAGGTTCTACCCAAATTTTATTGTTCTTCCATTTTCAGAATGCTCACAAGCACCGCTGATCTACCAAGATTTTCAGGAGGCTGTAAATCACCCTAAGCAGCCCAAGCCTGTGGGAGTCTCATTTCTTTGTCTTGGGACGTGCCAAGGCAGCTCATGAAATCAGACGCAGGTTTAACCTCGGATCAGGTACAGACGCTGTCTCCGCAGGCTGTGGTTTCAGCTGGTGCCAACCAGCAGGCTGTAAAAAGTCAGGCAGCAGGGCATGGAGACCGAGTTTTTATCTCTGAAGCCTGGTTATTGCTGCTCTTCATCAACACAGGGAAAACATGGAATTTCATATTTTTCCTGTGTGAACTACTAGAGACTGTTTGAGAGTGTATGAGCTAACGTGGCATTATATTTAACTGAAAACCCTATATGAGAAACCATTTCATTGCTAGTGGCTTTTGCCCATTGATAGCATAATTTTACCATATTTGATTAAATATAAATTCCTTCAAGGAGCTTCTAGGAGATCTGGAGACAAGGGAGGGGACCATTCCCCCACCATCCAGCCCAGGAGTCTTGGAGCAAATCCTGCTGACCAGGGACAGTCCTGAAGATCTGAACACCAAGCTCCCGCTTTGCAGTGACCCGTTATCCCCCGAGTACCTGGCGTTTGCTCTTCCCTACCTGCCCTACTACAGAACGTCTCACATTTTGATCAGCCCATCTTCCCTCACCACACTGCACATCAGAACAGAAAGAGAAGAAAGCTTCAATGAGGACAAGTGTAACACTAAGCAGGATGAGACAGTGAGTTGTTTGCCCTGTCTCCACAGGATATTATCCATGTTACAGAATATATGAAGAGCTTCTTGGCCAGCCACTCACATATGGGTTAAATGCAGAGAGAGAAAAGCCTGATAGTGATGAGAAAGACGAAAGCAAAGATGTTGAGACAGCAAGTTGCAAGGGTAATTGCTAAATCACTCCCCAAGATTGCACAGCCAGGGAATGCTCCTTCTGCCACGAGCGGGAGCACCCACCCCACCAGCCTCAGCGCATCCCGCTTGCCCCAGGGCTTTGGTGGCCTTTCTGATGGCACCAGCGCTGCAGCTGAACCAGACACACTTCACCTGAACCAGACATGGTGACGTGCTTTGCCCGGGTATTGCTACTGCACCGTCCTTTGGTTGAGGTCACGCACAGCGGCACACAGAATTGGTGCAGGCAGCGCTTTGCATGAACACATACTTTAAGGGCAGGAAGAGCTATAGCTGGGGAAAAACTCCAAACAGGTTAAGCCAAAGGGGAGAGCAGGAACCCTTGCAGCTGCCTTCAGGTGTGTGTGGTGGGATGTGCCCCCTGTTCTGAGCAAGCACCTCGGCTCGCTCTGTCGTGTAAGGTCTCTCTTACGGGTGCTTGTCACCCTGCACAGGCTGTTTCAATGTCTACGTGGTTAAATTGGGTTAAATACCTGCAAAGTAGCTGGGGTGAAACTCACCTGTAGTGTTTCTGAAAGGGGGAGGAAGGGAAGAAAGGAGGTGGGCACATCTCACACCATACTGTTCCCCAAAATTAGTCCCTTAAGGACAAAATAAGGAATTGTGCTCTGAAAACATAATGCAGGAGCAGAGCTATCTGTGAGGAGAAGATACTCGAGGCAGCCATGGCAAGGCCCCTGTCCCTTGAAACAGCCCTGTGGTCCCGGTCTCCTGCTGGGGGGACATGGCTGGCTCTGGATGAGATCTGCCCCATTGCTGTGGGGGACAGCCACCTCCCCAAAGGCAACATAAGTTCCAATGTCTCATCACTGCTTTTTCATGCATTTAAGACCTTAGGTCTTAGTCCTCTATATGTTTTTTTCAGACCATGCCACCAAGTTTGGGGTTGGACAAGAGGGTACTTTCTTCTATGACAGATGAAGAGCCAGCAGCCCACCAGCTCCTAAGAGCCAGCACCTCTGAACACTGCCTGGCCACCACCTCCTTCCCCAGCGGGATGCCAGGTCCGAACCAGCCCTGTCCCTCCAGTGGGTGCCTTCCTTACTACAGGACAGAGGGAGGGCTCTGCACTGGCCCAGCTCTGGGGGACAGGTTCTTCACCGGGACAGAAGGTTGGGAGAACAAGGAGGGAGGACAAGGGGAAGAAACAACTATTTGGAGTCTCAGTGCCAGCTGCCTGATGTGCTTGAGAAGAAAGCAGGGGGGTTGTCTTTGTCAGTGAAAGACTGAGTCAATGCAGGCATGAATGAGAAGCTCTTTAAACCTACAACAAGAAAATCTGCATAAATATGGAGTAAAAATCCACCTCACTTCAAATAAAACGAGAAGAGAACCCAGACTGCGTAATGACAGCAGAAAGCAGCAGAGAGGGAAATGACTGATCTGGGGGAATCCAGGTAAACTTGCTCTATAAAACATCCCGAAGGAGGAGGGTGAGGAAGAGAACTGTGTTTTTCTGCAGGTAATCCCAAAGGCTAGATGCTCACTTGAGGGATGTGCAGCTACGGGGAAAGCCCAATGGGAAAAGAGTAAGAATTATTTAAATCCTAGCTGCTTGGAGGAATTAAGCAGAGACATAATTTCCAGTAGGGTTTGGGAAATACATTTCCTCTCCCTTTCACTACAATCCTTCCATTGTATTAATGGCATCTGCTAGGCCTGGTTACAGTGCACAACAGCCATACACTGGAGAAAAAAAATATTATTTAAATTCTTTGTCAGTAAATTTTTTTGAACACATTTCCATTATGTCTGTCTTCGTTTCACTTGCACAGTCAGTAATGAAAATAGCCCTGATTACTTTAATATGTGCAGCTATGAGCTTCTAATAAAACATCAGTTTTGACTCTGGAAAACTGAGCAACAGCATCCAGGAACAACTTGGCTTTGATGAATCTGGACCGATTTACACCAGATAAGGATCTGACCAAAAAAAAAGGTCAGCTTGGTGTTTTCTTTGCAATTGTGAAATCTTGCAGCATACTCTCCTTACTGCTAACTATGTCACCTCTCTGAGATGCCACACAAGTTGATGAAACACGGCTCTTTCCCATTCCTGCTCTGTGTGTGGACAATTTCTGGTCAAAATGGATGTGTTTACCCCAACCAGTCAGTTAATCTTTGAGTGCTTCTGTAATGATTACACATGGGTATTGACAGCCTGCACCTAACCATACCAGCACTAGCTATTTTCTCTTAGTGATCGAAGAAGCAAAATGCATCACATTTAGTAATTTTACATCTCCATAGTTAGACCAGTTTCCCTGGGAGTAAGCATGACACTGAGACCAGGAAGGCTACAGCCATGTAAGGTACATAATTATTTTGGTAATTTCTGGTCACGCTGCACTGGCAGGGAAGGGCTTTTAGCTGGATGCTGGGACCAGCAGAGGACAGGAATTTCGATCCCGGTCTTTCCACTAGGGACTGCTCGGGATGAAGTGAAGCATCACCTCTGTTTCAAGGAACCTGGGGTCAGCCAAACTGAAGAAAATTCATCCCGATGTCCATGCACAGCTGCCCTGGCTGGAAATAGGAACATGACTAGAGCAGCCGGAGTGCCCCCTGCATCCCCGCACCCTTGTGGGCACCTCAGTATCATTCTGGCAGCTTCTCACTAAAAACCAAGATGAATCAGACTCTGGATGAACCAGGTCAGGCTGTCTGAAATGGCTTCTGGTTTTAAGCACAAAGAAGGCCTGCGTCTTGGGCACGTTGAAAGAAAGCCATGCAAAATACAGTGAGATTATCCAAACTCAAGGGATCAGGCAGAGGAGGGAGGGAGTTCTGTCTGAAAAGCAGGTGTGATTCGTTCTGAGAATATTAAATTCAGCATTTCCATAAATTTGGCATATTAAAATAGTTTAAACTACATAGCATCAAATCCACAAGTCTGCCTGACTTCCACTAGATAGAAATTAGCTGCCTTCTATTGGCTGTACTTGATAATTTATGGGAACAACGAACATCAGAAATCAAGGAATTGGGAGATGAGAATATTACAAGCTTTACCCTTATGGATCAGAAAAGCCTAATTTTAATCAAAAGCTGGCAAATATCGTATCATATGTTGCCATCTGGAAATTGGAGCTGAACAAACCTCATGATTTTAATATATTTTCCATACAGCCTTGCTCAGAGGTAGAAAGGAAAGGATGGAGGGCAATGTTGGAAGCTTCTGTGTTTCTCTCAGAGGCTTATGCTGCTTTATTACTTTTCCACATAGTTAACATCCTGTACACAGACAGCAAATGATTTTTCTCAAACTGCTCCATAGATCAGGTTGCTACCTTATAGGGGACATCATGTACCTTTACCCCAGGAGAGGTCCTAGTCAACTGGAAACAACAAATAGTTCAGTTCAGCCTCGTATACTGATAATGTATCTCCTTTCATCTCTTCATTTGAAAAATTCATGATTATTGCTCTAAACCCTTAGTAGTTCAGTACTAGTGGTCCTCTGGAGTTTGAAAAACAATCTGCAATTACTTTGATGCATGCTGTGTAGTCTTCATTGATCCCATTTAAGCTTTTAATCTCCTGAATTCACAAACTTAATTCATAAAACAAAACAAACAAACCACAGCAGAAGATGCCTTCTGATAACAAAAGTGGTGATGACCATCACTGTCTTTGGGGATTTCTTATAACTCAGGTTCTTCTTTCTCAAGAGCTGATGTTAGATTTCATTTGGAAAGGGGGGAAAGGGCTTAGTCACAGTATTTGTTCATCTGTGTACCCCTAGGGAAAAACCTACTTCAAAGTCAATAAAAAGACTCACACAGACATTGCAGGGCATGGAATGTGTCTCTGAGATCAGGTACAAGAGGCCTTCTTTACTAAAACACTGTGGGCCTTTGAGATCTAGACGTAAAGCTTCCTAAAATCAGTAAGACACCCCCCCCCCCCCCCAGCCTCAGCAAGGTGGGGCTGGGCCTCCAGCCGCCCCCTCTGGTGCAGAGCAGCAGGCTGGAACGTTCCCTTGGCAAACCTGAACTCCACCACATGCTGTTTTAGGGAGAAAATTAGCTCACCGATGTTTAACTCTATTGCTATGCATCCTGCCCCAAGGACTGTGATTAGCTAAGCTCTCCTTCCTCTCCAAAATCCCGACTACGTCGACGTATATGACTTAATAACTTTACTTTGAACTCTGTTAGAAATGAAGCTATTGGCAAGTAGCACTTATCACAGCGGAGCAGAACCCAGCATTAAACAAAGAAGCTTAAACAGGTCTCTTCCCAACGATGTGACAGGGAGGAATGGAAGCGATTCATTAATATGGAACAACCTGGCTTCCATTCAGAACTGTATTTATGGTGAGTGATTAGAGAATACCTCGAACATACACCTCCCATACAAAAACCAGCACACACACATCACCGGGTGAGCCCAGTGATGGTGGAACCACAGAGCCCTCCTGCTGAGACAGTCTAATCCAGGCTTCTTTGCTTTGCAAATGCAATTTACGAACCACAGCAGATCTTAGGAACTGTGTTTTGCAGAACAGGGATCGGCTGAAGGTAGTGCCTGCAGGCTGTGCTGAATGCTAAGCATCGGGGGGAATAAATGGAAATACAAAGGGATGAAGCAGTGAGGGATGCAAGCTCCACTGCTCCACATGGAAGCTGGTGCATCAGGAGGGGAAGCAGCTGTGCTTCGCGTCACACCTGGACCCTCAGATTTGATTAGCCTATCATGACACAGAGATGCATTCCTGTATCTATCTAGAGCTATATCTTAATCCTCACCAGAAGGAGTGTGCGTGGAACCCGAGTGAGGCATCTGCCCAGAGCGACTGTTCCCCAGCACACAATGAGGAAAGCTGCGCTGGGATGGAGGCGCAGGCTGGACCTGCCCGTAATCCTTCTGGGCTAACGACACAGATGGGAACGGATGGCGAAAAAGCCAATAGCCCACTGACCTACATAATGCCCCATAAATCTCCCTGTCCCTGCCCCAGCGCTACCAGTTCTCATTAACTCCCTCCAGGCTCCCAGGCTGCTGGGGGCACTTTCGCCTTTCCCAGGGAGGCAGGCTGATGGGATCTGCAGGTGTGGGTAAGGCAGAAAGGCCAGCACCTGGTCCAAGTTATGTAGCCTTTATCTTGACTTCTGCAGTGATCGTTAGCCTCTCACACATGGAAAAACGGCATGTGCTATGTGTTTTAGTTAGCAGTCTTTTATCGAGGCTGGTGTCCTTGGGCTAGTTTCTGCTACTGGTAAATATAAATGGAGAAATGAATTCCCCAGGACAGCCTTACAACAGGATCACCTGAGTTGTGGGAGTCCTCCAAGTTAATGTTATAATAAATATATATATTGTGCAGGGGAATGAGTGTGTTTCTGCTTTTCTGAGCACCTCCCTCCTGTGCAGGGTGTTCTCGTGCATCAGTTACTGCCTGGGGCGCAGCAACCCGCGTGGCAATTGCCTGTGGTCTGGGGTGAAACCGGGGCACCTTCTTGTGTTATTAGCTGGGAAGAAAAAAATAATGCCAAAGATGAGAGGTGGCACAAAACTGATTCTGTTGCAGTTGCACCAAGGAGCAAGCACACTCCACGGTGGCTAGGGCTGAGCAAAATTATCAAGTCAAAGCAGCTAAAATGGGAAATCTTGATGGAGCAAGATCTGAATGCAATGCAAAGGGAGTGTGGCTGGGAGCGAGGAGTTAAGCTTGCCTGGCTGGACAAAAGGCTGTGAAAACTGAAAACGGACACCAACCTGGTTGGGAAGCCCGAGGACAGGACGCAGTGGCCTCTCTTTCCCACTCGAAAGCTCTGCAATGGCTGAGACATCAAAACCCCCAACACAATATAAACCTGAACAATAGGGCTCTGACAGCTGCAGAGCGTTTGAACAACGTGTCAGATGGGAAAGTTTGTAAAATCTTCTACATCCCACCGGAGCATGGGAGTTGCAGCTTTTCCTGGTTTCTCTGACTGTATTTTCCCTGGACAGCAGAGTTCCCGTCAGCGTGTGGGGTGAGCGTGGGTCCTGTCTGCAGAGACGAGAGCAGAGGGAATCACCCCGGCAATGCTGAGACAGTGGCTGCGGTGCCACTTGCTTCGACCAGAGGCCGTGCCCCTGTCCCACCACATCGTCCCAGGGACCCGGCGCACACCCACAGCCACCACACTTTGCGTTTGCTCCCTAAATCCATCTCCTCCTGCAGAAGCCTGCTTATTGCTTCCTTTGAAGACCTCATTTTCTTACAGCATCCTCACGAATGTGTGTGCTAGGTCAAGGTGACGGTAACTCACTCCAAGCAGCTGCCCCGTTAGCACCTGATGCTGGATAATAATAATGATTAATGAATCTTAATCTTTCTGTCACAATTCTCTTTCATTAATATTTATATCTGGCAGATGTACCCCCAAGGGGGAACTTGAGTTGCTAAGTATTAGTCTGCTATGTACAGCTGGTATTTTCTGCAGCAACTTTGAGGATATTCTTCTAAACAGCGTATTATGTGCAATTTTATTTTCAACTCATTGTTAATGCTGTCACGTGTTGGCTTAGAGAAGAATGTTTATTTTAGGCCCCCTCATCTGATGAAGTAAAAAAACCAACAACCAACCTTAATACCAATATTCTTAGGAAAGAGGTTCTGATGTAAAAGAATGATTACATGCTTAAACAACTGGCATTATCACAGAGGTCAAGCTCAGCTATGGATACACCACTGAGCCTCCTAATTAGAACACGGTGTAATTTAAGGCATCTTTAGCAGCCAGTGATTTTAAATGTGTGCCATTTTCCAGTTAGACTTATGTGTTCAGCTGCTAAAAAAAAGAGTCTTGTGCAGCACTTTCGGAAGAATAAACATTCAATTAAATGATCTAGTCGAGTCCTTATGATTGGGCTGAAGTCTGTTTATAACTAATTCATAATATAGCATCATTAGCCAAATGATTAATTGCTAATTACTCTATGAAAACAAATTAATCACTGTGCTTCCCAAACCACAATCCTCTCTCTACACCATTGCAAACCATTTGGCTCTGGTCTATGATTGCCTTGATTTATTTCTAGTTATCCATCTAAGCCCTAGCTATTAAATTCAGAGGAATCTCCTCCCCGCTCTCAGCAATGCGCTGTCAGCTGCAGCAATAGGCAGCATGAAAAACATTTTCCATTTTTAAAATATTTTATTACCCTCCTCAGCCATGCCTGAACCCTGGCTGGCTGGATGTGATTTCTTTGATTGTGCTTTCACTTGAAAGTAGGAACATGAATCTTACAACTACGTTCATGTAAAGACTAAGAAAATCAGCAGATGAGGATGTAAAATACGGTCAGCCTTTGTGCCTGAAGCATTCCTCAGCCTGCAACGACTTCAACCTTAGAGTCATGCTTTCCGAAAGAAGTTGTTAAACCAGGTGGGCCCAGAGAAAGCATGAACAGGTTGTATGTAAAAATAAAAATAGTTGTGTGCATAGTTGTGAGTTTTCTTCAGGAAGCGATGGAAATGCCCTAGCACCTGGGAAAACGAGGATCTCGAGACTCGAGTCCTATGGAGACGCACCCTGCCGGTCCCACGCTGAGCTTGTGGTCCCTAAAAAGCACCGTGCTGGCTTCTGACCCACGGCCACAAGAAGATAATGAGATTGTATGATTATATATGTAAGATCCTATATATAAGATTCAGATATACAGCCATGAGAGATTAACCACAAAGCACAGCTGGCACATCACTGCTGTCTGGTGGGTAATTTGCCAAATAGCCCCCAATTGACCCAAATCAGATCTACCTGAAGCCCCATGACAACGAATCAGATTTGTTGTCTATCAATTATTTGTTGTCTATCAACAAATATCATCAATTTGTTCCAGCTTTTTAGGAAAAAACTGTGAAGTTGATTGTTGTAGCAGCTAGAAATTGGGCACAAAAGCCCTCTCTCTGGGTGATGGCACTACCATAGCACTTCACCGGGTGATTTTTATTAGAAAGGAAGCTGACATTGCTAGTGACAGAAGACATTGCCTTCTTCATGCTGTAGGTATGATTCATAGCAGCTTTAGTATTTTAACAGAGTAAGTAGCTTCAGTGGTGTGCTAGAAATAAGGGTCGAACCTGTTTTTCAGCTTGGATACCCCATGGACCCTGTGTCGATTGCCAGATTGCTTCCTGGATGAGAGCGTGACTCGGCCATCAAACATTTTTACTCTTTGTATTCAGCTTTATGTACCCAAAGCTGCTCCTGATGGGGTGCAGATGTTTCTCAGACTGAGTTATCACAGAAAACAGACAGGAGAAGGAACTACTGAAAACTCCAGAGGAGCTGAAGCACTCTTGAATCACCAGCAAGGAAATAGTTGGGTAAAAAAACCACAAATTACTTTTTTTTTTCTTCTTCTTCTTTTTTTTTTTTTTTTTTTTTTCCTAGCAATCACTGCTGCTGTCTCATGGGGGAGAGAGGGGACAGAGATGAGAATGATCCTTCTTACGGACCATCAAGAAATTCTGAAGTTTAATGAACCATAAAAACACATAGAAGGGAAAGGAAAGGAGACAGCCCAGGCTGCAGGTCCATGCTGGAGGTGAGCTGGCAGGGAGCAGCAGCAGCTCAGGTTCCTCAATCCTGGCCCCAGCATGTGTGTGTGCTAACAGCACTAACACTGCTAATTGCATAAATTGCACCAGCTGTGTGACTTTGGGGCTCGCAGCAAGCAGCCACAGTGCTACCTGCTCCAGGTATTTCCCTCTGTGCTCCCCAGAGCCTTCGCTGCTGGAGCCGGGATAGCTGAGGAGTGAAGGGGATGAAGTCAAAGCACATCGGGACACGGTGCCTACAGGTGCAGCTCTGAGGTTTGGGTCACACAGACTAAAGAAAACACTGTGCAGCAGCAAGCAGCCATGGGGTAAGAAAACAAGCTGAAAATTTCTGTTTGCCTTCACATGCACCATAGTTCTGGAATGTTTTTTTATATATTTTTCACTGTTTTTCCACTGAGCAGCAGCAGTGGATGGAGTGGGATGATCTTGGGATAACTGGGGAACTAGTCTTCTGATGTTTCCTTTAAGTCCCTCGCTGGGAACGTTTTTCTCCCTCTTACCTTCCTTCTCTGCCTTTTTGCAATCAAACTGCCAAGGTTTGAGAGGCAGGACTTGAGGGATGCTGAGGCTGGAAATAGGAGCTTTCTGCCTCCTCCCCACACAGCCCCAGCCTGCCCTGATTCTCCAGTGTCTATTCCTCCTCCCATCCTCACGCAACAGCAATAACAAAAATGCAGTCAGCTTTGGACTGACTCCTCTGACACTACTCTTCCTGATAGGTATAGGCAGAAAGCCAGAGAAATAATCCTGGAACTAGTCTTTAAAAAAACCCAGAACCCCCCCAGAAAACTCCACAGGGAACCTAAGAAGGTAACAATATTCTATATGTAAAAACATCACTGTCCCAACTCAAAAGGGCGCCCTTGGCCCCTTCAGATGAGTCTGTAGGCTGCATCTGCTAGCTGGCACCTGCGTGTACTCAGTGTACGGAAAAGAATTGCATAGGTGGTAGCCAAATGCTGAAAATCATGGTCCTCAAGGTGGTCTGCATCAGAGCAGAGGCATGCGAGAGCTGGAGCGGCAAGATTAGAGGAAACCCAAGAGCAACCAGAAGCAAAACCATGGAAGGATTTTTAAGAGAAGAAAACAGCTTGTTAAACCATCGCCTAGCTGATGATGAGCAAGGCATGTGCATTTGATGCTGAAATGAAATGGATTTAAAAGCCATCTTCAAAAAATGATCTCAGCTGCTGAGCACTGTGAAAGCTCCTCCAAGATGTCTAGTGGCTGGAGAGGGCTCACGGCCCCCACCACCACCCACCACCCGCATCCATGTCCTCATCCCTGCCCTGACCTGGTGCCCCCTGCAAGCGTGGCAGTGAAACCTCCAGTGTGCTCTCAGCCCGGCAGCGATCTCCTCCAAATTAGGCAAAATCAAAGGAAAGGGCACAAGGCAGCGTTTGGTGGTGGGTGCACAGCCTGGTTTTATCATTACTTAGGGCAAGAAGCTGCCTTTGAAAACAGAAAATAAAGCTTTGGGTCATACCAAAGGAGTGATATACTTTTTACTGCCTCCTGAGATGTGATGCTGCAGGAGAACTCCAGCCTTCAGCCACGAGGATAGGACTGACATGTGCCTGGGTGGCTCCCCACAAACCAACCCATCACTTTCAGATTGGTAAAATAAATAACAACTGCTGTTCTCATCGCTAATGAAATTCAAACGTTGGGAAGGGACAAGGATCCTTAGGACAGTGATAAAGGACTATTTTTATACTTCAGCAGAGCAGGGAGGCCAAGCTGTGGTTTCCTCATCAGCAGATTAAAAAGAAATACAGACATACAGCCTCCCCCACCAGCAAAGAAAACACAACCTGTGTGAAGCTCACTGATCCTTTCTGCCCTGCTCCAAGCAATTAGCCTGGTCTCACCAAACTCCCTTTGCTGGCTTTGTCCTCCGCAAACATGCCTGTCTGGGGACACCCAGGGCATGCTGAAACCCAGCAGGGACTTGAAAGATTCCTCTACGCCCAGTAGCAAACCCAAGAACAATGTTTTTTTGAAGATTTTTCCCAACTCAAAGCAGCTGGGTGGGATGTGCCAACAGGACCCAGCCTTTCTCTGTCATATTCAATGAAAGTCTTCAGGTGGGGTTGGAGCAGACAGGTCCGTGCAGAGCCTGACTTGACATCCTAAAAGTAACCCCCTTAAATATCTCCCTGAAGGCTCACCCAGCCTGCAGCGGGGTCTGTCCTGCTGCTCAGTCCTGGTTTCGGAGCGGGTGTACGCAGGTTAACAGCACCCTCTGCAGCCACCCCGGCCGCGAGAGCCGGGAAAACCAGCCTCGAGAAGCGTTTTAATCCATCTTGCCCTATAAATGGGGACCGTTATTCTGGCTTCTCGTTAACTGAAGAGAAACTTGCAGTTGTGCTATCAGCTTGATGTGAAGTCGCTCATCCCTCCCCGGCAGATCCAGGCTTCAGGAGGGTGGCAGCCGTGGCGAGCGGGCGATGTGGCTGTGGCCAGCCAGGCCACCGACCGTGACCGCTGCGTCCTGGGGCCAGGTCAGCGCCCGCAGCGCCCACTCCCATCCAGCCACGCTCGAATACCTTTAATTTCTTGTTGGTAGTGCCTGCTTTGAAACAAAATGAGAAAAATATTCCAGGTCATCACAAGCAAATAAAGCATTGTTTTGCAGAATGTAGGGGAATACATTATGTAAAAACTCTCAAAGAGTAAGATTTCTCTATGTGTTGCAATTTAGTATTCAAGCAATTTTGTAAGATTGTACTGTATAGGGCTGGAAAAATGTGTAGCTGTTAGGCTAAAAAGAGACTCTCCCTTAGCGGAATGACTACAACACTAATTTCTCAGCCCCGGTGCCTTCGGAGGGCGGTGTGTGTTTCTGATAGAGACTGATGCACCCAAGCACCGTCTGGGGAGCTGATGGGGGAACAAGGCAGAGGTCTGTGGAGGGAGGGTAGGCATGGCGACTGCCCGAAAAACACCAGCAAAAGACATTTTTAGCCTGGGCAGTTTATCATGTTTCCTTTTGGTGGCACTGTCTGCCCAAATATTATCAAATCTTCAGCGGCTGTTAGGTGGAAATCCTTCCTTGGGCGTCTGGCTTCTTCCAGGGACAGAAATGTGACTCTTGCTGCTGGGGGAAATATATTGCAGCAAATTGTTTCTGTTGCTTCGACAGATTTTGGAGGAAAGGTGTTGATCTACACCATTAAGTTATTAGTCAGCATTGCAGCAGCAATAAATATCCACTGGGTAAACGCTGCTCCAGGCTGCAGCTGAAGTTTTGGTGTGTAACTTCCCATCGGTGTGACCACTACCAAAAGGGACTCTGAAATGACAGCAAGGCTGCACAGTCATGAGCCACTTAGAAAAATAACACATTTTGAGGAACAAGCATTTCCATAAGCTTTGGATGGATCCCGCAAAATTGATGGACTACATCTGGGCTCTGAATGGTGTACCTCTAGAGGGAAAAGCATCCACACAAAGCCCCGGCCCCTGCTAGAAGGCCCATCAGCCTGACCTATGTGGAGCCCAGCATGGGGAGACGAGTGCTGAGACAGCCCCGTGTCCCATGGCAGCACCAAAACCCAGCACCAGATGCTGGTGTGCAGGAAGGTGACCCTTCATGGCACTCAGGCTGTTGAGACCCAACTACCTGGTCGCCAGTGTGACTGTGTCTGATGAGCAATTGGATTTGCCAGCATTACGTTGACTTTATTTTTTTCTTTGAAATACGCGTTACAGCTTCATTCTGTTAAAGCCCAGCAGAAGACCTGGCTCTTTGCTCCAGCGTGTTTGCTTTCCCTGGTTATCCAAGCAGCTGGAGATGGGTAGCTCTTAATCCCACAGCCTCTCACTGAGCACTAAGGCAGGTCCCACACGTGTCCGAGGGAAAGGCGGTAGTGTTTGAGGTGCTTCTCATCTTTAATAGCTGGTAGAGCCAAGATGCTCAAGGAGCATCCAGCCCCAGCTAAAGCTGCGGTGTTCTTCCCTGCCTTACTGGCCTTTGAGGAGCCTCCAGAGGGACCTTCTATGTGTCCTGATTTATAAGGTTAGGCAATTGTCATGAAAAAGTTTGCAAAGGGTGGATTTCTGGCTCAGATAACTGCCAGGATTTCTTCAGCATACCCAAGATTCCCCTTTTAATTTTCCAGTTTTCACTGCTGATTTTTCATATCCGAGCCCTTCTCAGCTGCTGTCTTGATTTTTCCTTTCACCAGCACTGATGCTGCGGGTCCTGCCAGCAAGGATGAACGCAAATTCTTCCTATAGGCTCCACAGTGAATTAATGGAGCTTAAACAGGACATTGTGAGCAGGGAATCAGTGGGACTGAACACAAACAAAGGATTCTTCTCCATTAACACAAATGAGAAACCGTCTGACTGTGCTTGTTTAACCAAACTGTTGCCAACAAAGAAGTGGTGTTTGCTTCTCTCATGTAAATTTTCCTGCAGCTTTCAAGCACTCTGCTTAGTATTTGCAACTTCGAAGATCTCACTTCGACCCTCTTGTTTGCCATTCTTCTTCCCAATGTTATTGATTGCAGAGATGTCTCCACGCAAATATGAGTGTTCACCTTGTAAAATTAGCCTGCTCCTCTTTCCCTGATGACGAGCTTCTACCCCAGCCCAGCTGGGCTTGGCAACCTAACAAAATCCTAAAAATAATAATAATAAAAAAAAAAATAGAAAAAAGGGTGGAAAGATGTTTGGAGGGGCAAACACGGAGGAAACTATTGAGCTGAAGACAATCCTACACACTCAAAACCCCATTCAAACTACATTTTAGGACTAAATACTTAAATTACAATTACTGAGATTTTCAAGGCAATTTACAAAAGCCAAGGTCCAAATTTGTATTTCTAGGCAGTTAGATATCCAGCTTCCACAAGCTGAAAAGAATGATTTATTGTAATTTTCAATTGCCAGTGGGGTTTGCGTGAGGAGCTGTGCTTTCATGTGCTGCTATTACAGATGTGGTATTTAGCATATGCATATAAGTAGGAGGGGTTTGATCACATGAAGCTGGAGACCAAACAGAACTGACCTCATCTGGTGAGTCTCTGTCTGGTGTCTGACTTGATACAAGTCCTGAAAGCCAAGAATGGGAATAATTTTACCTAAATGTAGATTTCTGTAGTGGAAACATGTACATCTGAGCTTAGGTTCCCACTGGATCCCAAGCCACAGCTCAACTTCGATGCCCAAGGGTGCTGAGATGACCAGCTCAGGCAGACAACTGCAGAAGGGAAGCGTGACGTTCAAAGAGACAAGTCCTGTCTCAAATATTGAGAAGATTCCTCCCCACCACCATCCCTTTCTCCAGGACCTTCTCACGTCTTGTCCCTGCAGACCTGTGCCCTGCCTCCTGCCTCCACCTCCCCTTCTGCTCCCCTTTGCTTCTGCTCCTGCCCACCCTCATGGACCCTGCTTTGGCTCCAGTCCTCCCAGCTCCCCTCCACCCTTGGAGAGGGCAGGACAACCGTTACAGCTGACAAACACCTCTTAGGGCTACACACACCTTTCAAAGTTTTTTCCATGTTTCTACTGTTGTTTTCCAATAAAAGCTGGCTAAGGCTTAGGTTTTCTCATTCATGTGTTTGACCAAAATTGCTCAATTTTCTGCTTGAAACATTAACCGTTGTCGAAGAAATGAAAATATAGAGAGCATGGCAAACTTCCAAGGGCGTTTTATGAGGACCTTTGTCCATCAGGAGGTCACTGTCAGGGTCATACTTGGAGCATTTTGGGGTTTAGAAAGAGAGTGTGAGCAGCCTGGGCAGGGCTTTGCCTTTCAACCACAGGTGGGTCGGAGGGCAGCAAATGCAGGATCTTTCCTGCAGCTATTTGTGGTGCAAGTACTTTGGAGTGGCTGTTGCAGATGCTTGCCTGATGGAGCATGAAGCTCCCTGAGCTTGCATCTTGCTTGTAGCCTCCAGAGACATTCCTGTCTCTAACCTTGGAGAAAACCTCCTCCCTGCTCAACCACTTTCCACATGCCCCAGTTCCCTCTGGGAGAGTGTGGAGGGTCTGATGTGTAGGAGAGCAGGTCACAGGAGTCAATGTTTCCTGGAGAGATCTGGGAAAGTATTTTTCCCGGGACTGTCACGTTGCTATTGCAGGCAGCACAGCTTGTGCTGTTGAATTCTGATCTGGTTGAACATCAACCTGTCCCTTGATCTCCTCTTTGGCAGCTCTCTCTCTCCTCTCCCTGTAACGACATTAATGTAATGGTGGTGCTGGTGAAGGTGTCCCTTTGACCATGAAATGTGTTGGGTCCGAGTTGAGCGCTGGGAGCTGGCGGCTGTTGATGATACAGTCAAAGCTTGGAAAGTTGTTCATGCCTTTGAGCAAAGTGCTCCACTTAGGCTCATTAGCAGTATAACCACACGTTGCCCTCCCAGCTGCCTCTGCCAGGGAAACTTCCTGCTCTTTCAAGGTCTTATCAATAGCTGCTGTGTCGAAAATGAACCCGGGGGATGGGAGCAGGGAGCATGAGTCACAGCTGGCTGTCTCCTCCTGACAGGAGGCAGAAAAGTGCCTTTTCTTCCATACTGTAACCGCCTGCTGCAGCCTTGCTCTGCTTTCAGCTTCAAGCATGTCCGTACTGAGCTGGCTCCTCTCAGCCAAAACCTCTGTGGCTTGCAGGAGGGTCAGCCTTGCCTGGGTGGGAGTGTGGCTACAGCTCACCAGGCTCCAGGTGCTGCTGCTTCTCCTGCTCTTCAGAAACTGGCAGAGGAAGACCTCGGTACACTGGAGAGGGCTGTTCATGGCCCTCAGGTGAAGTTGGACGGTGCTAGGAGCCGCTTGCGGAACTTGCCCTGACTGCTGGCTGGTACTCAGCCTGGCTGTGATCTAGGGGGACATGTTGGATGTAACTTGGAAATCTCCTGGCTGAGAGCAGCCTGTCCCAGGAGATCAGCTCCAGCATTGTGCAATTGCATCAGCCGAGTCCTGCCTGTAGGTCTGGAGACATATCTTCTTATGGGACATCAGCTACTCCAGGCATTTGTTAGGGGTGTTTGCTGTATAAGCATATGGGTGCGTGAGCAAATGGGTGATGAAAAGACCAAAGGATTCCCCTCACTGCCTAATTCTTCCTGGAACACTATTCCTCCAGTAAAACCCACCCAGGTCCTGGGCAAGGAAGGGCAGAGAAGAGCTTGGCAGCTGTTCACAGTGGGGCTCTCCATGCTCGTTTCTGGTGTCTTCGTAGTCCCTAATCCATCTTCCACGCACATGCCTGCAGAGAAAGCTCTCATGTTTTTCTAGCCACAGAAATGAGCTTTTTCAGTAGTTCTTGGGGGGCATAACTATTTCTGCTGTGTGGCCCCTGATATGTCTTCCCGCTGCCTGGATCTGTCTGATTGCCATAGCCTGTGACATTGCCCTTCTATCACTGCTCGTGCATTGCCGCAGGGTGTTGGTGTACACTGCCTCCCAACTTACTGGCCTCTGCTCACGGGACTCAGCCCTCAAAGAGACACCAAGCGTTGGACCCTGACAACTAGTGACTGGTAGCAGCAGCAAGGTTTAATGTTGGTTTACTTCTATCTTGCCCAGCAGCTTAAGCCATTATGTGTTATTAATAGGTTAATATTTAAAGGGAATTTATCCTTGTGCCAACTGTATTTCCAGTGAAATGCATCCTAGCCCAGAAATCTTTTACAGCTGGACAAGAAATTTATAAACCCTTTTCATCTCTCGCATACTCTGTCCCTGCTGAGTCATTTTGTTAATTCCCAAAGCAGTTAAGTGTGAATCTACCATGAGCTACAGAGTCTGCCCCAGTCCCCACACTGCAGTGCTCCCACAGAGGAAATATACGGCTCCTGGTAAGGTGGTGGGACATCGCTTCCCTTTTATCGGTAGCATTATAAACCTGCTGTGGGAAGAATGTAAGCTGGTCAAAAGAGTGTGGTGTAGTGCAAAACAGTGGGGTTGTGGTTGAAGAGGAAGCAGACTCAAGAGTGTTCAGGATAACACAATCTCCCTGTTCCCCCTCTTGGCAGGAGGAAGACGATTCCTCATTCCTAATTGAAACCACACTCATCTCCCTCTGACCAGTACTTCTTGTGAGTGGCTACAAGCCCAGGCTGGGATGCAGAGCAGCGGAGAGGATGGGTCCCTTCCCAGTTCTCCCTGTGGCACTGCTGCCTGCTGTCAGCACAAGGAGCTCCTTCGGCAGCCGGGGGATGGGGGTCTGTGTGCAGGGCTTGGTGACACTGCTGGCTGAAGAGAAGAGCCACCAGCTTCTCAGCCCATGGGCATGGCTTGGCAGCAAGCTGGAAGGTCTTTCTGAGTGCAAAGACACCCCTGCTAGTGCTGCTGCCCGAAGCAGGGGAGTTCTCCCTTGCTTTGATGGGTCCCAGTTCACTCCAGTATAACAGCAGCACGGCAAAGAGCCTGCAGCCAGCCCAGCAGCGGCACAGGCTCACTTGTGCAGAACCATGAGGTGCTGCAGCCTCTGTGGAAGTGCCTCATCTACTCACAAACCATAGCCGATGGGACAAACTCACTTTTTGAGTTGCAGCCACTTCACTTTAGGGGCAAACACAACCTCACAAACCACAGAGGAGCAGGGCACGGAGGCGCCCAACTGTATATTAATATAGATATTAACCACTCCAAGCTTGTGCACAGGTCTCTGCCCGCCCTGGGGCTGGTTGATAGGTTTGTGGGCGCTGCTAACAGCAGCTGATAGCAAGAGCTGTTGGTGTCCTGCACCCTGTGTCCACCCTGCAAGGGCACCCCAGGTCACCTGCTGTGCCCATCCTAGCTTCTCTACCTTCCTCTTCTAGGCTAGGAGCTGTTTGCAGTGAAGTCTCCGTAACATTTGGCTTCGACCACCAAGACCATTTCCAGTATTCTCCCCGAGTTAGCAGATGTTCTGAATCTGGCATGGAATCGTGTACTCGCAGTAAAAGAGTATTCATATGATTAATGAATAATTACCTCATTCAGCCAGCTTTTCTTCTGGCTTCGCAAGAAAATACGCATGAGACATGAAGACTTTTTCTGTATTACTGTAAATATGGAATCACATTTCTTCTAAAAAGAAAAAAGCAAATTAATTTGAGAAAACAACTGGCAAATTTCCACAGTGCCTGTGCACACATATTGTCTCCAAGATTTATCCAGGACCACAGCCCCCCTGAAACCCACTCTGCAGCATTAAAGACCTGCTGCTTGAGGAAAACCCTCCTCATGGAGAACATGCATTGTTATACACATTGAAAAATCTAAAGTTTCAGGTGTAGATTAGCTGAGCTGATAACCGTGCTCCTAATATCACATTTCTATAAGCAATTTCTAGACAAAAGCTGCCTTCAGCCAACTTGGTGATAAGGTTTCTTGTGTGTATGTGCATGCACAAAAGGGGACATTGTTTTAAGGTCTTTTTGATTCATTTATTGATGGAAATTAGAATACTAATTATTTAAGTTAAAAATTAATAAATTAGATATCTATCTTTTCAGCCAGTATTTCAGTGTTCAGGATTTCTTGTTTATGAACTATCAACATTTTCTGTAGTTACCAGAATACGTAGACAAAATACATTTCAACAAACCCCAGTCTGGTATTCTGGGAAGGCAATGTAGCAAACCCGATACCAATCTTTTTAGAAAGCCTCCAAAACTGATCGAAGGAACTGCTGTCTGCAGACACCTGATCTCTGTAGAACAAAATTCACTTTGAGCTGCCCTACACAACAGCCAGATGAGACAGATGTATACATATGGTGGTGAAGGGCCAGCGCATCTTTTTGCAGAGCAAAGCCATGCCCCTGTAGCACAAAAGGACTTTTCTGATGGAGTTGGTGAGCACAAGGGTATCAGTGATCTGGTGAAGGGCCAGAAGGATGTCCTGCTGTTTGGTGGCTGGGGCCATTCAGGCTAAGGCATTAGATTTACTATTTGGAAGTGCCACACAGGTGGCATAACAGCCAGGCTAGGCTCAGAATCAGGTATTTACCATTTGAGAAAGAGAGCCCAGTCTTGAGTGTCAATCAGAAAAATATGTTAGGAATTGCCAGAAGAGGGTTTGAGATGAAAACAGAAAATATATTTACACTGCTGAGTGCCTGTTTTGTTCCTATCATTTGAGATTCTGGCTGCCCAGTTCAAAGACTTTAAAAAAAAACACAACACAACAAAAAAACAGACGAGAAGGGTGAAAAGGAATATCTTGCGTGAAAGGGGAAGGAAACAGAGCAGGGCTCTTGACTCTGGGAAAGACAGGAGTGCGGGAGCAGCAGGTAAGAGAGGGATAAGAAAATTGCCTGCCCCGCTCCTCCAACCCCGGCGTAAAGGGGAGCCCGGTCCGACCCCCGCTACCTGGCAGCCAGCCGTGCCCCTCGGTCCCCGCTGTCCCCCCCGCCCTCGCCGCAGCCCGGGCGGTGTCTCCCCGCCGCGGCGCCTTTAAGCCCCGGTGCGTGATGTCACTCGGGCCGGGAGACACGGGCGCGGGCGGCGGGGCTGCGCGGCCGGAGGGCGCCGCTTCGTGCAGGACCCCTGCCCAGAGGGGAGCCCCGCTCGGTGGGGACCCCTGCCCGGAGGGGACCGCTTCTTGGCGGGACCCTCCCCCCGGAGGGATCCCCCTGCTCGGTGGGGACCCCCTGCCCGGAGGGGACCGCTTCGCAGAGAGACCCCCTGCCCGGAGGGGTTCCCCTGCCCGGAGGGATTCCCCAGCCCAGCGGGGACCCCCGCTCAGTGAGGACCCTCAGCCCGGAGGGGACCCCTGCCCGGTGGGGACCCCCAACACGGAGGGGATCGCTGCCCAGTGGGGACCCCCAGCCGGGCGGGACGGGCTCGGCAGCGCAGCATGGGCAGCCTCCAGCTGCAGGACTTCGCGGCGGGCTGGGTGGGCGGTAAGTGATGCTGTGGGCTCGGGGTGGGGGGCACAGGAACGTGCGTGGGAATTAAATCCCGCGTGTCACCTGCGGTCTGTGCCCCCCGGCGTGTTCGTGTCAGCGGGTGCGCGCTTTGCTGCGCTTTGGCTCAGAAGTGCAGTTTACTCCGGTTTCCACGGGCGGGATACTTAAACTTTAAGTACCGGTACGCTTGATGCTGCTGCGCGCCCAGGGAAGTGGGGGCGGCTGCCAGAGCTCCCCCCACCTCCCACCCCCCCGGCCCCAGCCCCCTCCAGCTCTCCCTCCCTCACTCTCCCGGCAGGAATCACCGCCGGGCTCGGAGGCGAGCAGGAGGGGCTCGCCGTAGCCACCGCGGGGTCCCCCGGCCACGCACCCCCCCGGGAGAGGCACCGCCTGGCTGTGACCCCGCCGTCCCGCTACAGGCTAGTGGCCAGGCAGGGGTATCGATCCGGTCTGCTGAGAATGCTGATTGCGCACCCCGGGACAACAGCTAGCAGAAAGAAAAAGAAACGTGAGGATCCGCAGGGGGGGGCGGTGATGTGGCTTACAGCTGGCTGGGTGCCCGGGAGCGGCAGGACAGGGGGGCCACCGCAGACCCCAGGCTACCCCTCGCACCAGGCTGGGGAAGGGGCTGTGAGGTGACTGACGGGTCCTGGCCAGCCAGGTGAGGTTAATCGGTTAACTGACTCCCAAAAACCCCAGAACCTGTGCCAAAAGTGAGCAGCTGTTTTTTGGATCTCTGCAGCCTGCAGAGGCTGTGCAGCGCGCAGGCACTCCTCTGCCCCACTGCCCCTCCTGCTGCACACCCCGCGGGTGGGACAGCGTGGCCCAGTGGGTGGCAGCCACCATCGTGGCGTCAGTGGCCAGTTTTCATGCATAGCGCTGGACCACAGGGGGTCTCAGGTTAAGGTCCAGGAGGAGAGGGGACATTTTATAATACGTTTTTGAGTCAAGTCATAATGTGTTGACCAAGGACACGGTGCTCTTTTCAGTCCTAATTGACTACAAGTGAGAAATTTTATGTCACCTCTAAAGCACTTGGGGATACTGGTTTGCATGGAGACTTGCAGATGGAGCAGCAGCACAAATTACCCACCATCTCCACAAACACCCTAAAAACTGCCCGTGGTGTTTGCAGCAAACACACAAAACTGTATCTTGGCCACAGCACATGGGTTGCTCCTTCCTCCTGGAGAACGGGGAAAGCAAGCTGTGCTCTGCCTGGCCACAGGACCTCCTGGCAGTGAGCGGCGTGGGTAGGTGGGCAGGATGGGAAGGGGGCACGGGCCAGTTTCTCCCGGAGAGCCATGGGGAATGAGGCTGGATGTAGAGATCAATACAGAGCGGGATCCTCTTTACCTGAATCATCCCTGACAGCTACCTATATAAACTGCTCTTAAAACAGAAAAGGTGGGGGTTCACATGTCCCATCAGCAGTCAGCTCTAGGGCATCTCCATCTGAGCCAGGATAAAGCATTCCCTTGTAGCTAACCTGAATCTCACCATTTTGAGGCTAAAACGTTATATGGGCTTACAAGCACGCAATAGGGGTTGTTTGTGGACAGGACACACAAAGACAACACCTTCTCTTCTTGCTCAGATGCCTTTGAGATGTAAAGTTGATGGAGTCCAGGAGGGTGTTCAAGGAAAAATGTGCAAATGTTTCTGCCCAGCTTTTACCTCTTGTTAGAGAAAGGGCGCTGCGGGGAGCATTGCTCTGGCTTGGCCCAGTACCACTGTTCCTGTGGAAATCTCTCCTCCTCCCCTACAAACCCATCGCTCCCCATCACAAAAGCTTCCTCGATGTTTTGTGTAATACTTTGCTGTCATCCCCAGGAGCTGCCAGCGTGGTCGTGGGCCACCCCTTGGACACAATCAAGGTAAACCACTTTGAACTGTGCTCTGATGTCACCACCCAAAACCCCACTGATGGGGAGGTGGCCTCTCTTTAGAGATGACGCTTCAAAAGACCTTCACCTCCCCCGTCACCCCAAGGGGGAATTTAGCCAGGGCAGAAATGTTTTCATAGACTTGCTTCCTCTCCAATGCTGACTTTGAATGTGAAACTAAAAGAACTGGCTGGTAACGTGCAAGTTCCTCTGGTGACGATTAATGCTGAAAATTAAACCTGGCCTTACTTAATGTGTGGTTTGCTGAACAGTTCTGCCAATGTTTTATTGAACTTTGCCACTGACAAGTTTTCAAAGGGCAATGGGGGAACTATATTTGTTTTGCTGCCGGTGCATTTTTGCTTGTTTTCCTAGTGTTGGCAGCACTGCAAAGGTGGAGGGCTGAAGTTGTTATCCCAGGGCTATGAGATGCAGTATTTACTGTTCCTGCAAGACAATTATTCCTCAGAGGAAAGGAATTAGAGATGTAAGAAGATATTTGCTAGCATGACGCAGACAAGCCCATCACACACCAATACAGCCTGACCCAACCAAGTTGACTGTCGCTATTCATGCAGAGATAGAGGAAGACCCTGTACCTTTCGCTTTTTGTACATTGGGGTGGGCATCTCTGGCCAGCTTTCACTGTTCCAGCTGCTCTGCCCGTGTGCTCTGATCTGCTTTGAGCCTGGTTGCTGGCATCAGGTAGGGCTGTCACATGAGGCAAACTCAAGAGCCAGCGGTCCTGTTTGCACCGGAGAGACCCTTGGAGGGTGATGGGGAGGAGGCAGGGTCAAGCGCAGTCCACGCCACGTCCCTTCCCCAGCCATCACAGCCACCCCCTTGCACACACCTGGCTCTCCTGGGATCAGGAGGTACCTGCCAGCCCTGTCTTTCCTGAGCTGCTAAGGTGATACCAGCTGCAGAAGCACTGCTGTGTGAGGAGGGGTGCAGATCCCACACGGGAGGAATGGTCAGGATGGGAAGGGAACTTTGGAGCTCACCCTGTCCCCCCCGCTGCAGCAGCTCTCCTAGAGCAGGACCCACCATGTCCAGGCGGGTTTGAATGTCTCCAGAGAAGGAGACCCCCCAGCCTCGCTGGGCAGCCTGTGCCAGGGCTCCGTCACCCGCAGGGCAGGGAAGTTCTTCCTCACGTGGAGCTGGAACTTCTCGTGATGCGGTTTGTGCCCGTTGCCCCTTGTCCTGTCGCTGGGCACCACTGGAAAGAGCCCAGCCCCCTCCTCCTGGCACTCGCCCTGTAGATATTTGTAGCCATTGCTAAGGTCCCCTCTCAGCCTTCTCCTCTCCAGGCTGAACTCCCAGCTCTCCCAGCCCTTCCTCACCAGGGCGATGCTCCAGTCCCCCCATCATCTCCGTAGCCCTGTGCTGGCCCCTCTCCAGCAGCCCCCTGTCTCTCCTAAACTGGGGAGCCCAGCAGTGGATGCAGCACTCCGGCAGCCTCCCCAGGGCAGAGCAGAGGGGAGCATCACCTCCCTTGAGGCCAGGCTGCCTGCAGCACCCCGGTGATGGGCAGGGCATGGGCAGTGCAGGCAGGCTCTGCCCAGCTTGCCAAGGCAGTGCCCATCTCGGGCTGGCGGTCAGGGCATCGGTGCCAGTTTGGGGGAGTTTGGCAACAACTGAGAGAGGATCCTGCTGGGAAGCATCCAGTGTCTGGATGCCAAGAAAGACTGAGCCCATCCCTCAGTGCTTATAAAAACAACTGTCAGGGTGACCCCTCTGTTGTCCTTGGCTTTGGACGTTGCCTGGGAATACCAAGCAGGCAGACTTGTTCCCTTTCCAAATTTAGGGGAAGGGGAGAGTTTTTACACAGCACGAAGTCAGTAAAGGGGCAGCTCAGCGACATTCACAGCCCCCAGGGGATGGGGGTCCTTCCCCACCTGGAGGAGGAGGAGGCAGGGCTGAATATAAGGTGGGGTGGGTACAACGTACCCCCCCACCCCCAGGTTCCCATCACACAGGCTTCCTCCTTCAGCTCCCCCCTTCCCAGCGCTGCAGCTCCCCTCAAACCCAAGTGGCTGTTTCTATCAGGGCCTTGCAAAACTCTAAATAGCTTTACATTTACTCACTTTTCATCCTCCACATTGCATTTGTTTCCCCAGAACTTTCTTCAGTTTCTTGGTATCACCCAAGAGCCCTACCTAATCAAAACGTAACAAAAAGGAGAATTTTCCCAAGGAATATCCATACTGGTATCAGTTGACTTTGACAGAGATGCCAGCAGGGATTTCAGCGCCGGGTGTTAACAGCTTAGCTAAGGGGCATGTGTGCAAGGAGTGGTTTGTGAGGACACTTAGTTGCCCTTAGTTACTCAAAACATGTATTAACCTGAGCCTCTAAATACCTGGTTACTGTGTAAAAGAAAAAAAAACAACCCCATGGAGGCAAAATGGAAATGTCTGGGTTAAGCATTCAGAGGAAGCCAGGAGGGAACGCAGGGCTGTGTACCACGGTCACCCTGCCCTGGGCTGCTCGGGGTGCCACCAGCCTCCCCACCAGTCCCTCTGGCTCCGTTATCCCCGGCGTGAGTCACGGCACGCACGGCTCAGCGCCCGCCGCCCGGGCCTGCCTGCCTTGCACAATGCATGCTGTGCGAGCCGTAGCCAGCATCGTCACATACCAGCTTGTTTATAAGGGCTCAGTAAATATTCTGCTTTTGCTGCTGCCTTCTTGTGGTGCTCGGCGTGTGCAGGTGTCTTGCACCGAGAGCCCTGGGGTGAGCCTGGGCTTCGGTCCCTCCCGCTCCCCAGGGGGGTCCCACCACGGTGCCCCACCGGCCAGCCTCTTGCAGGGCTCTGGGCCAAATGATTGTGCCATTCAACCTGCTATTTGCTGTCTAAAAGCTCTCCTTAGGCACCAGCTCTGGAGGACACACACTCTTACGGGCTTTAAATTCCCAAATAAAATTCCTGCTTCACTCAGGGTTGAGCCATGGGAGGGGTCTGGGCACTGTCCCTCCAGTGCAGGTTGGCATTGTCCCTCCAGGCTTCATCTTCCCTGCTAGCAGCCGTGCTGATGAATATGATCAGATATGCTGATCCCATTCCTGAAAAACATCCCTGATAGAGCATGTGTGAGTGTTTTCCTATAAAAAATGGGCTCTAAAGTAGTTGCTGAAGCCTCAGGTCCTGCGAAGCCAACAGCATTCCCATTTCCTCACACACCTCTAAGCCCAAAAATGCATCCCTTGTTAGGATGGTTTTAGCGCAAACTTGTGAGCAGCTTGAATGGAAGATAATCTAAATATATATGGGTATATATATATCTGTGTAGGTATATAAATGTGAGAGGGGGAGAGTATGTTGTGGCACACAGGCTTTGTCGTGACTTACGTGCCATTTCTTACAGCTCTTATAGGCATTTTGTGGAAGGCACGTAATCATTGCTGTCCAGAACCAAAATGTCTGTGTTGGAAATGAGGTAAAAATGTATTTTCGGGTGAAACATGGAGAATTTCTGAGATGAAGCTGAGTTACATTGGCTCCATTTAGTATTTCTATATCTTAAAATCCACCTTGGATCAGAAGGGCTCTGGGAGCCTCCCAGGGGAACTCTCCTCTCCATCCTTCATAACACATCCCAACCTCCACTGAGAGCCCCCACGATGGGAAGGAGACCACGTCACTCTCCAATTTCTACCTAAATCAGGATCTTGCCAGTGACAGCACCACACACCAGCAGTCTGCTGTGACGCTCTGCCGGGCCAGGGTGGCTGCTCTGGACTCCAGAGCAATTTGACAGTCATTGATTCCAGATGTTGCAGAAAGCTTCACGGACCCCTCTGAGGTCTCGTTTAGCCCTGCTTCTGGCAAAGTTCAAGGCGGGTGGATGCACATGTATCTTATTTTATTGCTCTGTTTTCTTTACAACCGAGGAAGGATTTGCTCTCAAAGCAAAGTACACATTGTTTACATAGCATGAGCTTTCACTGGGCTGGAAGCATGGGATTTTAATCACGTTTTATGAATGTCTTTTGCAGACTCGTTTGCAAGCTGGACACGGATATGGAAATACACTCAACTGTGTTCTCACTGTGTACAGAAATGAGTCTGTAAGTACTTTGTCTTACTTAAAACGTGCTGGTAGAAAATGCAAATAGATAAACAGATGAATACATAAAGCAATTATACAAAATCACTGTTGACACCAGCAGCTATATAATGACCAATTAAGTTGGTGCAATTGAGCCTGCAAATCCGTACAGCCTTCTCTTGCTTAACTCTAAGGTAACTCATGGTTACTCCTATAGGGAAAAGACTGATCCCTGGCCTGGAATGATAAACGTCTCCACAGTGGCTCTTTTGCCTGTATCTGCTGGCAAAGCTCTGCTGGAGGTATTTTACTGACTTCGGTGATGCCAGGACAGAAGCTGTCCATAAGAGGACTTTTACGTGGGTTCCTGTGCTTTCAGCATATCCTGTGTTCTGCACAATCTTTACAGGTCTTAGCAGTATGAATTAATTTTCGTTTGCTCAGCATGTGCAAATGGCTGGATCCAGAAAACATCTGCTACTTGGATTTGCATTTCTGGCCCAATAGACAAGTTGAGGTTGACGCTGCTCAGTCCCCTTCGCTCTCTTAGCTCTGGTCCCTTTTCCTGGGCAGGTGGCTGGCTTCTTCAGAGGCATGTCCTTCCCACTGGCCAGCATCGCCGTCTACAGCTCCGTGGTGTTTGGTGTCTTCAGCAACACGCAACGGCTCCTCAGCCAGCTCCGCCACGGGGACCCGGCCCACGCACCGGCACTCACCGATGTGGCCGTTGCCAGCATGATGGCAGGGTTCGTCTCTGTGGGCATCGGCACTCCTGTGGACCTGGTAAAGATAAGGCTACAGATGCAAACGCAGCCATACAGCAAAGGTAGGAAGCAAGAGTTTCTTTTTCCTTTCTCTGCCTGTCCTCAGTGTTTACTGAGAGCATTAGGATGGCTTTGCTTCAAGGTTCGGCTCTCTGCTGCCGTGTGCCACCGCAATTCAGCTGAAAATGCTTCCTTCTGCCTCAGGATGGACCCCATCCTGCTCAGCTCAAGGGGAGGCTTTTTATCAATGACATTGATCAGATCTCTGCAGTGCATTGCGATCTGTAACAAACACAGGGGCAGGTCTGCTCAGGATCAGGAGCCACGGGTGCCACCTCCCCATGCGGCCATGGGGCAGGAACAGCCGAGTCCCTGGGCTGGGGAGTCCCACGGAGATCCCACCAGCAGCTCCAGCTGTAATGCCAGCTCCCCATCTGCTGCACGCTCAGTCCCACATATATTTGCCCATAAACCTGCTCTGTTACTCCACCCTCCTCTGTTCAAAAGCAAAAATTTCACATGTATGTTTAAAACCCGCTGGCTGTTTGGGGCAGGGTAACCCAGACGCAGGCGCGTTGGGTCAGGAGGAGGCACTGGCAGGATGGCAGTGGGCAGCCGTAACCTCTCCAGAAGCTGCAGGCAGGAGCTGCTTCTGCTGGAGACGGCGGCTGAGCTGCACTGCTGGCACTGCCGGGGCCGGCGGGCAGCAAACCCCACCGGAGCACATGCACAGCCGAAGGGAGGCACGGCACAGCTTCAGAGCTGAGCAGCTTGGATTCAGCAGTTCAGCACCTTTCTCATGATGACACTTGTGGTGTTTAACTGTTAAATCGTGATTTATTTTTTTTTTTATTGCTTTGATAAAATAATATGATGTCTATTTTTAAAGGCCTTCATGCAGCTTAGCAGCCTAATGCCCTTTCCAAAACAAACTTGGTCTACACGGGAAAGGCCAGGCTCTGAAGATGTCAAGGTTTTCAAAGGTGCAGCTTGGCACCAGATGTGGTTAAAATCCATGAAAAATCAGGCACATAGCCTTAAACCCATTTGGAAATCTCACTGGGCACATGCCTATTGGGAGGCATCTAAGGAAAATCTGTCTGGATGTATCTAAACATCTTTTAAAAACAGAGCAAGTTTTCTTCCTGAAAATCTTTTTTTTTTCCCCATGCTACATGTTGATCCCTCCGAAAGAAAACTAATGGCAGCAATTTCTGTTCAATGGCGATGGGCTTTCAAGGAGTTCTGTAGCAATATATTATAATGATTGTATCTTTTTTTTGCAGCAAACTTTAACCCAAAGCCCACAGTTCCGGGATTTCCTGTGTACCGAGGTCCAATTCACTGTTTTAGGACAGTCCTACAGAAAGAGGGGATAGCAGGAATATACCGAGGCATGGGAGCTATGCTTCTGAGGGATGTTCCTGGGTACTGCCTCTATTTCATCCCTTACACATTTTTCTGTGACTGGATTACCCCTGATGGATGCATTTCCCCTAATCCCTCCTCCGTCTGGCTGGCAGGGGGTGTAGCAGGTAAGCACCTTTTTTCCCCACAACACTGGCAAACCAAGGAAGGTTCCCAGGGCAGATTACAGGGGTGGCTTGGGGGCCACCGCATCCTCCTGGTCACCAGGAGAGGAGATGGGGCTGAACGACCTTCCTCCCCCAGGGCCAGGTCCCCTGGCACCACGCCTGCGCTTTATGGACAAACTTTATGGATCGTGTTATCAGACCTTCATCAGGCTCAACGTCAGCGAGAAGGAAAACAGCCAGCACCTTCATCTCCCTGGATGTCTCACGGCAGCCTGCATATCGCATTGCCAGGGATATATGGCAGCCAAGATGCCTCCAGAAGAGAACTTCAACCTGTTGGCTGCCCACCAGGAGGGTGTGCACCCTACCTGCACACACCAGAAGCAGAGCTGACTGTTACTGATCTTTTTTCCCTGTGTACACAAAGCAAGGCTGGCATGTGCGTCCCCCGCCACGCTTACGTGTCCGGGGTCTCCCCTGCACCCGCTCCCCATTTCTTGGCCATTTTTAAATTGCAGACCCCTAAATGCAAGTCAGTCCTTAGCTCAGGTAATGATTACAAAATGCCCTCTCTGTTTCTTCTGCAAATAAACAGAGCCCTGACCCACCTGGACAGCTTCTTTAGTGTGCCCCAACACCCAGGTAGGTCCAAACAAACTCTGGTCTGTCCAGCTGGGCCAGGTGTTGTGGTTGCACACTGACCTCCCCAGAGAGGCAAAACATCCCACCCAGCTGCAGGCTAATCAGTGCAAATAGGCAGCTGCTTTAAAGGGACAACGATGCATCTCAGCGGTTTGGAGCTTAATCCTGGTTGCATGAGGTGGACCTGCCTCTTGTATTCCCAGCTCAAACTTTGCTTTTCAACGGTATTATCTGAGGCCTCCGGTTTTTCTGAAACTGCCCCAAGCAGCAGCTCCCTGCAGCTTGGGCTTCTCCCATGGCATGTCCATGTCCACCAGAAGCACGGCAGAAGAAGTATTTGCATCTGGGGGAGCACCTCCTGGGCTGCCCGCATTTGATTACCAGCATCACCCCCAAAATCTCAATGCTTCTTCCAGAAACAGGGAACTTTGCTCCCAGAAATACCCTTCCTGTGCCTGAGCAGGGTGAATGCCCTGAAAGGAAAATCCCATGGATATGATGTGGTAGATGAGAGGTGAATTTCTGAGTTCACTGACCTTCGGCCGAGGAAATATAGAGAAGAAATAGTTCAAATACCTCTGCATTTTTCTAGGAGTCATTTCCTGGGGGACTGCTACTCCAATGGATGTTGTGAAAAGTCGACTTCAGGCAGATGGAGTTTATTTAAACAAGTACAAAGGGACCCTTGACTGTATCTTGCAGAGCTACCAGAACGAGGGCTTAAAAGTAAGTGATATTTGAAGTAAAATCTGGGTATTAGGCATTTAATTTTCAATTGGAAAATACAATGGCTGTTACAAACCTGTCTGCAGCATTGAGAGACAGCTAAAACCAGTTACTGCTAAATTATAATAATGACAGTAGGTAATTACAGTGCAAATTCTTTCTAAAACATAATAGAGTAGTAATGTGCCTTACAGCAATGAGAAAAGGAATGACTGGGGGTCATGGTCTGATGGTGTAATTAAAATAATGCTTCATGTCAGTGCATTTAATTGTGAATATGATCTGTCTCATGAATCAGAGGTAGAAAATCTTGCCTTTGTGATTGCTTCTACAAAACACAGAGGTCAAATGCTTCCCATTGGCACTGAAGTCAATGGGAATGATTGCAGTGGAACCGTGCTGGCACCCTGGCTCCGTTTGGTTGCCTTGGGCAATGCTTTGGTAGAACTGATGCTGTGCTTTGCACTGCCCACCCTCATTTTGCACCAAAGTACAGCTGATTGAAAATATTCTTAAATCAGATCTACCTTGTTTTCAAATGTGAAGGAGGGCTGTGTGCCAAAATGACCTTATCTCCTTTTCCTGGTTTTGTCTATTAGGATCATAAAAGATGTTTGTTCTACCTGCAAACTTTGCCTCAGTTAAATGTGAATGGCAGAGACCCAGGGTTTGCAGCTTTGTTGCATTGCCAGTGCACGGTTAGGAGAAGCAACGCCTTTTGATGTTAAACCAAATCTGTATTTCAGTTGCCATCCAAACATCATGCAGGCTCTAGCTCCAAAGTGTTTTCACATTTTGAGGGAAAAGTAACAAGTTACAAAAAGAAAAATAACCTGCAAAATCACAAGTCGGTGTGATTTAAATATTTGCCAACATGCTGCTGTGTTATGCCAGCCATCCCAGAACCTGCAGCCTGGATCAGTTTTTGCCATTGAGTGCAGCAAGTCACATTTATATGAGGCAGAGGCAGCAGGAGGGATGCGCAGGGCCGTGCTCGGAGGGTCCGCGGAGGGTCAGGGTGCACCAGGCTCCGCAGGCTGCCTGCTCTGTGTGCTCGCTTTGGCGTGCAGTTTCACTGGAGGCATAGTGTGGCTGAAAAGGGAATTCCCGTGTGTTTTCCCTTCTCTCTCCATCCTCATCCTTACCCCCTACCCTCCTTGTCCTGCTTGAATATTAACAACTAGTTCAGGCACTTATATTTTGTGGTTGAGGTCTGAGCTGCTTGCAGTATTTCCGCTGGCATTATGCCTGGCACCCGGACCAAAGCCGGCAATTTGACTGAGTAATAGTTGACCCTTCTCTCGTAAGGAAAATCTTTTTGGATGTTGGGAGACACACAACTGATAAATGGCAGAACCAGGTCTGGTTGTTTTTATTCTGGGACAAAGGAACAGCATTTGCAGTGCTGGAAGTAACTGCTTGATGTACATTAAAATAATGTAAATATAGCCCTCTTCTTTCTCCATGGTCAGGTGCGTTCATTCTGATGAGAAAAACTTACACCTCTGGGCTTTTCTTCATAAAACTTCATTATTTAATTTGGCACTCTCTTGTTACTTTATGGATACTGCAAAATCTGAATTTCCTCCCAGAAAATTCTATCTTCCCTTACAAAATAAACACCCCAATAAATCAAGTAATATCCTAAATATCCCAATTTTGCAATTTCATGTTGCAAACTTGGATGCAAACTCCATCCCAAACTATGTGAACATATTTCGATTCTGTCTCGTGTAAGTTAGCACCCTGCACTGGATCTATTGGATACAAGATCTGGTGGTGTTTAGCACAGCTCAATATTTCAGGGGAAATACTGGTTAGGCAACTAAATCTAGATGGGCTTCTGGTCCTGGAGCTGAGATTTTTCCATTCTTTCTTACAGCAGCCGTGGGAGCTTTGCCTTTGTGAAGCCTAGAAGGGGGCGTGCTTTGCTGATGTTTTCATGTCGATTCTGAACTTCTGGTGTTTAGACGAGTGACCATGGTGATTAGCCTGGGTGGTTAACAGAGTGTTTTGTGAGAAACAGGCCACCAGAGATAGCCCCCGCAACCATCACTTTATAAATAGGCTCAGCTCAGAGTGAGGGGTTTCTGCTCACCCCCTTGCACGTACCAGGCAACAGTGTTTGGAGCGAGGAGGGGGGTCAACATGAGACAAGCCAACGCCAGGAGGGACAAGGGCCCCTCTCCGCTTTCCAGAAACCACTTTACTGTTCAAGCACTTAAAAGCAGCAGGGTCTTTTGCTCTTGTATGTGCCAGCATATTTTTGAAAAATATATATTGAGCAGAATGAGGAAGCCTGACTGCAGATATTCATTATCTTAATGAAAGAAAATGCTGGGATATGTATGAGCCCCAAAGCTTGACCTTAGGAACCCAATGTGAAAATACGAGCTGCTATTGACTATTTTTCCCAAAGCAGGTGGTGAGAGCTACTTCTCAGCAAGGTACGGAGTAAGTCTAGTTTCCTTTTGATAGAGAAATTCTTTCTATCCTCAAAGCTGAAGCCTGCAAAACAGTCCATGTGGCACAGTGCCCACATCGGCTGGGCTAGCCCGCAGGACACCACTCCCTCTCTGCATCCCAAATGTCTTCTGTGCCCATGGACCCAGCCCTGGGAGGCAGAGCATTTGCTGCGTGAAAGCAACAGTCTTCTTGTTGTACCCTGGGGTTTGCGTGATCCCCACATGCTTATGTATGCAAAGGGAAGGAGGGACCGTAGCTGGGTAGGACAACTTTGGAAGACATTTTAGGTCTCTTGCTTTCTGCTCTACACCAGTGGCATGAGGCTATTTTTTTCCCCTG
Source organism: Falco naumanni (assembly GCF_017639655.2). Taxonomy (NCBI): domain Eukaryota; kingdom Metazoa; phylum Chordata; class Aves; order Falconiformes; family Falconidae; genus Falco; species Falco naumanni. The sequence continues at coordinate 4,170,171 of NC_054061.1, forward strand.
TACCTCTTGTAGCTCTTGCTGGCAGATACAGATAGGGTCCATAAGGAGCACGGAGCACAATGACACCAAACCAGTGACTTTTGCCATCACATTTCCATTCTCCAGTGCAGACTTCAGCAAAGATCGGCAGTGAGAGCTATCTTCTGAGCAAACCAAGATTTGGTTCTTCAGAATCCCACCATGACTTCATTCAATGTTTTCTTCTTCTTCTTAAAATAGCCCGTATATTCCTATGCTCTAACCTTTCTCCATCCCCAACAGGTCTTTTTTAGGGGCATCACGATCAATGCAGTGCGAGGATTCCCAGTGAGTTCAGCCATGTTTCTTGGCTATGAACTTTCCCTCAAAGCAATGAAAAGAGACCAAACTGAGACCAATCCTTAACTTCCAGGTCAGCGCATAAAGACCCTCTAGCTTTTTTAAAATTAGAGAACTAATCTTTGAATCAAATGGAGTTGCAATTGTATAGATCCTCTGAAAGTCAGGTAACTTACATGGGTATCTACCTCTCAATAGTTAAACACTTCAAATTTGGGTCTGTGGGATTTGGAGCAGACAATATATGTGCCGATGGATTTCGGTTTCATTCCAGATCTCCTGGAATTTCACTGCAATCTGTTCTGATTGTTGTGATTGTTTTGATTAGTATGAATCAGAAAAGAAAATCTGAAAGAATACTCTCTAACACTTTATAAGGTTTGAAATATCTCACTAAAATCCCTGCACGGTATCCTTTCCTCCCCTGATCCATCCACAAAGACCTGAAATTAAGCCCTTTCCAAGTGTCTTGACTATCAGCTCACAGTTTTACTCTTTCCCTCGTAAACCTAGGGGTGCATAAAGGAGCAGCATTAAAAATATTTCATTAAAGGAACTTTTTTAGCAGTTAAATACTCAAGATTATTCTTGGCAGTCTGCTGTTTTCTGTAGTACTTCATAAACCTCCTTCTTTCTTATTTCAAGTGTTACCAAGAAGACCTGAAAGTCTCCTACTTCCCTGAGCCAGATGAGCAGTGTGGTATGGGCGAGGGCTCAGCTGCACTGACCGATGCCGCCCGTCCTGCACCTACAGCATCTGCTTTCTCTTCTGACTTACTCCCTGGAGGACTCTGACAACCGCACCAGCTCAATCAAATCCAAAGACCATTTTCTTATCAGATCTGTCACTCTGTTGTGTAAGAGCACTTTAGTAGTTCCCGTGGAGGTGTTGGGCTTTTTCACTGATGACCTTCTTCCCATTGAGCCAAGAGAACAACTTATTTCCCTTACCCACACAAGTGACATCCCCAAATCCAGCCCACCTGACATTGGCCGAGGGAGCAGCTTTTGTACAACACTGTGTATAATGCTCATCTTTTTGTAAGCAAGGAAGGATGTGGGTGCACAGGTGCTTTTTGTGTTGCAGGATCTGGAGTCCCACCAAATCCTAGCTTGCTTTCAGGATCAAAGAAATGCATGACTCCGCCTGTATGAATGGATACTTGTGTTTTACATCACAGAACCCTCCAGTTTGCCACAATTTAACACTCTGTCATGAAAAATTGCAAAGGGCTTCATCTTCAATTTGTCATCCAAGGTATAAATTAAATTGGGGAACAGAGGGATGTTAAATTTAGAGACTAAGCTGCTCTTTTTCTTCAGAAAACAATAAAACCAGTCCACATTTCACATAGATGGCTGCCTGTTAATTTACCGAACTTGCCTTGTGTGGCCCTCCAGGGACCTGTTAGAGGTATTTTGTTAGACCTTCTGATCTCCCTGACATGACAGTCCAGCTTGCCAACTACCAAATCCAGCTGGCATCACTTTGCAGCCTTGAGACACCATCACCAAAATCTCTTTAAGGGATGCAGAGTTTATCCCAAACTGTTCTCTAAAATACACAGGCCAGCTTCAGACCTCCAGCTCTTTGCTGCAATCCCACTGAGACAACTGGGGCAGACCCAGGTCTCTCTTTGGTCTACCTCAGCCTTTCAATTATTCCAAGATCTTTTGCATCATGGTTATTTCTGTTTATGTTGTTAAATATCTAAATGCTTTATTTTCTAAGCATGGAGCTTATGATGCCAAAAACCAAGAACACCCAGCTGTGCTGGGACGAGAAGACTCTGGTGGCACTGGTAGGAAAGGCTGAGGGGTAACAGCCTCACATGCAGAGGGACATGCGGCATGGGGAACAGTCTGCGACAACATTGTCCTCTGGGAAAAGGATGGTTCCCCTCAACCTTCCTTGGGAGAAGAGCTCTGGGAAAAAAGCCCAGCAATGGAAACTTCAGCAGATGACCTCAATAAATGTTTCTGAGGACAACCTGGAGCAGCTGAGCAGCTTTCCTCCATTAAAAGGAGGAGAAGGAAAAAGAAACTCCTGTATCCTCTTCCCTGGATGAATGGAGGAATCAGCAACAAGACTTGAGGACCTCAGCAGAAAGTGCCTAAAAACTCGGGTCTGGAGCAGTACTCAGAAGTGGGGTCCCCAACCTTGGACTCCTCTTCACTGGGGCCTGAATTAAAACCAGAAATGTGGCTTCCCCCAGAACTGGCCTTAAAAAGTGGGAGAAACAGCTGGCATTGCTTCATCTCAGGACTTGCAGGCAAGGAGGCTCACAGTACCTTTGAGCTTGGCACAAGCACAGAGAACTGGTTTTGATAAACACTACGGATAAAATTGATGAGCCTTCACACAAGTATTTGTTGCTGGCTGTATTTAAGGATTCATCCTTTCCATGCTACCTATTTTAATGCATATACATAAAACATGTTCTTTAGATGCATAATATCTTGTGTCTCCAGGGGTAATACTAGGGGAGAATGTTTTTTCAGTGCAAATAAATCATGTTGCTTATCTGCCTGCATTATATAAAGTGGACCGTGAATTAACTGATGAGATTTGCAACAAGCTGTGCATCTGAATGATCCTGCCCTCGTGGTGCCCAGGTTTGGTCTGATCAGTGTCCCCCTGGGTATAAAGCCCTGAGACCCATGTTGGAGTGGGTGATTCTTTTTTATATTCTTCATCCAATTAAACAAGTTTTGAGATGGATGCCGAGGATTTGCTTGGACAAAACTCTTTGGCAACATACACCTGCCAGAAGGAGTTGTCAGGGAGAGCTGTGGACTACCTGGTGTAGAAAGGGAGCAAGAGGGCAGGAAGGTTTTAATATAAAAACATGAAAAGCAAGTGAGACGTGACTAAAAAGCTTTGGCCACATGATGGCATCCTCGTCTGTGGCAGAGCATGGCCCTTGCCCCTGGCTGGAGCTGCCAGGCAATCTCCTGTCTTGCTCCATTCAGCCTCAAGTCCAGGTTTGCTGCAGACCAGCACAAGCTCCCTGCCCCGCACAGCCCCATGCTGGGCAGTGTGCAGGGATTTTGGGGTGACCCTGCCCTGCCAATGGCTTCCTGAGCCTGGCAGCGTGGGATGCAAGCCCTGGATGTGCTGGTTCATGAGTGCCTCGCCCTGTTAGCATCCATAGACAAACCACCAGCGAGGCAAAGCAACACCAAGGCTGGACCAGGAGGGTTTTGAAGGTGGCAGCAGCCCTGGTCCCCGTGCAGGAGGTCGGGCTGACTCTGGGTCAGACACAGCAGGACTGGGACAAGCAGCTTTTGAGGCACAGCACTGTGGTACGGTTGTACCCATCGCTGTGATTGATCTTGGCACATGGAGCCCAATAAATAATTCAGTCTTGCTTTTGAAGTAGTGCGCGTGTGGCTGTGTCACCAAGGAAAGAATCCAGGTGTGGGGCTGGGTGACACCACAGAGGGTCAGTACCATGTCTCGAAGATGAGGGATGGCAACTACAATTTATCCACACAAGAGACTTGACAGGTCTACGTCTTGTGAATGATTTTCTTTATCATACATCAAATGCATTAATTTTTAGAGATAATATCATTATCTGTAGAGGAGTTACAGAGAAATAAAGGCAGGTTAATTAACATTGATAATATACAGCTGTGGGCTGGCTTCAGGGGCGGTGGGTTGGCTGATGTGGATAAAGTGCAGCTGTGGCTGGTTCCTGCTAAGTAGTTAAATAGCTCTAAGGGGTATGGAAGAGCAGTACTGGATGAAGAGGGGCCTGGAAGAAGCAGAGAGCATGCCCTGGATGTAGAAGAGACAAGGAGATGATGCAGCAGAGGCAAGAAGCAGGGTGGAAACCTTATGGGGGGTTGGTGGCTGTGCCAGGGCAAGGTGTGCTAATTACTTATTGAAGTTAACCTGGTATGTGGTGGTAAAAGCCTTGTTGCAGCCTACTAGTTTGTTTGTGCTGTGACAATTGTCCATTGATAAAAATTAGGATCTCTAAGGAATTCTTTTCAGGGACCTGGTGATGGGAGCTTAAAACAGTGCCTTATCTGGCAGGCAAACAGCCAAACATACAGCTGATTCATATCCCTCATGTGGGGCACTGATTACATATGTTGGTGACTTTGTCCCAGAATTACACAAAAGAAAAATCCCCCTTGTCAACAGAATTTAAGATACAGGCCTGCTCCTCTGTCCATGGTGTGGCTGTCAGTGGCACGTTTCCCAGCACCGTGCACGCTGCAGTGGGAGAAGCCATCTGCTTGATAGCTTGTTCATAGATGGTCAGAGCCCCACATTTCTAAGATAAATGCAGTAAATCCAGACACTGGTAAAAAACAAGAAGGGAGACTAGAAGGATGAGGGATCCCTACTCCTATGCTTTTCTTGCCTGGAATATGAAAGCGTACTCAGACCTGTCATGCCTCAAATAAGTCTGTAATTACCTGACTTTCATGTCGCTGGGTGTTCCAGCTCTTGCAACACCCCATATTACTTAATGAGATGATTCTGGCTGTGTAGCTGTTTTTCCCAGTTTATACACTATGTAGTGCTGTGGAAGGAAAAACAGGTAGCAGCAGCTCATTTCCCCATTTTGGGGGGGGGGAACAAAACAACAAAAAAAACCAACCCCAAAACCAAACAGGAACCAATGTCTTGGTGAAAAGCTGTTTTTCTGGAAAGGACCCCTGACCTAGGGGAAGGTCTTTGGTGCTGGGAGAAGCTTCATGATGTCCATGGGAGGTGAGATGGGAGCAGGCTGGGGCTGCCCTCCAGTCAGGGGCAAGGAGGGGGCCACCTCCCCTCCCTGTTCCTGTATCCCTGCTGCTGCTGGGCACCTGCATTGTCCCCGAGTCCTTCTCCCAGGCAGGCTGCAGCTGACGTCCCCTGCAGGAGCTTGTCCCCAGTGTTTTTAGTGCCTGCTGAAGCCCTCCCTGCCTGTGATGGCTCTGAGCCAGGCTGAGATTTTCTCATGCCTTGGGATTCCCTGTCTTGTGCGTCCACACCTCAGGCGAAGGCGAAATCACAGTCCCATCTCAGTTTCTCTTTCTCAGTTGTACTCTGAGAGGAGTAGGTGACATCTTTGCAGGCATTCAGATATATTAGATCTCCTTGGTTCATCTGAAGTTCTGTGTTTTGTTGTAGAGATTTCTCTCCTAGACATTGCGTTCAGGTAAGCCAAGAAGGCCAATGCCTGTCTTGTGCCTGGGAAGAGAAAGGTAAAATGCAGAGTCAGAGGAAATGGTGAGATCCAAGGAGACAAGGGGGAAGAAGTTCAAGTAGCTAAATTGAATATAAACTGCACAAGAACAGCTTCCTTCTCTGAAGCCAACTTGTTCCTTTAAATGCTCCTAATAGTGGTGCATAGGCTGGTCACCGCCAACTTGGGTAAGCGGTATGTAAAGCATCCCTCCAGAGATGGGCTCTGAAAGCAATTAAACCTTGCAGTGAGGGGAAATTGAAGTAGTTACACTGACTTCCAAAGCAGTTTTCCTAAACTGTAGATCCTGTTACAGCTTCAGAATCAGACACCAGTGGAACCACCCACCTGTTAAGAGCCATGCATGCAGCAGGAGAGTGTCTCTTTAAGGGGTTGTCAGAGGTCCCATATGAGGTTAATGAGATATAAAATGCTGGATACATCAAGAAATCCCTTCTTATTATAAGTGAAATACTAAGGCTACTGGACTGTAGAACACCAACTGTCTGAAAAGAATATGAAGGTCCTTTTGAGTGATGGAGAAAGCAATGGTTATCCTTGGGTCACAAGGAGAAACATCTGGAAAAACAAGAACCTTACAAGTGGGGAAGCATAGGCTGAGACTGGCCTGTCACCAACACCCGGTGCTTCCAGACTGGCACCTCCGCGGTGCTGGCTGTAAAAACACCAGGACTTACACAGCTCATCTTCATGGGCTGGACCAGCTCATGTTCTGTTCCCCCATGTTTCAAAACGTTTTAGCACTAACTTAGCCTACTTTGCACATAGTACAGAAAATCCTACCAACCCTTATGGAAGAGAGCCAGCCTATTCTTACTCATACAGCTAGGTATGAACTAATATCCGTGCTAATTTCATGATGAAACTGTGATTGCCGTGTTTCAATCAAGCAGTCTGCAGATGGTTTTTCAGCATGAAAAGCAAGCTGCAATGCAGGTCTGGCTGGTGGAGGACTCTAACGCAGCCATGGAGTGAATGCCTAGTGCTGTCTGTCTGTCCTGCATCTTCAACCCTCCTCTACATGCTGCACTGAGGAAATCCAGCACCCAGGATCATCTCACAGTGGGACAAGCAAGGAAGGGTGAGTGGACTTATGATCTGAGAACTCTGCAATGTTTCTCTTTCATGGTGTGAAAGCAGTCAGGCCCACAAAAGAGGATGCTGAATTGACAGCAATGGCATCAGGAAAACCTTAAAATAAAAGAGAACTGGTGATCTTTGTGGACAATTCCTCTTTCTTCTGCTTGCTTCTGGAGACTGTTGGTTGTGACATGCAATACATGCAACACCCAGGATGGCTGGCATGTTCTGTCAGGGCTTTTTGCTTTTAGATGCCTCGGCTCTTGCTAAATATCATTGCAACCTGGAAAGCTTGGCTTCCCTGCTAGAAAACCCAGGAAATCTCTGGTGACTCTACTATTGCATGAAACAAGGGTGACTCGCAGCTCTGAAGGTCCCTCTCAGGTGTGCTGCCCCATCTCACGGTTCCTGAGCACTGCTAGTTTTGCTTAGTTATTGTAAATGGTTTCAAATTAATTACATTTTTAATGGAAGTAAGGGGAGCTCCATTACCTACAGAAGCTAATGCGAGTCCTGAGGATGTCCCACGGTTCTTCTGCTAGGGCAGAGCATGCGGCTGTCAGGAGGTGCCACTGCCCTCTCCCAGCTGGCATGCAAAATGCTCCCCGAGTTCATCTGGATTTTACACATTTCTGTCACAGGCAATCTTGCTATTACTATGCTGTGGTTGACCCTTTTGGGGAGGAATTAGAATGACCCTATTTTCCTTTATTTCTGCACTAGTGTACTAGGTCTGGCTGAGCCCCATAGCAGCCCCCACAGGGCTGTGCTTGGATCGGTAGCTAGAAAGGTGGTGATAGCACACCAGTGCTCTGGCTGGTGCTGAGTAGTGCTCGCACAGCATCACGGCTGTCCCTCCAACCTTCCCCTGCCTCCCCAGGCTGGAGGTGGGCAAGATCTTGGGAGGGGACACAGAACTGAAGCCCTGCTTCCCAGGAAGCAGCCAAACATTGCCTGCTGATGGGAAGTAGAGAATACCATCTTCTGTTTTCCTTCGCTTCCATGTCCACAACTTTTGCTATTGCTTTGTTAAACTGCATTTATCTTGACCCACAAGTTGTATTTTTTTTTTCATCTTATTCCCTCCCACCCCCCCACCCGTTCTGCTGAGGAGGGGAGAGATAGAGCAGCTTGGTGAGCACCTGGCATCCAGCTAAGGTCAACCCACCACAACTGGCATATATCTTCTTAATCTAAAAGGAAAAAAAAAAAAATACTCCAAGCCATGTTATCTCTGGAAAATGAAACTCATCAATAGCATCTCTTCATTTGCGGTCTTTGCGAGCTCTTACATCTTGGTCAACATATAGAGCAAATGTACAACAAGCTGATACATTATCTTGGTGTTTTTCTTCCACAGGGAATCTTTTTTTTCCTACATTAAAAAACCCCAAACTGTACAGAGTTTCTTGGAAACACTACAGTGGGATGCAAATTTTCTCATGAGAACTCAGAAGACCTGGAGGTTTAATGCTTACCAGGTTAAAATACCAATCTGGAAATTGGATGTTTGCACAGCGTTTTCAGTTGATCAACCCACCATCAAAATAGGTGCATTAAAAGACAATATATACAGAAGTATTTATACGTAAACCAAAAATGTACAGGACATTAGATGAGGATTTTCAAAGGAGCCAGAGGGAACTGCCTGTAAGGGATCACAGAAGTGTATTGGGAGTTTTGTGTGTTCGCCTTTTCCAAATACCTGTTCTGGGCTGGAATCTTACAACCCTATCACTCAAAAGGTGTGACCCCAAACCAGGCACCCCTGGCTGGTGTGCTGCCCTGGTGCTGGCAGTGTCCCTGGCTGATGGAGCTCTCTGCCCCCTTCCTTACTCTGCTCATCCTTCAGTCTGTAGCGAAGTGATGTGAAGTACGGGGATATAAGATTTGCTGATGTATGGTTCTGCCCCAGGCTGACCACAGCGAGTTTCCCTGCTCAGGTTTCCCAGTGGCAGTGTAGGGGATATTTCTATGGGCTATTGCACTCACTACCTTTGAGCATTGGGACCTTTATTACAAATCCTGGGTTTCAGTTCTTCATTTTCTCTCTTTTTTTTTTTTTTTTATTACTTTATTTTTCCAGCCAGAAAACTTAAAAGGGAACAAAAAGCCTCAGAAAGACCAGACATAGCATTGGTGGCACCCCACTGGTCTTTTGAGGCTTGTGGGTTTGCCACCTGGGAGAGAAGTGGACCCACGCAGTCACCTTTCTACCTACTGCAATTTGGCTACTGAATTTGTTACAATTTTTTTTCACGTTTTTTGAGCCAAGGTTGAAAAACCAGTGCTTCCTTCCTACTCTATTTTGGCCTGTGTTTCTAAAAGAGAGATTAAAGAGAGGAACAGAGGGAGATCAGATACCTGGACATGAGGAGAGAAAATAAACCGGTGATTTCACACACGTATGACAACATACTTGTGAAAATACATTGCCACAGCTGGTCATCAAAATGAAGACTTTTAAAATATCAAAACTAAATGTTTAATGATTATATAAAAGAGATGGTCTTTTTGCTGGGATGGCAGCAAATACTAATTTCCTCTAAATGCTGGAATTGAGCCTAAACTCTCCACAGAGAAGCCGTAACCAGTGCCACTCACTTCTGTGCCTGATCCACTGCTACTTATGGCAAGTTATTTCTCTGCCAATTTCACTTCTGGTGGTTTCTGATTCACTGTAAATTGAATACAGCTTCTAGTGGACCTGCTTGCCCTGGAGCAACAACAGCATGAGATGGATCTCACTGAGCAATCAAATAGAAATTGGAAGATGCAGAGATAGTGCTGGCACTGCTGTGAGGCGGAACCACAGGCTCAGGGAGCAGCTCTGGAAGCTCTGCCATTCTGATTTTCAACTAATAACAAAAATACAGATCTTGTCCTTTTGGGCTATAGGCATGGGAAGTTGTTACCTAATCTGCTCACTGTCCAGTGAACATAATTACGTCTCATATATGGAAAGGTCCTGATTATATATCCTGCATACGATTTACGCCCCAATTGTTTTCACTTAATGAGCATGGCAGATGCATTGAGACATCATTCCTTAGGTGAAGAGGCCCTAGAGACCCTGCTAAGTAGATCAGATTTTGTAAAATCCTTGCAAAGACAGAGCGTAGCAGTTACTGGCCAAAACAGGATTTCTAATGAACATATTTTCCTTAAAACAAAGAAGCAGTAGAAACTCCTGGATGTCATGAAGAGCCCCTTGCCCCACTCTCCCCATGGCTTGTTATCATATTCCTCGCACAACCCTGGCTAAATCAAAGATGCTTGTGAATTCTTTCCTTTTAAATCATGTAAAATCATTTTTTCAACCATCTGAGAAACCAAGTGTCCCACAAATGTTACACATAGTTTACTTCCTTCAGGGATTTATGTTTCAATCTAATTGTTCTAGCTCTTGCTGCGGGGCTTTACTGGCTGAAGAAATAGAGAGCAGCACACCCATTGCTTTGCTTGAGCAAAAAGCTGTTTCCTCAAGGACGACATACCTATCACAGAAGTCTCTTCATTGCTTTTCAGGGAATTGCAGGCTGTCGATCACAAATCAATGATTTTAGCCCTTCTCTAACCAGCCAGTACCTTGAAAGATGACACTGCCTGGCTCGTGTGCCATCCATCCCCATGACACACATTTGTGCATCTGTTGATCTTAACGTAGCCTGCTGCCAGCTTTAACTTGCCAAGGGAGGGTCTCTGGCTTTTCTAGGTATTCCCTGGGGCCCGTGTGAAAGCTGTAGCTGCCTAATGGGATGCATATTTCCCACACTAAATTACGTGAGGACAACTTCAAATAAAAGGCAGGGAGCATCCGCCCCAACCCAGAGCTGGTGCTGCAGGGAGGCAGCAAGGCAGGAGCAGCAGGCAGGTCCTCCTCCGCTCCCCTTGGCGTGCAGGCAGCCGAGCCGCGCTCCGCCAGATGAATCCCTTGCCGGTAGGCAAATGCTAGGGAAAAAACAGCCAATTGCAATCCAATGTTTTCTCTTTCCAGGACAGTTTCCAGAGGGATTACACTCGTCCTCTAGCCAGAGTGACCAGCAGAAGGCTCAAGCTTTTGGAGAAGATCTTTGGGGTGTAGCAGGATTTAAGGCATAGCAGGAGGAAAGCTTAAAAGTCAACACTGGGGACCTAAAACAAATCTGAAGGGCTACCACTTGCTCTGCCAAGGTGTGCAACTCTGAAAAAGGAAACTTCTGTGGCCAGAGAAAGCTCTAGTGGACGTTCAACATGAATTGGAGACTCCGTGTTAGAGAATTTCTGAGTTAATACCATTTTGGTCACTTTTTTTGCATCCACTCCTTTCTGCTTAGAAGGGAATGGGTGGGATGCGACATCGCAGGCAGTGTTTGCACTCTGAGGGCCTGACCCTTATCTGCACACTGGTGTACTTGCACTTGGCCGAGGTGGTATCACAGTCCTTGACTGTGTCCCGAGTCCTTGATCGCTCTCCAAAGGCAGCAGCTGTATGTAATTCAGCGTAACAGCTTCTACAGGCACCACTCCACAACTCTGTCTGGCTGCTCAACAGACCCCTGCGGTGTCACCAACTTTCTTTGAGAAAGGTCCTGCTTTGAATCCACGGGGAAGCCAGCTTGCAGCCTGTCACTCTGTTTTCTCAGGAACTTTGGCAATGCTGAACATTCTTGTGTTTTTGCTTTCATGGAACTATAATTTACATAAGCACAGGAGACAAAACCCACATCTGAAAAAAAAAAAAAGCTTTCATAGATTTTTAACTATTGTTTCCTGCCGGTGTGTGATATCATAATGTTCAAATTAATCACTTCTGAGGAGCAGTTGTGAATTTCCGCAGTGCTAAAGAAAGTCACGGCAGTAGGTGACTCAATTCCACATTTGATTTCTCTAAAATGCTGTCCAAGCTAGTGGGTGGGCACTTGGTATCAGTTTTATAATTGGGTTTTTCCATATTAGAATGGGAATTTTGTGAAGACTCTATTAAAAGGAGTGTTCTCCTATTCTTCTGTCACCCATCAGACTGAGTTGCACATGAATGCCAGCATGCTGTCATCCATACTCTTCTCTTGTTTGCTGCTCTCTGTGCAAGCACAGAATTGCAGTGTCCGTGAAATTATCCGGTATACAAAACGTCTGCTCGTAAGTCGCTGTTTAGCACCTTCATTCTGTAAAAATGCGTGCTTGTAAAGTAGATTATAATAAATACTGATGTCTCGCTTGTTATTCTTTCAGGAGGGAAGTTCCGTAAGTTGCCCATGTAGGGAGACAGCTGCCAGTGTGAGTACATCGCTTTTGAGAATATCATGAAACTAAACAAAAATGTACTTGTGTGTTGAATGCCAGCAGGGCTGCATTTTAACGCTCACTCTTCTCATTTTCAGTCATGTTCGTGTCTTCCCATCGCTGAGGTAAGTATTTTTTTAACTATTGTAGGTGTTAAAGAAGTCTGGGATTTAGTGAGTTTAAGTTTGTTCACTTTGCTCCTTGTGTAACTTTTGCTTTTGGTTATGAGGAAAAATTTAATCACTAGTAGCACCAAAACTGAGCCTGGTGAATAGCGGTGGGGAGGGAAGCAGAAGTCCTCCCATTATCAGTGCAATCAGAACCAAGCCAGAGTCGGGCAAGAGTCCTGTGTGGACTTGACTTAGATACAGGCTCTCGCTTTGACAATCTTTGCCAGACCTTGTTTGATGGTTGGGTGCCTAACAACTGACTGAACCTGGGCCAGAGGTGTCAGGCCTTGGACGCTTAGCTCTAGGTGTTTCCAACACTATTTCATTCTTTAAAGCCTCCTCAGATAAAGTAAAACCCAGCATTAGCTGAAACTACACTTCAAAAAGGTTACTGTCACAGTCTGAGGTTTTCTGAGAGCTGTGACAGGTGTTTCTTACACCATACACGATGATTTGGTGTTTTACAGCCACCCCACCCCCACCTCCCCAAAGTTTTGAATAGACGCCAGATATGTTACATTTAATTGTGCCATGCTGCCATGTTTAGCAATACTTATTTCTTCTTCCTGAAGATAAACACCAAATGAATTCTAACTTTTTTCTAATGCCTCCTTGGTTTAACAGTCTGGCCATGAATTGGCATGCTTTGTGGAAGGAACCGAACACATGCTGAAAAACAACGTATCTTCAAGTGCAGTAATTGCAAGACTTAATCTAACCTTTCAGACTCAGCTGGACAGAAAATTCTGTGAAGTAAGACTACATTTCTCTAGATCCTTGTCTACCTTTTACAAAAGAAAGGATTTTTTTTTTTGTGATTTAAACATTTGTAGCCAAGTGTTAGATTAATTTCAAATGTGTTTTAAATTCTCACCTCATGCAGGAGGCAGGTATGATAGCTGCAACATGCAGGAGGCGATGGAAAGCCATGAAAACTGGCACAGGATGCAGGGAGATGGGTTCTGCCCCACGGGGCCCTTTCCCTTCTCCAGCCGCATGAGGACCATTAAACATAGATCTCTGGGAGAGGAGCTTTATTTAAATTACCTTTTTATTCTCCTTTCTCAAAATGTGTTTCTATACTAAATAGTAATGATATAAAACCGGAGAGTAGATGTGCAGAAGCTGCATGGCTGGGAACAGGCAGGCAGAGGCATCCTTCTCCTCTGGAGCATTAATCCTACCTAAGCTGCAGTTTCTTCAAGGATGCTTGGATAGAAACACTGCTGCGACCTGCAGCATCTTCAGACTTGTGATGATGCTCAGGACGAGTCCTGGATCCCCAGATGCAGGGAAATAGCCTTTATTTACATATGAGCAAAACTGCTGTCTAATTCAATGAGACACAGAAGATACTAACGTTGCAGTGTCTCAAGCTCCTTTCAACTACTTCAATCTTGCAAGGGGGAATATTGTCGGAATGGCATCGCAACACCAAGCAGACCCATTGCCCTAGTCCTACCCAGCTTCTTAAATTGCTGTTTGCCCTATCTTCTGAGTTGAAACCATCTAGTTTAAATTACTTCAGCTATAACCATATGACATTCCACCTGTCACCTTCTTAGTCACCATGAAAAGCCACTCTTACACTCACTGCTCAAAAAACAGTTCTTTAGGAACTGGTTTTGAAATCCTTGCTTGGCTCCAGAGAATGTGTATTTTATCTGCTTCAAGTAAATCCTTTATTTTTCACAAAATCTTTGGTAACCTGATCTTTGTTCTTGCTTCTATCACAGAGCCTGGCACGCGGGAATCAATGCCAGTACAAGACCAAGGGAAATGTGAAGGAGTTTTTGAATAAAATCCTGACAACCTATCAAGAAATCAATAAATCTAGAGCTTAAAAAAAATTTAAAAAACCCAAAATTATTTTATAAGAAGGGGGAGCAGAAATGTTATTTATTGTATTTATTGTCCACCTGAAATATAAAAGATAGAAATAACAACTGCTAAACCAATAAAGCCATAATTAACCTGAACACCAAAAGTATTCAAGAATCTTAACTTTATATGTTTTGTACTTGGTGAAAGGTTTGAACATCCCATTATCATACAAGCAGATGTCTAAATGCTTCTGCAAAGCTCTGCTACAACAATTTCACTCACATGAGATGCTGCAGCAAAATGCACACTCTGCCCACTATGGTAGCCCCAGGAATATTTGTGGACTTGAGATTCAAACAGAAATTCTGGGTTTTCTTCCTGCATATTTTGTTTTTTTTTAATAATATCTGCACACCATGAATAAGTCACTTAGCTTCTTTCTTGCAAGGTTGCAGGTTTTCCTGCCCATAGCCTTGTTTGTTTTTTCTCTTCTAAATAGTCAGTAGTAGAGAACTCATGAACACCTTAACATACAAAAGCAAGACCATACCCAAGGTTAATTACAAGTTAATGGGTTTGTGTACTTGGAACATTGTGCACAACTGTTTCTTTCTCAGGATGTATTTAACGCTGTCTTTGAAGAATGCCAGGAGCTCAGATACTCTCTGCCACCTCTCCACTCAGCTCAACAGAAAGAGAAGAGGCAAAAAGGGAGCTTTACCGGAAAAAAACCCCACATATCAGGGGAGACACCTCTGCCACCTATTCCAGCCTTGCTAGTAGTTTCTTAGATCTCTTCACACAAGGGAAAATCCCGACCAGGTGACAGAAGGTCAGACTTCATCTCCTTTGTGCCTCAGAGAGGAACAAAAGATACGAAGCATTTTAACAGGGCCTTTGAGATGGAGAATCTTAAAAGACCTCAAACAAAGTAATTTCTTCACCACCTCCACTGGAATATACTGGATTTTTCAGACTTCAAGGAACAAGCGCAAGCATATCATTCCCTTTCTTTTTGCAGCGTAAAGTGTGATATTGGTGGGATGAACATGTTCTAAGATCAAAAGCATGACAAATGCTCATCAACTACATTAGAATTCTTAAGGCTTCCATTAATATGGGCTTGGGGGAAAAGACAGAACTAGATCACAGAAAATGCATCTGATACAGCTACATAAAAGGAGTTAAACTTCTGTAAAGTATATCAGATCAAATGCATTTCTTGATGTGTTTATGCCGCCTGCTTCAACTATGACAAGAAGATAATAAATATTAAAATACAAAGACTGTTTCTGTGATAATCCCTAGGCAGATGAAACCAAGAAATAAAACAACTATTTAACTCTTCTCATGTTTTCATATCTTCCTACAATTTCTGCTCCAAATTCAGCTCAGACAGCTTTCTCCTAAATAACCATTTTTTTGTATTCTAGTATAAAGCAGTCATCCACATTTCTGATAAATCAACAGAATGCTTATGCATGCTCCTGGCCTTGAACAGAAGAAAAAGGCTCATTAACGTCCATAGATCTAATTGAATCTATGATTTCAGATCTAAAGTTTCCAAATATTGCCTCACCAAATACTGACATTCCATCTTGATATTATTTTCCAGTTGCAAGTCCAAGCTATTTCAGTGTTTCCATGATGCTTTGCTTTTCATACCTTTGTGCGTGCCGCTTACCAGCACTGTGTCTAATCATAATCTGTAGCAAGTGTAAAATCTGAAAAATGCTGATTTATTTTTATAGATGAGCAAAAGAATTCCCAGGTCCTAGGGCTGCAGACAGCTGTTCTAACCTGTGTTTTCAGCAACTTTAAAGAACAAGAAAATTCTTTGTCTAGTACTTCTACTCTGAAAAGGACTTAGGTTTATGAAATAGATACAGTAATTATGAAATTGTGACACAAGAAAAAGCTACATAAATTCAGTTCTACCCAGCATAAGCTGGCAAGAGTCAAATGTAGTCAGTCAGATTCCAGTCAAATCACTTCTGCGAGCCAGTAATAGGAAACTCTTGCACAGAATCTGAAAAAAACAACCAAACTTACTAAACTGCAGAAGATACATCTGCAAAATATCTGCTCATCTGATGGCTCGGTTTGTAATCTGCGTGAGAGAAATGATAATCATGTGCCAAAAGCATTCGGTGTAGAATTGTGCAGCCTGAAAGAAGTGCCTCTGCAGCTGTCTCTACACCTACTCCTTGCATCTCTGAGCTGGTGCAAACTGTTTGCTTGCACTGGTGACCTCCCCCAAACCCCTGCGATCTAGAGTCCAGGAAACATGGTAGTCCTCCATCCTCGAGTATTTCAGCCCTCTGCCTGCCCACAGGCATATTCAGATCTTCTCTCCGTGGGACTCTAACGGCCTGCGAGGCTTTGCGAGCCCCAGGGCAGCCCTGGGGGAAGGGTGGGATGTCTCCTGGCAGCACCGACCACCCCTGCAGCCAGCCCTGGGCCAGCCCCTGAGCAGATGTGGGACCCAGCAGATGCTCATGGGCCTCTTCTTTCTCTCTTGAGCTTGGTTCATAATAGGAGTGTAAAACTGCCAGATTAAACCAAAAGGAATGTAACCATTGAGCTACTCAATTAGTATAACAAGTACCTTTTCCTGTTATCTCAATTATCTTTCCCTAGCAGCTCTCTATAGAGAGACATGACATGCTACATTCTGATGAAGAGGATGTGAAGAAGGTCAGACATTTGGTGTACAAGATGGCTTGTCTGCACAACAAAAGTATATTGTGGAAGAGATTTGCAATGGAGAATTGATAATCAACTGTGATTTTAGGAAGAAGCTCTTCTTCCAACCATTCGTGTCCACAGCAAGGCGTGTGCTTGTTTTCAAGTACGTACAGCTCCCCACTTGCCTTGCTTCTACAGCTCACATCAGGAAAAGGAGGCTCTGAACGTTATTTGCTTTATGATTTCTGAGACAGAAACCCTCGATATCTGAGGATGCAGGGCAGGGGTGGCTGCTTTCTTCATACTGGAAAGCAGCACCATTACCTCTGTAGACATCTTTCTTCAGGAACATCTGTCTCATGAGAATTAAGTGTTGGGGATGTGCAGAGCAATTCCACACCACATATCACCACAGCTGTATGATTTTCTCCATTAGCAAGAAGTAATGCTAAACTGTATGCTATCAGTGACCCAAAGGCACTCAAGAAGTTACTGTTCAGCAAGTAAGAATCCTCCCAATTCTGCTGCACCATCCAGGACACAACCCTTGCTTTGAAAGCTTCTGTTGCCGAACAGCAGCCAGCCAGAAACCCATTCACAAGGTCTGCAGTTCCACAGGAGTATTTTCTTCATTCAGGCATCCACTTAGTAGCATTGCTATTACAAAACTTTTAGTCTTGACTTCAGAAACCTGGCTGGGACAGCTTTATATGCTTGAGTCTCTGCTACGATGCTTTACCAAGGCAGAAGTACAGCAGCTGAGCCAAAGCTCTTGTGCTCCAGTCCACTATCCCTGATATAACTCCACGACCCGCTGCAGGACAAGCCCAAGCCCTAAGCAGTGTCAACAATCTAATAAGAAGCTGTCTCCAATGACATACAGGTGAACACTGGTTTAGAAGGTATTTGTGGAGGGACTAGAACTGCCCCAGTGCATCTGTTATGTTCTTGTTTTTTCCTGGGCTTCTTGCACCCCTGTAAGAACAAGCCTGGTATAAGCCATGCTATGGGAAGGAGAGGCACTGGGCTGTCATTTAACGCTCCCCAGTAATAAATCACACACGGTATTTAAAGGAAGTTTTACATATTTGTTTAAGAAAGCTGATCTTATCTGGCTAATCCTCACAACACCCTCCTGAGGCATGTGGACAAGCCTCACTCTTCTTAGCTTTACAGAAAAGTAAGGGAAGAAGACTTTGAGGAGACAGAAATCTTCCTCCGCAGCACTGCATTTTACAATTGAAGACTGACAGCACTTGCCTGCAGGGCTCAATACACACCAGGGTTTAACATTGCCAAGGCACAAATGACAGCACACACAGTATCAGGTGGTGCTGCTGGGAAGACTAAAGCCAAAGTAACTACCATTTCCAGTCTGTTTTCCCCCCAGATAAATCTATACCTGCCCACAGCTGGTTATAGCTCCCTTCCCATCTTCTCTGTTGGTCTCCCACTTCTGATTCAATCAACTAAAAAAATCTCCAAAAGTTAGAACTAAAAATTCCCAGGAGTTTTACGTGCATCTCTCATGGAAGCAACCATGGTGATCTATAAATAACAGCATCTTCATGGACACGCACTCGGTAGTGGAAGTTGCATACCAAGCACCAGGTCAAACAGTAATTTTTGGTTGTCTTAAGTGAACTTCTGTAAATAAGCCTAAATGTTCACACTACTGTTACAAGACACAAGACAAATGTTGCCTTCTTCCTGCTGAGACACAGGATGGATTACAGCTAAGCAACAGCCGCATGGCTCAGGCAACCAGAGGAGCGACAGGACTGGAACAAGAAGGCAAAACGCTTCTTCACTAACACCTCACCTACATTGCTATAGTGGTCTTTTTTCCTGATTCACATATGGGCTTTAAAAATCCAAGACACTTACAAATGAGCAATGTGTCTGAATTGTTTCTGCTATCTTAAGTCTAGTAGCATAATAATACATGAAACAATCCTTAAGTTTAAACCAGGTTATAATTAGAAAAAAGTGACAGTAAGAAACTCCATTAAAGATATTTTTCCATGTAAAATATCAGTGAGATTTATTTTTACTCGTGTCAGAAAGAGCAACAAGAGGCCTCACAAGAAACAGATGCCCTTGATTTCTTTATTGCATTTATATTGCTAGTTTTTAATTTGATAACTTTCAGACTAAATAAATATTTTCCAGGAGTAATAGGTCAACAACAAGCCCAGGAGTGAGGGGAGTTTCCCCTGACTCCCCACAAAACTGGAATTGTAAAAGAGCAAAAGAAGAGGGAAATCATGACTTAAGAGATGTAGATAATGATCAGCCTACTTCTGACTTTGCAAGCAGCCTGTGGGAGAGAAGAGAGATGTTCTGTCTGACATCGACTTCAGGCAGGATATAAATCAGCCATTGAGATATAAGATTGTTCCACAGTGGCAAAACCCCTTTCTTACTCTCATTCTGCTGTGCTTCCATACACCTGACATAATATTATCAAGTAAAATGCAATAGAAAGGAAAGCATGAGGCTTAAAGATCCCCATTGACCACAAGGTATTTTCAGCAGCATAGTGCAATTAGAAATAAAGGCTATGGTGTTCCCAAGGAAGGAAAAGTGAAAAAATGCATTTAATCAGTATCACCTGCACCCCTAAACACAATGGTTTACAAAAGCAGGCATTTAGGGCCCAGTGATCCCCTTCTCTGGTGGCTGACTGAGGCAGAAAAAGTTGTGCAACAGTTTTGGGGAAGAGGGAAGGGAAATGTAGGTTGTTTTAAAGTACGATCTCCCTCTCCTTGCAAACTCTGTGATATCAATGGGCTACGGAGGACAAGATGGGCAGGTGAAGGATAATTTAATGCAGCTTTCACCATTTCAAGAATCCTCTTATTGATCTATGTGCAATTAGGAAAAGCTATGTGTCTACAGTACATATTATGCACATTTCAATACAATGCCCTCATTCCTCATTTACATAGGACATGAAGATGAGGGGAAAAAAGTGGCAAGAACCTAACAGACTTCTTGGGTTAGTGGGAGCCAGCGCTCAGCACTGCTGTTGGAGCTGTTCTTGCCATCCTGCACCAGCTTGGCTTTGTGTCAAACCTCAGGACAGAGTAGAAGTCCAGAAGATCCCAATGACTGCTGATAATTTTCTTCCCTTTTAACTGCCTCCTGGAGGGGTCCAGCAGGCAGAAAATGCTTAGGCACTGGAACAACCTGGTTATGGGGAAACAGAGTTTTCCAGGAAGTAAACTGAGAAATCCCCTTGCAGGAGGGGAAACCACCTGGGAAGTGGAGCAGTGTGGGTAAAGCACGGCAAGAGGTGAATACTGCAGAAGTGCTCTGCTGCCAGCTCCACGACTGCAGAGAGCAAGGCAATCCCAGCTACAGAAACGAACAGGGAATTTTATCCTACTCTTGTTTAAGGAAGAGGAACTATGAAAAAATGAAAGAGGAAACCCTCTGTCTGATTGTATCTATAAGAGATGCATCAGAAAGTAGTCAGCAGAGGCATATGGAAGTCTAGTCTGATGCTTATTTGATACTAGAGATATTTTATCAAAATGACATGCCCTAGCAGAGGTCGTTCTCTTGAATACAAACACCTTATGAAGACATTTAAAATGTACTTAGTCAAAATGCAGACAGAATTCCTGACATAAACAAAGTAACTGAAGTTCTTGGCAAGTAGACTGGCTACAGCATCAACAGAAGGTTCAAAAATTCTCCAGGGAAGTGGTGGTTAGGAAATCCTGACCAGTGTTGACAGCTTTGCTACCTGCCGTCCCCAGGAGGTGATCCAGTGACTAGAAAATGCCTGGGGCTTTGGAACAACTGGTCTGTGCTAAACAGTCTCCTATGCAGGAATCACAGGGCTGTGTGGGATGCAAAACTGTCCAGCCTAAAAATAATCTTCCATTTTCCATCTGACTCTTCATGCAGCTGGAAGAGGGCAAAGACGAACAGGACTGTACCCACACTGAGTACCCTCAGTAAGTTTAGGCATATCACGAATTTGTACTTGGACAAGACATCAGTTTTTCTGTTCACAAGGGCCAATTCTACATGTATTCATTAAAGGTATCTTTTCAATCAACACCCGGGTAAGTACTTGCGGCAACATGCTTCATCTTCTTCATATTGACCACTAATGAAAGGAAAACTGACACAACTATGACTCCTTACAAGTCTTGTCTGATGTGAAAAACATAATGGATGCATCTACAATGAATTCTTACAAGATCTAGCTCAATCTTTTTCATAATAAATGTAAAATCTAAAGGTCTGTGTCCTCAAAGTAGAAATATTTCCAAGCAGTATCTAGCTATTAATATTCTTGTTGGAAAATTTACAAAAACATTTTTTTAATTTCCAGCAACTGAAAACTAAGGAAAAACTCCTGGTTTTGAATGAGGTATTCTGAAAAAAACTGAAGAGAATTAATAATGAAGACTAAAAGCTTTTTGTTCCCATTCAATATTTCCTCAAAGTTTCTTGGAATGAACCAAACACTGCCACATGGTTCTTCATGGTTCACAGCTGGCATTCTTCTGGCTCCATTGTGAAATGTTCAGTTATTATCATGCTTTGGTTTTACTTCACATTTTGGTAACTATATTTGCAGTCACCCCTACCAAAATTCCTGATCAAGCTGGAAGACCAGTTATTGCAGATTAACCCACAAAGATTACATTGGCTAGAGCCCAGCCTCACAGAATAACAACAGTATCCTATCACACACTCTTTTCCAAGGAGCATCCAGTCCTGTAATTTGACTGTATTTATTACAAAAAGACACACATACACTTGTAAAGTGCATCTAAAAGTATATTGAGACACAAACCGTGTCCAGAATCAGCAACAGCACACAAAAATATAGCAGCTAAAAGACACAGCCTTGAGAGTGTCTTGATCTTTCCGACAGTGTGTTTGTGCTCACATCCAGGTTGCGGTCCCATGTGGTAACTCCTAACAGCATGAGACATGTTCGTGACTGTACACCTGGCTTGAGGTCTGATCTTATTATTTGCAATTTTCTTGGACCAACCCCAGACTTTTAAGATCTTCAAAATTAGATTGTGCAAACTTTCTTAACCCGCCAAATTAAACAAACAGAACAATGGTATGCAGGTGTGTTGCAATTAAATTAATAATTAGATTGTTTAATAAATCAGACGTGCAGATTATGGATAATGATTAGTTACATGTAACCTTCTCTTAGAAGTTTCAAGACCAGCAGCCCTACCATCTATCAAACCTGACAGACACCCATGTGATTCGTGGTTCAGTAAGCAAGCTCAGGTTAGGAGAGCTGCCTTCTCCTGTCTATGGCTTCTTTCACTGCATGAACAAGAATCAGCTTCACAGAATCCACTCTGTGCTTCTTGAAACTTGCACATCTCTCCAAACATCTACACCCAGATCCAAAACAAAATACATTAACAGTTCTTCTAGGAATCAGCCCTATGTTGCAGGACACCTCCTCTTTTCTAAAGGGCCCCAAATTCATTGCAACACATCACCGATGTGTGGCCCAACATCCACCGCAGCTGTAGCAGTGCCATCAGCCACAGTGGGGATGTTCTTCATGATGCTGTACCTGAAGGGGAGCAGTTGTACAGCAAGAAAACTTGAAGAGAACTAGAGAACTCACAAGGTCAGAGGACAAAACGGAAAAATTGCAAAATGGATGATATATCTGAAAGATAAATCAACCAGGACTGCCTCATGCTAGCATAGTGTAGTGGGTTTGCACTGCTTCACAGCCATGGGATAAGCTAAAGGGCCACTACAATTTGTGCTTGAAACAGCAGTGCCTAATGAATCTGTGAGGGACCAGGCACACCGCAGGGGTGAGTGAGACAAGGTAGTTCACTTCCACACAGGAAGGTGGCTACCAATTCCTAGGAAATCAACCACACTGCTCATCTACAACTCAAATGTCAGCAAATCCAGATCTAAATTCAGCTACTGAACTGTCAGGGGTTATCTTGTAAGCTGCATGCAGGCTGTCTTCTCCAGCAGTTGTACAGAAACACCAGCGATGTTTCAAAGAACTTTCCACACTGTACTCGGTGTATTAAGGCCAGTTATTACGTGTTTTCTGGAAGGAAATTACAAATACACTAGCAGGATTGCTGGCTGGTTGCTTGACCAGTGGGAACATCACTGTAGGAAGACGCGTGACAACAAGTTCTGAGGAAATGTTAATTCAATGTTAATACAATGACAATGTAATTAAGGTTAGAAAGCTCTGGATTTATAGGTTTATTTATTTTAAAAAAAAATGAGCCTCGAACAGATTGGATACAATCCATGCTGCTGCCACTGGCATCTAGCAGAAGTTGCAAGTTAATTAGTATTTGAGTCTTCTCCTTTAATAAGCACAGTTAACAACCAAATGATATGCATGTACATTTAATACTATGAATTTTGGGATAGATCCCAAGTACAGTCAAGTTTTGGCTGGCAAGGGACTCTGCAAAGGTGAAAGGCAGTCCTGGGCTCAAAACAGAAAGTTAAAACTCAAGGCTGCTCAAAACTAACGGTGAAAGTAATCCCTGCTGGTCAGGCTCTGCTGGCAGGGCACATGTTCTGCTCCGTCTGTGCCCTGATACCGTATGTTAGAGTTAGTTTTGAGATTTACACAACCACAGTGTGGGAACACAGATAAACCATAACCCATGAGTATAAGAAAGTTATTTTGGGGCCATCCTAAGGCTCCTTCTGCTGTCATGCTTGCTGGGGTTATTGTTCCTTATTTCTATGAATGCTTTCCCTTCTTTGGTAACTAAAAAGCATGGGCACATAAATATGCACAGATTTATGTATGCACACTTACATGTCTCACACATATACATATCCCAAACCCCCCTCTTTATTAGTCTGCAGAGTCCTCAGTTTTAATAGGAAAACCAGATCGTAGAGACTGATATGTGAGTTCCCTCTTGTGACCAAGTGATGCTATAGCATTATGTGAAAGTAAACACAATATATATATTAAAACACCCAGACCTTTAGAGAGCAAAAAAACAATTCAAATTGCAGAGAACATGTCAGTTCTGAATTTTTTTGTTCACTGGCCATTGACCTAACGTTAAAATCCCCCCCTACTTTACACCTTCTGTGCACAGTACAGAAAAGAATTAGTAGAAACATGTCACTGGAAAAGATTGTCATGAATATGAATCAAAAAGGAAGATAAGGTTGCTAAAGCTAAAATATTATTTTATCTATGCATGAATCCTAGGCCCCACAGACAAAATAAAAAGGTTGGAGGACACTGGTCAAAACTCCTTTTATAAGCTTTATCGTTATAGATTTCTCCCCTGGCAGAGGAACTGCAACAAACCCACTTCCTCCTCCTGCCAACTGGGTGAACTGATTTTCTCAAATCTGTGAAAAAAACGAGCACTTGCCAGTAGCAGAAAAAGAAGATATGGACATAAAGAGTGCATGAATGAACGGAACACAGGACCGAGGGGGAACTAAATGGTCATTGAATCCCTCTGACCTGAAACAGAGTTTCGTATGTCTAGGTATCATCCTTGACCAAAATCTTGCTTGCTTCCTCTGAAATCTTTCAGTGTTCCACAGCTTTCACAGCTAGCCTGTTTGAGCCATAACTCAACCATAAAACTACAAAGCTTTTTCTAGTATTAAAACTCAAAATATTTGTTGCTACTTCAGGTGTTAACTTACTATCAGTTATTTCTATTATCAGCTGTTTTTCTGATCAAATCAAACCTTCAGCTGCCTACTTTGGACAGCCTTAGTCCTCCAAGGTTTGTGTTTTCTTCAGCATGGAGGGCACTTATTTGTTAAAGCAGGCAATCAGAACTGCAGTTATTACAGGCGACACCTTCAAGACAATTTATTGTCTGCTCAACCCAAAGACATTTATCAGAACCTAAGTGGGTACAGTCATTTCTGAGGATTTCATTACTCAAGTCAGCCACACTGTGGTATTTACCAAACAGCTAATGACACAAAAAGTCTGAATCAGAGAATTTTTTCTTTTCCCCAGAACGACAATCTATTATCAACACCAGTAAACAGAAGTCAAATGAGCTGGCAATTTATTTTAATGCTGCTCAGAAAATACTAAATCAAACAATTGAATAATCTCTGTTTTATGGATTAGTGGGCAGAGTTACCTATGGAAAGTGTCAGGCCCCTAATACATTAATACCTTAATAGGAATGAATGACCCTGAGCAGCCTCATCCACACCCTTGTCCCTGGGCCCCAGGTGCCCACTGAAGCTCAGCCCTGGCCCCTTACTGCCCCCTGAGCAATGCCGCAGGCTCTGCCACCTCCCTGCCTGGCCAAGGACCTTGACCTCAGACCTGCCTCATCACCAGGGACTTGCCCGCTGATGTTGGACTCTTGCTTGAATGTAGCTGCTGTCTCTGGACCTGCCTCGCTGAGCTGGTTGGCAAGGTTGGTTGGACCAACCTGAGCTGGTTGGTGAGACCCCTGCCCAGCTGGCTGTCGTACCCCCTGGGCTCCCAGCCAGCCCTCATGATGCCTTGACTGAAAACTTGTTCAAAATGTCAATGACTGAATAACCACTCTCTGCTAATGAAAGATGACATATACATGTATTTTTATTTTTGAGATTAAAACACTGGTTCAATGGGATTTTAATAACAAGCCTGTATTATACCACAGGAATACAGAACCTCTATTCTAAATAATTTATTTTCAGGCAAGTAAAAAATTCTTAGTATGCCTTTGTGGTGGCTCTTTCCACAGAAAGTACAAACAGCATCTATATCAGTACTCTTACAATTGTTTTGCATTTTAATGGGCACTGCTAACTTTACATATTATTAGTTTTGCCTGAAAGACATAGGTCTAGCATATATGTATAAAGCAAGTATAATATATCTTACATAGAAACCAACTACCTTATATACTCACACCATCAAACAAAAGGGTAAGATTACAACATACTTGGAGTTACTCCCTTTAGTGATTCATGCTTATTTCTGGAGACAGAATATTAGACTGTTATTGCATTTCCAAAAGCTTAATATTGTCTCATAAAGATTTGTCGATATAAACTCATGTTTTATCTCTTATAAAGGAAGGCATCTGCAAGCAGGCATGTAAACAGGCTATTGTTTTCACTAATTTTATTTCATATTCAGTGCAGCTTACAGAAACTTTTACAAAGGAACTTGGGTGATTTCTATTCCTAAGACAGGTTGTTTCTTTTTGCCTGCCTGTGCAGCAGCTGGTGTCTAGCAGAGCAGCTCACAAGCCTCCAGCAAACATGACATACTAACCTACTTTCTGGGCATGATCATCATTTACTGCTCTAGTCTGATCCGTGACGTTTAAATTGTTAGAACTGCCGTGTTTGATCACAAAGTTCAAGTATCTGAGTTTTAAATTAAGAATGACAGTATGTCGTTGTGTTTTCAATACTGTTTGTGAAATACATGGTTCTTTCTAAAATGAACCTTTTAAAAGGAGAAGCTACAACATGGTACTTTTTTGGTTTAGCACATTGATACAAATGCAACTACTTTCAAAGATAAGCTAGCCTGGCTCTGAGTATCGTTCAGCATGGAAATGATGGTGCCTGTGTAAAACTTTAGTCGAAGCCCACGCAACTGGCCTCCACTGTTACCTGTCAAGAGTTCAAGATAGCAAGCGTGCAACCATGAGAATCCTTTGGTTATGTGGATTTGACAGAGTCATGGTCATGGTGAAAACGAAGTAGGGCTTGCATTAAAATGTAGAAGTCCTGCTATGAAATTCAGTTATGCCAAGTTAGCGTATCAAAAAAAGCTGGCGGTGATTTTTTTTTTTTTTTTTGGTGAGAACTACCTGTGTAAACTATTGTACAGCACAATATAGTGCATGGTTTCCTACTTGATCTGACAACAAACATGCTTGACTTTATTTCCTTCATGATTCCTGCCGCCCCCCCCCCCCCCCCCCCTTTCCCCACCCCCCCATTCCCCTCATCCCCAACCCACACCCGTTCCCCACCCCCCGTCCTCTTGCTTCTGGAGCCCTTCTGCTTAAAAACTAGTTTGAAATTGGCCAATAATCTCAAGAGACTAGTCTTGACTTTTCACACAGCTCTTGCAAATCTCCCAAGTGCAATGGTGTCATGATTCTGAATGGACACATTCTTTCTTCAGTCTCAGGAAACTTTTGGTTTCCTGAAAGCTTTCTTACATAAATTAACTCATGGGTTTACTCAAACTGTTTATCTTGATTACTACTTCAAATCCCAATGATAAAAAATGTGAACATCACTCTTGATCAAAGTACAGAAAGAGTATATTATGAAACCTGTGTGAAATACTATGCAAAATATTCCTGTAACCACCATAGACGTGAGAGGTGAGTAGAATATCTCTTTCTGTAAATCTGTCTCTGGCAGAGACAACCACAGCAGAAAGGCTAAGCTTGACTTTGAGAGGCTGGATGACAGGAGCAGCCCCCAGTAACAGGTTAGGTAAGGAGGGCCTGTATCCAGCAGTGCAGTTTGCCTTCAGCTCTTTCCATCTTGTGTACGAGATGAAGGATCTGGAGACGCTCGCAGCACCTCTGTGCCAGGCACCGAATGTGATACCTAGAAGATGAGTAGAAGACAGAAGCTCCTGGTGTGTGCCCACGTTTGTGCTTATTTCCTTCCAGTACTAACAAATCCACAGCTATTTTTTTTTGTTGTTGTTGTTTGTATATACCCATAAGCATTTTACAGAAATAATTAGTATAGCTATAAAGTGCATAGTATTCTTTTATACTGTTCTATACTTCTCCATTTTAAATTAGCTATAAAATGTCTTTGCTAGACTAGATCAGCAGAGGAAACTTATCTATACAGAAAGCCTCAGAGATTAATCTATACGAATCTTTCTGAAGTACATTTGAACCTGTTCCTGTACAGCAGCCCAACAGTTATTGGCAAGGCACCAAAGAAACCCATGACTTTAGATACTAGCTGCAAATCTGCATTAATCTCCATTTACAATCGATCCTCTATTACTGTCTACAGTTAGTAACTCCGAAGGTAAAGGTGCTTTTTGTAGTAGCATTTACTGAAAAAATCAGTTAAAACACATATACTAGGAGCAAAAGACTTGAAAAAATTAACTAGAACTTAATCTTCTACTTCCTTTAGAGTCTGAGTGAAACAGTTGAAAACCATACAGGTAAGAGTAGTTTTGGTAATTTTCTAAACTAAATTGATTTTAAGTATGTGGTTATTTTGTCATTCTTGAGGAAACTATACATTGAAGATGTCACAGTTACTGTATGATAAATATTCCTTTCAGTTTGTTTCATTAGGTCTCATACTCATTTCTTAGTTTTCCAGATCTGTGTGAAGAAACTGTATTTTGATGTCACACAAATACTCAGTTGCATTTGGCCAGCTTTGGTTTTATATAGGGTGAATACAATCTACCACTGAAATGCTTCACAAGTTTAGTATTATCTCTTCATTAAAAGATGCTATAAAGGCTTGTTACTGGTTCATTATTGTTATATGCAAGAGCCAGGAAATCTGTGGTTGCGAGTGTTTTGCAGCAGTTGGTAATAAACCCCCAATTGTTCAGATATAACTAGAATCATAAAGAAACACTGACTAGCAATGGGTTGTTATGCAGTATGTTTGCACTGATAAAATCTGCAAAAATTTTTTTGTTATGATTTAGGTTGTAAATGAAGAGGTATACTTTTGGGATCTCTGGTTTGGACGTAAGACGCATTCTGCCCTTGGCAGGGTGTTTTGAAGAGACAGGCAGTGAGGACACACATAGCAAGTGGGGAAAGCCTTGCTGTTCAGAATGAGGCCCTTTTAGGCCAACAGGTAGCTAACAATCAGCAAAAGGTGTTTGTATTCCATCTTTTTTTTTTCTTTTTTTTTTTTTTTTTTACACTTCTTTTGAAGTGTAAGCAGTCAGCTGCAGACTGACCAGCCTAGGCTGGCAGAGGCTTCCCTTGAGGGGGGCAGAAATGGAAGGCTGCAGAGGGGGTGTTTGTGATAGAAATTTATTGATTACTGCTTATGAAAAAATCATTATCTTTAATTAGGAATCATTTAGCTTGGACAGTGAACTCGAGGAGCTCAAGGACAGCAGGTGGTGTTTGTCCTGTGCCCCCTGAGCAAGCGAGATACGAGCAGGACCATCCAGACAATAATATTGTGTGTGGCCTTGTCATGGTGGTAACTCTACCGCGCTCGGACATCTGCCCAACGTCCCTGGCAAGTGTGAACCTTACAGATCACGAGATAGTGCACGTCTGCACTTAGCCTAAACGTTAAAAGTTTACACACACTAGGTATGTAAGCTATTTTTGTTTTACACTGAGTGTAAAGATGGGCAAACTCTGGGACTGGGCCAGAAGCCTCACCTATGGGTGGACGCACCACACAGGAATTTTCCCAGTTACCAAGAGACTCCTGGCACTGGCTACAATGAGACTCCCAGCCAAAGTGCAGGCCTGGGTGATTAATTAAAGTGGTAATTGGTGATCAATCCCTTCCTTAGTCTCTGTAAAACTTTGCAAGAATGATCTGATGCTTTGCTCCTATTGCTTTTTATCATATTGTGCATAATAACTGGTAGTTTCCCTTTACCGTATTGCATGCTATATTCCCTTGTATTGTAATAGAATATACATTTATTCTCATCTTTGACTTCATTTTTGCTTGGTATCCAGTCAGCAGAACAGTGTTGCTCCCACATCCATTCTGACCCTGCAGGCCACAACACTGCCTCAGAGACCCAGCTCTGGCAGCGGGAGGCTGTGCCTGAGAAGGCTCACAGGGCACTTTACAAAGGCCAAAGCTGCCCCAGCTCAAGGAAGATAATGGGGTTACAGGTACTTCATGTCAGGGAAAATGAAGCACAATACACAAGGCATAGATTAAGTGGGAGACAGGTCCTCAGGAGACCTGCCCAGGAGAAGCGACCACCCCTGCGGCTCTGGGGAGGCAGGGGAGAACGCTGGCCGACCGGGGGGGCGATGGTGGAACCTCTCCCTGCCGGGCAGGCGGCACAGCCGGCTCCACAGGCGCAGGTCTCCCCTCGCCGCCCGCCCTCCCCATCTTAGCCGCCGGCCGAGGCTCGCCCGGGCGCGAAATGGCGCCGGCCGCCCGGGGCCGGGGCTCGGCACTGCGCCTGCGCGCTGGGGCGGCGGCCGGGGCTCCTCCCCTCGGCGGGCCGGGAGGGTTCGGGCACCTCCCCTCCCTCCCCCCTCCCTCCCCCTCCCTCCCCCCTCCCTCCCCCTCCCTCCCCCTCCCCTGCGCTCTGCGCCCGGGCTGGGCCCCGCCACTGCCGGGGGCGGCCGGGGGGCGGCGGGACGCCGCGCCTGGAGACCTTAATTCTTGTTGAGCCGTGAGGAAGCCTGACCTCGGCAGGGCTCCCGCGTACGTGTGGCGTTTGTAAACTCCCGCCCTCGGCCTGAGGGGAGGTCAGGGAGCTGGCCGCGCTGCCTCCCCGCCGGAGGACACCTCCGAGACAGGTAATGCCTTGCCCCGGGCCGCGTTCCCTCAGAGCCGCCTGCTGCTGGAGCTTCAGGTGGAACAGAAATTCCAAACCTCAGGAAGAGCTGGATGTGCGTTATCGTCGGGTTTGGGCCCTCTGAGGTGGCCTGGCTGTCCCCACGCAGGGGGGGAGCCGCTGGGCATCGCAGCTGGGGATGCCCAGCCGTCGGTTGGAAGAGGAGGGCCTTTTCCAATGTAAAGAACTTAAATGGCCTGTTAAAGTCGGGTCAAAACATTTCTAGAGAACTTGTAGAATATATGTATATTTTTTGCCTGCCGGTGTCACGCTTGGGCAAGCCCTCAGGAGAACTGGCAGAGCTGGAGCTTCAGACGCGTTGTGTAGTAAAACAGGGCGGGGGCCTGGCTGGTGGTCGCGGTCCGAGGGCGCTCCGGGTGTGGGTGGCTTCTGAAAATAGTACATCAGTAGACCACAAATTGCTGGATTCTGCTGCTTAAATAAGACTAAAAGGGACGATGTGTTTGTATTTCTTCAGTTAAAACTAATGCAAGGATGAAGGTGTTCAGCTGAGCGCTGTTAGTCTTGAGTCTTAGAGGTTTTATCATGCACATACTGAAAATGTAATAAACCCCTTGAGACAGAGGCTCAGCTTTGAGAAAAGTGAGGATGGATTTAAAAAAACAGCAATAATCCTGTCCAGCAGCAAAAATGCCACACATTACAAGATTGCTGTGTCCTAAACAAAGAAAAAAGCTTAATCTTGGAGCCTGTCACACTGAAGGACTAGATCTTCTGAGGCTTCAGCTTAAAATGCATTTTTGATCTGTGTTTGAACCACACTCAGCATCTGAATTTGAAGCTGCATCAGCAGCTGCAACATCTTCCCAGCGCTGGTTTTCTCGTGTACGGTGTCTGCTGCTCTTGTTCCCCAGCCGGACTCTGAATTCCTTGGTGGTGTGAGTGGGTGACCTTGATATTTTCACTGAACTGTGATATCTTATAGACACTATGATTAATGTGACAAATGCTGCAGCTGTTAAAGACAGATCTGTAAATATTAATTTCCAAGTGTTAGAAAGTTAAAGCTTAATTATGACAATGCTTGCTTTATCCCAGTGAGTTTCCAGGCTTAGTTATTTGAAAGGTTTTTTGCTTCTCGGGAACTTCA